>NC_135537.1:54863159-55190659 GCF_045843805.1 Urocitellus parryii | reverse complement strand
CTCCTCCATTTAGTCTTGGCTTGGATGCACTAATAGACACATTAACATGCAAACTCAGATACACCGAGGTTGTTTTAGTCAGCTTTTCATTGCCATGACCAAAATACTCAACAAGAATAACTTAAAGGAGAAAAAATTTATTTGGGGGCCCAGGGTTTCAGGGGTTTCAGTCTGTAGATGGTCAAATTCATTACTCTGGACACGGAGAGGAAAAACATCATGGGGAAGGGCATGGTGGAGAGATACAGCTCTTTTCATGGTAACCCCAGGAAACAGGGTGAAGAAAGGGGCTGCAAAGAAGATGAATTCTTCCAACACACGATGCAAGTGACACATATCCACCAGCCGTGCTCCACCTGCCTCTGGTTACCACCTGTGAGTTCATTCAAACTAGGATAGACTGTTTAGGCCACAGCTCCTATAACCCAATCATTTCACTTCCCAACATTCCTGCATTAACATAGGAGCTGTTGGGGGACACCTCAAATACAAACTATTTTAGTTAGCTTTGTGTTGCTGTGACCAAAAGACATAACAAAAAAATCCGAAGAGGAAAAATTTATTTGGTGCTCCTGGTTTCAGAGGTCTCAGTCCATAAATGACCAGCTCCATTGCTCTGGGCCCAAGGTGAGGCAAAACATCATGGCAGAAGGGTGTGGAGGAGGAAAGTAGGTGAGGACACTCCCTTTATCAATGACAAAATATAAACCCCCAAGGTATATCTCCAGGAGTCTACCTCCTCCAGCCACACACTGCAATTACTGCACAGTTAATCCATATTAGGGGTTTGTCAACAGATTAGGCTAAACCTCTCATAATCTAATAATTTTACTTGTAACCCTTCTTGTATTATCTCACACAAGAGCTTAGAGGGACACCTCATATCTACACCATGATACAAACTCTAACATAGGTATAACTATTTTTCTCTCTTTGAGAACTTTTTACTGGGATTAAGGGAAGTTAATGGAAGACAAAGAGTAATGACTACATAATCTTCAGGGGCCCCTACAAAATGAAATACAAACCCCTTGTTAACCAGCCTGGAGATAGAGCTAAGTCGGTAGAGTGCTTGCCTCACATGCACAAGGCCCTGGGTTCAATCCCCAGCACCATCACACACACACACACAAAAAGCATTATGGTTTTCAAGATGGTGTCAGCAGAACGTTAAACTGAGTGGTGGACCTTTCTGAGCAGAATCCAATAGACCTATATAGGTCACAAATCCATGAAGCTGGCGTGTCAGTTGATTTTAGATTCTTCCCTTTCCTTTGGTTATGTCTACATTTTGGTAGACTTACATAATACCTGCTATAGAAAACAGACATCTAATCTAGGATGGCCTTTTTAGTGATATCTGCTAAGACAGCCAGTATTTCTGACCCTTCATCGTTGATCCAAACAGATCACCTCATTCTCATTCATCTGGCCATTCTCCCATCTGCCTCTGCCATTCTAGTACATGAGGGAAAAGCTTTGTCTACCCAAGAACTACATGCATCCCTGCTCTCAACCCCTCAAATCTATCTAGGAGCTCTCCTCCCCTTAGGACTGTGTTTGGGGGTTGGGAAACATGGTACCTTATTTATGAGGATCTATAACAGCTATATACTTCCTTTCTATCCACCTACTCCACATTACCTAACATAAAGGATTCTTACTTTGTCCCAGGTCATGGAGGAGATTTGCCTTGTATTTAAATTTTTTCTATGCCCCGAGTCTTCTGCATTTTCTCTTCAATGCTCAAACAATGAAACCACAAAAGCCAGCATGGCGTTCCCTTCTCTCTTCATTCAGCCTTTGTCATCTGCTGAAATATAGAACATCCAAGAGTAAAGTTATCTTAATAAAGGAGAAATTATGAAGGGGGTGGGGGAATGAGAGTGAAAAACTAGGAAGAAAAATAATAGCTGACAATTTAAATACACTCTCCAGCTACCTATGACATTCCTAAGGTTGGGAAGAATATATGTGTGAACCTCCCAGAGAGCAGTGACCTCACCACCTCCCCAGATACCCAAGTGAGAAACAAAGTTTATTGCCTTAATTATCCCTTCATGTTTATAAAATCTGAAGCATACACAGAGCAATCACTTTGTGGCAGACAGTGTTCTAAATGCTTTACATTTCCTTATTTACTCATGGTGCCTGATTTATTCTAAGAAGCCTACTAAGCTAGCAGAATTATTGTTTCTGTTGTGCAGATTCAGAGTTGAATTACAGAGATGCTAAGGGACTTC
The DNA here is from genome assembly GCF_045843805.1 of Urocitellus parryii. Lineage (NCBI taxonomy): Eukaryota > Metazoa > Chordata > Mammalia > Rodentia > Sciuridae > Urocitellus > Urocitellus parryii. The sequence goes on along the minus strand of NC_135537.1, from coordinate 55,188,416 downwards.
TTACAGTCACACAGTGAAGGAGTCATGGATGCAGAAGTAAGACTCAGTTCAGGAGATTTCAGAACCCTCCTTCGATCCACTATTCGCTCCCACTTTTCCACACAGGGTACAGATTTTGACTGGATGTAATTCAAGGGTAATGTGGAATCATATTGCACAAAGCTCATTATTTCTACCAAATTGTGAAAAGACCACCTGTACTTCCTCTCTGCTTCCTCTTCCAAGTACTCACAAAAAGAACAGGGATTCTCTCTCTCTCTCTCTTGCCCTTTCTTATTTTTTAAAAGAGAAAAATGTGACAATTTTCTTCAGCCTTTAAATAATATTTTAGTCAATTTTTGAATCCATTGATATGATATATTGCACATATAGCAGATTTTTATTACCAGTTATTAATATAATACCCTACCACTACTAAGAATAGTAATAAAACCAACAGTAGTATTTATTATATACATTTATTATTCTAAAGTTTTCATGTATGTCAATCCATTCTCACAAAACAGTTCATTTATTATAAGAGCTTCCTGTGATTTGACATGAAGGACAGTCACATCCCGGGAGACTCCCTCCTCAGGATCTTCAAGAGTCTGTGCTCCTTGTTGGTTATAACTTTCCTTTCTACCAGAGGAGAGGAACTGGGTCATGCATTCAACAAAATTCATATTCATAATGGAAATTTTGTTCTATGGTTAGTCTCTTAAACAATTCATACAGAGCATAGCTAAGAAATTAATTGGACCAAAACTATTTATTCAATCATTTTAACTTTCAGTTTCCTAATTGTGGCTGTATTGAAGAGGGGGAATGGGGAACATGGGCCGCAAATGTCAGAGAGACACATGTAGGAGGAAATTGAAAATGGAATTGTGCTGGACTGGCACCCCTCTGAAAATGTCCCCAGGAGACCAGAACCCTGGAGCAACAGAGCTCCCTCAGCCACAGGCTCACCCCCTGGTAGAGAAACTTAATGGAGAATGTGTTAATGCATCAAGAGAGCAGGGCCTTGACTTCCTAATCTGCACTTTGCCCTGCAGGCATCTGCATCTCTTCATGAGGTAACCTTGAAAATGAATTGCTCCCTACCACGATGAGGCTGGTGTTTGCTGTGTGGGGATGTATGTTGTGAAGCGGGAGAGTGAAAGGTCTCTCTTCTAGGGGTGGTGGAGGAAATCTGGATTTGTATCCTCATAACACACTGTGAACAGTATTTTTAAGAAATGCCCTGTTTTTAGAAGTTGCTAAGGGTACAGCAAAGTTTCTCTTCAAGAAAGGAGACTTAGAAATCTGTTAAAGATATAATGATGTGGTATTTCATTCATTCATTGATTTAAAAATATTCATGGACGATAACAAGAATATGGGCACTTTTCCATAGAAATTTTTTCCAGTTTCTATTTGTTCAATTTTACTTTTTTGACCTGAAAGCGGCACGAACTCTGAATATGGGAAGTATGAACATACAACTAGTTTCCTCCGGATTCCTGTGGTTCTGTCTCTTGCTCTGTGTTATTATTAAGAGCATCTCTAACACTCTTGAGTGGAATTCTAGTTGGGATATTAAGTGAATGGCCACTTTAGGGTAAGAGATTCAACATTATGCCCAACAGCTTTCTGCGGAAGCAGAACTGCTCTTTAATCCTCAAAAGTCTGCTCTCAAGTAGCAGCAGTTTAATATAAAAATATGTCATCACCATCCTTCTTCTGGTTCATTTTGTTCCTTCTTTCTCTGATCCCTAATTGCCCCTCTGTTTCCCAGTTCCTTGACTTTGGTATTCTGCTCTGCATCTTTCTATCCTTTCACTCAAATCATCACCACATATTAAAAAACAGACCCATGTCCCGACTCCATAGCCTAACTCAAGCTAGTTCTGAGCTAACTGCTATAATGATCACAAAGTTTCCAGTGGGTTACATTAAAATAAAAGTTCACTTTTCACTCATGAATTAGTTCTACATGAGCACTCTTGGTCTGGTGCTTCTTTGGGGCAATTCTTTTCCAAATGTTGACTCAAAGAATTTTTTCGTCTTATGGCTTCACTGTCTCCCAGAATCAGTTTCCTTTGCTTTCAGCCAATAGAAGAGGACAAACGACAGTGGGGCCAGAACTAAAGTAGCATGTGGTTCACCCACCAACAGTCTATTGGCAAAGTGTAGACAGATTAAACTACACATATCACCAGTTGAGTTTGGTTCTGTGGCTGGCTAATATCTTCTATGTGGTCCTCCAGTACCAATTTTCTTCTTTCTCACACACAGAGAACATTTTTTCCCCTCCTGATGGGAGATAACATAAAGTCACATTCAGTTCCTGTATTCATTTCAAAGTTCAGGGTTTCTGAGGGATAAGTCCTTCCTGCCAGGTTTAGACATGGATATTTGTGATCCAATGTCACATGGAGTAGAATTCAAATAATTTATACCTCGCACCACAATACCACAATACCCAATATGCAGGGGAGAGGCATAGATAAGAGAGCCATACTAAGCCACTTAGCCAAAGGAAGAATGGGAAATTCTGAAATCCAGTTAGATAGACATCAAGAAGAGCTTCTATCCTATAGAAGAGGTTGTTCCTTCAGTAGACTCTCATCCGTTTTCTGGGAGAAAATCCCTGTCCCTTATTCCTTGTGAATTTTGACTCTGCCCTCAAGGGGGCTCAGTTTGAGGCCATGTTTTATGGTGATTTTTCTGTATCTTAAAAGGACATTAGGATATAGATTCTCCTCGGGGAATATATTGTTTAGTAGCCTGTTTCTTCCATAGTTTTCTGATCTGTTTGCTTCTACTCAGTTCACTGTAACCAGTCGACCCAATGTTATTTTCTACATGTAATTTTCATGTAGAAAATAAGATATTTTGCCTGTTTTCCAGCCCATTCCTGTTTTTCCTCCTCCCCTACCCCTTCTTTTTCTCTCTCCCTTTCTCTTTCTCTCTCTCTCTCTGAACTTAATGGTAATTACCTTGAGGCAATCTGCAGGAAAATGCATGTGTAGAAGATAATTAATCTTCCATTTGCCACAATATGGCATTAATAGTTCCCAACCCACTATCTTATTGTTATTACATAAGGTCTAGAAACACTTAGGTTTCCCAACCTCACAAAGCCCCCTATTTCTGAATTAATTTTTTTCTCCCTTTCAGTATTGTTTGAAAACTGACTAATTCTTTCCTGAGCTCAACTCTTTCTTCAGATATTTTGCTAAAGACAAAATAAGCCACATATTCTAATACATTCTTCTGAACCACCTCTACTAGAAACAAACTCATTAGGGAAGTCTGTCCTCCAAATGATTGCAGGCCCAGTTCCCTATGTATTTTCAATTTGTATAACAAGGAGTCTCAGCTTCTCAGCTTCTGCTATTTCATTCCTCCTTGCCCACTAAGTCAACATCAGGGAGGTTATTGTTATGGTAGAACCCAATTTTGAGATATGTATTTCTAGGCTCCTCAAGAAACTACTGGAAAATTCCAGGGGCTGATGACCATAAAGACTTATTTTTAATTCCCTCAGCAGCCTCAGTATCTGTGATCATGATGAATTATCTGTCCTGAGATTTACTTCTTAAAGAGATAATTCAGGGATTCAAATATTTTCACCATGTAGATTCATCATCTCCTGGGGATTTAGAATCCTTTGTTTCCAGTTTCATGGGTAAGTATTTCAGTAAAACCTGATGTGTAAGGGCAAGGTCTGGAAGAATATCACTTCATTTTGCTTTTATCTCATTGGCCACAACTTGTCTCAATCCCCCACTTAACTGCAAATGGAGCTGATAAATATCATTGAGTTAGGAAGAAAAGGAAGCTGAGAGTACCAGGTGTCAGTTACTGCTTCTCAACTCCAAATTGATACTCTGGTGCTGCAAAACGAGCTTTGCCATAGATGTTGCAGTTGGAGAAGGACTCCTTTTCCTGGCTTGGTGTGATGAATTTTGTTTTGTCTCTGTATTCTATTGAACAACCCCTTAGTGCTTGTGTGTAATAACATCCAGCAGTCCTGTGACCCAGCTTCACTTCCTAGGGTACACAGTTCCTCAATAATCTTGAAGCCCAAGCCCAGTACTGGTGAGTCACCCAAAATCCTGGTGTGAGTGCCATACACTCCATGCCTTGCATTGACAGAAACACCTAACTCTTTCTGAACACCCACCCACCAGTCTCTGCTGACTGGAACCACTATGGATTGCTGTCACCTGTTTGCATTTGTGAAGCAACTCCAACCTGAGCAAGCCAGCAAATGTCTCCACCATACAGTTGGCTGCAAACACACTTCTCTGTTAAATTCTAAAATTTAGTTTAATTCTAGGCTTTAGGGATACAAAGTGCTCTTCTTTGGACACTATCTCTCAGTTCTAGAATACCCTTATAAATAGATTATCTTTACATGCTTTTTTGTTTGTTTGTTTGTTTTTTGGTAGTGTTGGTGCTAGGGATTGAACCCAGGACCTTGTGCATGCAAGGCAAGTACTCATCCAACTGAGATACATCCCAAGCCCCCATCCTTACATCTTTATAGTTATTCTCTACCATAATTTAACAATTCTGTGTAATAATCGTCCCTTGTTGAGATGATTGGTATGGTTTTTGCCTTCTTGGTTGGATCCAGGCTGTTACATTGGATTTGGTGATTATGAAGCAGTTTCTATCCTAGCCTGAGTCACACATATGAACTCTAGACTATTTCTGTCAAGCTCTATAGCACAAAGCATATTTCATGGACAAGAGAACTGACACTCAGGTCTTCTGATTCTAAATCAATAAAACCGGTGGAAATCATACAGGACAAGGCAAGTAAAATTTTCAGTAGAAAATTCAAGTACAACAATATTATTTCTAAAGATATGGTTTCCTCACTAAAGGTATTTAGATTATAAAATAAATTATGCAACATTAAACATAAATTAAATAGTTATGTTTAAATATTGAAAATACATTACCTTGACACTGCCAGATTTAGCAGACCTAAAATTAAATAAATGATTTTTCTCATCCATTTCTCTCTGTGTATAATGTTTTTTATTGAGACATAATTCAAATACCATAAAATTGAATTTGAAAGTGTATAATTCGTTGGTTTTTAGGATATTCACAAAGTGTATTAGTATCACCATTATCTAATTCTAGAATATTTTTATTACCCTACAAAGTAACCCATACCCATTAGTAGTCACTCTCCATTCCTCCCTCCTCCCAACAGCTGGTAACCACTATCTACTTTTTTATGTGTAGATTTAACTGTTCTGCACAGTTCATATAAATGGAATCATACCATTCATGGTCTTTTGTGTCTGGTTTCTTTCATTTAGCCTCACACCTTCAAGGTTCATGCATGACATAGAACGTTGCATACTATTTTTAATGGTCAACTTTTATAATCAACGTATATAAGCATACATAAAAAATCTATCCCCCTATTAGGATAGGCATCTAGTTTTTATTTTTGTAAAGCAAAGAGAAAAACTATGAGTAAAAAAGTAAAAATCTTATGTTTTCATCAAATTCTGAATGCAAGCAAGAAAGAAAGTGAAAAATACCTCCAATCCTGCCTTTTAAATTCCCTCTCATAGTATACTGCTACTCATAATCAACACTTACATAACACTTCAGAATTTCAACACGTTTTTATGTTGAATGCCAAAGGTAACACCTACTGCAGGAATTATATGCTGTGCTTTAATTCTAGGAGACTGTAGGAATAATATAAATAGCACCACTATTTTTTTTTTTAGTTGTTAGTATCACACATCCTAAATATATGTTAATAAAACCTCTAGTGTTTCTGTGAAAATGCTTCTGTGAATAGAGATTGGCAAAAACTGACAGAGGAGCTTACTTCTAGTTTTTCTTTTTCTTTTTTTTTTTAAAGAGAAATTCTTAAAGATGGGTTAACCGCGAACATTTTCTAAATGAGCAGCATGATCTAATTTTACTTAGGAGAGTTCTGTAATATAAGAGGGGAGAAGAGATGTGAGCCGCAATACCATCATCACAATCATATCTACATTCAATGTTTTTTTTTCCAATCCTATCATCTGAGGTGCCCAAAGCAATTATTCTTGAGCACTAATAAAATTCTAGTCTATGTTCAGTAAGAATTGTTGCAAAACTCCTCTGAGATATGAAGTAGGAATATTATTACAGCTGGAGAAAGAGATGATGGTAAGTTAAGTGACTTGCCCAAGAAGACACAATAAATCAGATGTAGGCTTTGGGAATAAACCTTGACTTCCCTGTAAGACTTTTTTCTGTGATACCATGTGCCCTTTCTGAGCCACTGGAAGTTTCCTCGTTAACCTTGCAGTTAATCTTCATGTTTTATAAGACCTTTTCCAAATACATAAATAAAATCTTTTTTAATATGATTTCTTAGGCAATGTAAATTAAAGAAATCCACTCCTAATAAAGACCAGAGAAAATGTACTTTAGTCATAAGATATAGGAAACCCAGTGACTTAGACTAATGACTTCCATCTGCCCCTAGTAACTGATCTGGGGTTATCACATGGAGTCACATATTACCCTTATTATTTGGTCCTGATACATAAATATGTTAAGACTACTATCTAGAGTTTTTCAATAATGGGAGCAATATGTGGAATATAATATGAACTCCAAAGTCGTCTTAGTGAACTGCAAGCCAGGAAAGATAATGATTCTTCACAATGTTAAAGATACTTTTTCAAAAATTTTATTTGTCATGTTCTATGTGGTAAATTGGACATCTAGAAACTAAGAGGCAACTGTACTTCACAAGATGATTCTTATAACAAGATATCTGCTCCCTAGCTACTATCAGCTCTACTAGGTGATTCTTAGATTAGCCTCATTGTGCTCTTCTGTGTCTCAGAAGAATAGACACATCTCTTAAGATGCATCCATGCAACTTCCATTACGCTTCCTAATTTGAATTTCCCATCTCTGTGTATAAAACAAATATGCAATCACTGTTCCTTAAGTACTTTAGCCACACTCTTTTAAGACAATAAGTTCTTTATTGTTTTCCATCCCAAGACCCACATGTAAGTGGCTGAATTTTCCCTTTGAATTGAATCTACTTCTTAGGTCCTAAGCCCAGAGATATAAACAAATTTAGTTTGTATTACATGGCATTTGCAAAAGTACTCCTGACTTGATCATAAGGATAATAACCTTTTGCATCATTAAAGTGTTATAATTAACATCTCAATATGGAAAAAAACTAATAAAAGTTTTCTAGGACATTTTAAGAGGTTTGCCCAAGAATTTGTAAATTCTAGATTAGAGGCAACAGGAAATTGAGAAACTGAAGGATCAATTACCAGGATGCCCTATTATATTTATATATATTGAATATAAGGAACAAGGAATCCTACCTGTCATGCAAAAAAACAACAGATGAGCATATATATGTATATATACATGTATATATACACACATATACATACACCTGTAGGATCATATACATATATATATAATTATATCATATAAAAAATGTGTGTATGTATGTAATATATATATATATATATATATAATAATGTAAATATATAACAAATATATTTATTGTGTTATGCAATTGTCAGACTGGAGTCTGAAATCCACAGGACAGGCAGGCTGGAACTCAGGAAGAGTTGATATGGCAGTCTAGGAGCAGAATTGCTTCCAGAGAAAACATTATTTTTTGTTTGTAAGGCCCTCAAAAATCAGGTAAGTCTCCACCCAGGTTATTGAACATCATTTCCTTCACTTAAATTCAACAGGTTATAGATGTTAATCACATTTTAAAATGTCTTCATAGCAACTCTTATATTAGTATTTGAATAAATAACTAGGATTATAGCCTACCCAAGTTAACACATACAATTAAGTACCACAGCCCACTCCTTGACAACTTGGCTCTGAGTACCTGTGCATATTTATGTGCACACCCAAAACCATATTTATAACAAAATAAGGAAGTAACACTAATAGTAATTACAGTCATCAATTTTGAAACTGGTTATGTGGTCATAGTTTTATTTACACCTGCTTTCTCCTACTACCTATTATTTATTTTCTTTTATTTTATGAATTACCTCAACTGGTTATCATTCTTTGCTGGGTGGGAAAAAACAAATCTTCATTTCTGTAGGGTCTAGGTCATTAGTAGTTCTATCTGAATTGAACCATTTTAACTTTCCATATGTAAATAAGATACCAGCAGAATGTAAGTTCATGAAAACAGAAATTTAAAAAGTTTGCTAGGGAGTCACTTACCACAATAGTGGGTGGCACCATTCCTACTCCCACTCTTGATTCCTATCTGTGGAATAAGCTGTAGCACAATGAAACTCTGAATTAGAGCACATAAGTCTTCAGGAATAAAATCACTCCAGCTCTGCAAGGAGGTATCCAATGTGTACTGTAACTGGGTCCTCAAAAGGCCATTTCAGGGTTGGGGTTGTGGCTCAGTGGTACAGCACTGGCCTAGCACATGTGAGGCACTGGGTTGGATCCTCAGCACAAAATAAAATAAAATAAAATAACCCAATCAATAAATGGGCCAAGGACCTGAACAGACACTTCTCAAAAGATTATATACAATCAATCAACAAATATATAAAAAATGTTCATCATTGCTAGCAATTAGAGAAATGCAAATCAAAACTACTCTAAGATTTCATCTCACTCCAGTCATAATTGTATTATTAATACAAACAGTAAGCGTTGGCGAGTATGTGAGGAAAAAGCACACTCTTACACTGCTGGTGGGACTGCAAAATGGTGCAGCCAATATAGAAAGCAGTATGGAGATTTCTTGGAAAATTGGGAATGAAACCACCACTGGACCCAGCTATCCCACTCCTCAGTCTGTACCCAAAGGACTTAAAAACAACATACAACAGGGACACAGCCACATCAATGTTTACAGCAGCACAATTCATGATACCTAAACTGTGGAACCAAACTAGAAGCCCTTCAATAGATGAATGGGTAAAAAAATGTGGCATATATACACAATGGAATATTACTCAGCAATAAAAGAGAATAAAATCATGGCAGTTGCAGGTAAATGGATGGAGTTAGAGAAGATAATGCTACGTGAAGTTAGCCAATCCAAAAAAAAACAAATGATGAATATTTTCTCTGATATAAGGAGGTTGATTCATAGTGGGGTAGGCAGGGGGGAGCAAGGGAGGAATAGACGAATTCTAGATAGGGCAGAGCGGTGGGAGGGGAAGGGATGGGGCATGGGGTTAGAAATGATGGTGGAATGTGATGGACATTAATATCTAAATTACATGTATGGTGTGAATTGGTGTGAATATACTTTGTGTACAACCAAAGATATGAAAAATTGTACTATATATGTGTAATATGAATTTTAATGCACTCCACTATCAGGTATAAAGATTCAAATAAATAAATAAATAAAATTACAATGGAGACTTTAAAAAAAAGGCCATTTCTCATTCTGTCAAGTCATCTGCTTCAACATAATGGTATACCTGATATGACCAGTGAAGTCCATCACTGTGGGCCCATTGCCTCACTTCATCCATTGTAAAGGAAGTTCTTTGATCAGTTCAGTATCATTGTAGAACATTTGGTAATGGATAAGGTATTCAGGACATCCATGAATGGTAATTGTGACAGAAGATTTGTGTTCAGGGAGGCAAATTCATAGTCAAAGAAGGTGTCTATACCAGGAAACTTAAACCCACATTATATACATTTATCCTCCAAACCAGAAATAATAAGCTGATACACACAGTAAAAAAATCATATTGGCCACTGAGGGCAGATAGACAGCAGCAAAGACTGTGTGAACTTTGAATGAACACATTGTCTTTGATCTCTAGTAAGAACTTATTTCTTTAACTTATACTGCTGATAATAAACTGCAGAAGAATTATTGTTTTTTTATCTGGAAACTATATTCTATTACCTTAAAATTAATTGCAGAGTCAAGTAGAAATTCCCCAGTACCTAAGAGAGGCTCAACACAAAAAAATATTTTAAGGAAAATAAGGTTTATGTCAAGAATTATTTCTCATTTCAGAATGTAGTCAGACAAATAACTTTTATTGAAATGTTTATGTAATATTGCAATTCTCATCTAAAAAATAAGAATAATAGCTATTTTGTGTGCTTCTCTCCTTTTAGTGGGATTAAATGGAGAAATGTATTTAAAGCATTAATATCAGCACACAAAACAGACACTGATTAAGTTCATTACAACAGAAGGTATCAATACCCACCTGTTTTCACAATTCTGTGAAGCAGTTTATAATTAGTCATATTTCATAGCTGCAGAGACTGAAACTAAAAGAGTTAAAATTGCCTAAAAGTTGAACTTGAGGAGCTGACCATAATTAAGGTTGTACTCCCTTCAAATAATATTTACTGTAGATAAGTTATGCATATGTGTGTGTGTGATTTCAAAACAAATACATATTTATTGTAGAAAAATTTAAAGGCATAGAAGCCCACAGAAAAGAAAATTTACTACCTTTGTCTTTATATTTTTATGTATAAATTGCATATGAGTATAGATAATAAAATTCAATAATAATGATACTAATACTCAACTTTACAGAATCCTTTTATGAGTCAGGGGTTCACATAGATTAAACCATTTAGCTCCTACAAATACATGGAGGCCAAACACACTTCTTATCTCCCTTGGTCAATGAGGAAACAGAGGCCCAGAAAGATTAACAAGCTTTTCCAAGATCACTAAGCTCAATGGTTGAGGCAGCTCACTTCCAGGATGGCTGGACGATAGTACCAGCACCTTCAATCACTGGACTGATAACCACAATACGGGTGTACCTTCTTACACCGAAATCATGCTGCACACTTCATTATAGTGGAACTTTTCACTAAAACATATGATGCTACTAACGTTTCATGTCATTAAATGTACTTCTACATGTCAATGTTTATTGGTACAACTTAAAAAGTGAACCATTCTTTACTTACTATGCTGCTGGATGCCTTAATGGTTGCCCTTAATTTTATGCATCATCTGGGCTGGCTAAGATATGACAAATAGCTGGGAAGCATTATTTCTGGTAATGACTGTAAGGGTATTTCCAGAAGGAATTAATTATCATATCAATTTGTAGACTGAGTCAAGAATATTGTCCTCACAAAGGGAGTGGGCATTATTCAATCTATTGAGGAACACAAAGAAGAAATGCAACTTTGCTCTCATATGAGGCTAAGACATCAGTCTTCTGCCTTCAAATACCTGCATCCTACTCCCTGCAGATGGTAGCTCCTGGGACTTCTCAGCTTCCATAACCAGGTAAGCCAATCCCTCACAACAAACCTCTTTCTGTATACTTCTCTCAGTTCCATTTCTCTGGAGAACCTAACTAATATACTCTTATACATATTAAGTAATCTGAATTTATTATTAATATTAAGTATGTCTTTCCCCTTCTCTTGTCATATGCCTGACCAGGAGAAGGAGCATAGATACTGCCAGCCTTCTAACACATCCACCCTGCAACACAATTCAAGGCTTCTTCCAAAATTCTCTCTGAACTGCTAGAGATTTGTATTCAAGAATTTTCCTCACATATTGCAATGAGATTAGAGATCTGTTTGTTCATTTTACTTTGTGAGAAATATGGCCATCATAATTAATGCCTATGGAAATCAGTTTTTAAAGAATAAGGTTTAAGGGGCTAGGGGTGTGGCTCAGCGGTAGAGTGTTCGCCTAGCATATGTAAGGCCCTGGATTTGATCCTCAGCACCACATAAAAGTAAATAAATAAAATAAAGTTATTAAAAAAGAATAAGATTTAAAATATCAAGAAAAGGAATGATTCCTTTATTTTTTTTCAAATACAATGGAAGATAGATGTAGGGGACATCATACTATGGGAAAGAGTTTTGGACTAAAATCTGGGAAGCCATCCCTAGGAATTTTCTTATTTGATCTTGATTTTGTACCTTCAAAGTATTTGAAGACAAACTTCAGGACATGGCACCATCTAGATACTAAAATATATTTATTTGTATTACCAGTATTCAGCCACTTCATGCACAGATATCCAGAGCCCTAGGTTCCTTTCAGCATGGAAGTCTCTGAGGCCAGACATTGAAGAATTAAAGGAGGCTAGGGTGCAGAGACAGCTGGAGATAATCCCTTACAATCAAAGGACATGCAGAAATTCAGCAGGAATGGCAGGGTGAGGTGTCTGCCTGGCTGGATTATAGGAGGCATCTAGACAGAGGCAACTGGGATTAAATCCTAGTAAGGGAATTTTGCATTGTTTTGATCTTATTTTAAGACCTAAGGAAGAGATTGTGATTGGTTTTGAACCTGGTCTGGAAGTCCAAAGGTAGATATTTCTTTCATAAACAGCATGAGTTCTTTTGTCCTGTAACTGGGATGTAGAAAGGATGGGTTAGGGCCAAAGGGCTTTGTGTATTAAACATAAGATCAAGTTTTACTCCTAAAATTCTGCAGCATAATTGTGTACTCCCAACAGGAGCAATTAATCTGAAACCCTGTAGATCTGACTTCATTCTTTGTATTCTTTTCCCTAAAATCTCTACATAAAACATTTTGACTTTCAACTTTTTTCATCAATTCACTTTTTCTACAGTCCTAAATTATATTTCAGCAACTGCCATTTCCCCTCATAGGTCCAAGATTCATGAGGCAAATAAATATTTCTTCAGTGAGAAGTGTATTGTAGCCAGCACTATTTTAAGGAGATATCAGATCTCTGAAGTCTTTAAATTGGATTTTCTTCTCAGATACATATTTTTTTCCATTTAATAACACACATAAAATGGATTCACTGCATTATATTCAGTACCTAAACCTTGACTCATGGAGAAACCTTTCCTTGATGAACTCCAATCCAAAACTATGATCACTCTTCTTTTTGATTTATCTATAGTGTTAAGAAATAAGCTCTAAACTTTACAACATTGGACACTTTATCAGGTAACCACAGAATTAAGCATACCAGGCAACTTGAAAGAAGAGATACTTTCTTCAAAGCTGATGGCATTAGATGTTACAAGATAAAATGGAAAAAAAAAAAACACCTCATGTACAAATGCCTGGGGCAAGACTTATACAACCAGCATAAATGACAGCTTTTTCATTTATGATCTGGAATTTGTGGGGGGCAAAGCTCCATGGTGGAAGTCAGAAACTTTATACACAAAAGCACCGTCAGAGCCGAAGCTGTGTCTCCCTTCCTTAGAAACTGTCAATGGTTCCCCATTGCTTACAGGATAAGTCCAGATGCCTTAGAATTCACAGCAGCTCTTTATGTGTGTTTCAGATCAGCCTCTGCGGCCTCTCCTTCCCATTCCTGTCTTTGTCCCGTATGCCTGTGCTCCATCTAGCCCTTAAAAATGCCCTTTGTGTTCTTATCCTTGAACTTTGGATTTTGCCGTATCTTCAAATTCAGATATCCTACCTTAATTGCACAACCTGAAATTTCTATGCCGCCTTTAAGGACAGCCTCAGAAATCTTTTCTTTTCCCTAGCCCACACCCTTAAACTAAGGATCTTGTGCTTTCTAACCTGTCTCAGCAAACACAAACCCACTCTTCCTCCATCTTGTGTTGAAGAATTAATTGATCACTGATACATCCATAATAGCTTGAACATCTTCCTATCCTTCATTTGCTTGATAATTCAGGTATTATTTCATTCATGGATTATTTATGAAGTGTGTAGGGGGTCTTTTCTGCTGAATGGTGGTCAATTACTGCTCCAAATTCTGAGAATTAAGCAGTGAACCAGAGAGACAAAGACTGAGGATCTCAGGGCTCACAATCTAGCTACTTACCTTAAATTTCTTTTCTTTTTTCTTTTTTTTAAATTTTGAATGTGGTGCTGAGGATTGAACCCAGTGCCTCACACATGCTAGGCAAGCACTCTACCACTGAGCCACAACCCCAGCCCTTTACCTTAAATTTCTTTACATTTTGTTATGATTAGCCACTTTCCCGTCTGCTAAGGGGAAACTTAATAATAATCTTTGAATCAACAAGGCTGTGTAGTGTGGTTAATATGTGTGAACATATTCATCTAATTTGATTTGTTCCCAAAACAGCTTTATTACTGTTATGGTTGGTATATGAGGTATCCCCCAGAAACTCACAATCCAAGAAGGTTCAGAGGGGAAATGATTGGATTGTGAGAGTCTTAACCCAATCAGTGAATTAATCCCTAATTGGATTAACTGAGTAGTAACTAGAGGCAGGTGGGGTGTGGCTAGAGGAAGTGGTTAATTGGGGGCGTGGCTATGGGGTATATATTTTATATCTGGAGCTGGAGTCTCTCTGCTTCTTGACCACCATGATGTGAGCTGCTTTCCTCCTCCACCCTCTCCCACCATGATGTTCAGCCTCACCTAGAACCCTGAGAACGGAGCCTACCTTCTTTGGACTAAGACCTCTGAAACCATGAGCCCTCAAATAAACTTTTCCTCCTCTACAGTTGTGCTGGTGAGATCCTTTAGTCACAGCAGCAAATAAAAGCTGACTAAAACACTTGCCTTGTGTAAAATTTCTCTTGGAATCTCATAACAGCCCTGTGAGGTGGGCCCTCACCGAGAAGTCAAGAAACTACCTCTGATGACAGTTATGAGGCAGTGGAGTCAGAAACTGAACTCAGGTATGTGTGACTCCCTGAGTAAAGAGAGTGAAGGAATGAACGAATGAACTCACCGTAAGAGAAAGTGGTCAGTTCTTCAATGCTCCATGTATGATGGATAGGGAGTTGCTGCCTACCAAAATACTACACAAGGAGCACAAGTCTCTATTCTTGGTATGGAGGAGAGAGCAGAGCGGGTGGCTTCAAAAGCTTGAAGAGTTTAAGCTTGCGCTAAAAATGTGTCTTCTGTGTACTTCACCACTACAGCTGGATCTCCTTGGCATGTTACTCATGTTTTACTTATGGTGATTTACTCATGTTTTACCTTCTTTGTAAAGATGATTTCAGACTGCCTTACAAAGGAATGGTTTTAACCAGATTTAGTCACGAAATCCCTGTTTTTCTCACCCTGGGTCGTGCTCTCCAGTTTTCCCCGTGAAAAGTTGCTCTTTTTCCCTTTAGCAGTGGAATGTCAGCCCATGTGGCTTTCCCCAGGGATGAATCCTGGCGACCACCCCTTGGTCTCCTGGGGAGGTAGCCTCCAGCTGCTCTGAGAGTGACTGATCATCTTTGAAATTCCTCAAAGCCAGTTTCATTACACATAATTTTAACATCAAACCATGACAAATAGACTACCTATAGTTGGTAAAAAGTCTTTTCAGTGTTTTCTCCTTAATGCTGCTTCAGACATTTAGAAACTTTATTTACATTTAAAGCTCTTCCATGTAAATAGTGAAGAGAAGGAACCACATGTACTAAGCCTGAAGGCTGAGAGAGTTGTTATGACTGGATGTTAAATGTGGGCCTGTTTTCTGACAAGTTGTGTAATTTCATAAAAAAAAAAAAAAAAAAAAAAAAAAAACAACAAAAAAAAAAACGCCAGTGGGGAGACTTTTATCATTCCTCTTGGACTCACTATTTTTTTTCTTAGACATAATACTAACATAATATGAAGAAATCATATACTAAAATTGAACTAATTTCTCCAATTTTGCTTATAAAAATGGACACAAAAGTTCTGATCACTTCCTTGAAATGGTTGATTATTGACTAAATATAGATTTCAATTGCATTGTTGATATTATCGTCTTTGCCTTTAACTTCCCTAACGTTATGTTTTAAATATAGGAGACAAAAATAATTTTCACCGGGAGGAGGCTGAGAGGTGGCCTCCTTGGCCTTCCCTTTGTGTTTTCCGTGGCGAGGCATCATTAATGTAAGCTCCAGGTGTCTCCCCACCCCCATTACTCCTGAAGGATGAAGGAACTTCTCAGGCTGGTGGATCTGAACGGCTAGGCAGGCTAGGCATGCCTAGCTCTAGCCTTCCTTTTTTGCTTCTCTGTAGGATGTGCCTGTCTGAAGACAGCAAATGCTTTGGTCTGTGTGAGTGAGAATAGCTTCTCAAGGAGTTTGAAGTTCACAATCTGCCCGACCAGATACAGTGACTCTGGATTCAAAAGTTGGGAGAGAGGTATTGTATTGGGGGCCCAGTCACAACTCAGCATTAACTCAGAACAATTAAAAGATAGGTTTTGTAAGGAAGGAAGTGTTCTCAAAAATTAGTCTAAGAAAATGTTCTTAAAAAATATGAATAGAGTTTTAACTTTGGATCCTGACTCTAAAATTCAATATTAGATGTGTCCAATTCCAAAATTTCTGCTATAACTGTGCGTTGAACTCTGTATTGAAATATCTGCCATTACTTTACCTAAAAATCATTAAGTAAACAGTGCAATTGTATAGTGCCCTTGAGTTTTTAGGTATTACATAACTAACTTCTTGACAACACTACAATTAATATTCCAGATCCAAAGTAAAAAAAAAAAAAAAAAAAAAACTTGATCAGAACATAAAATTTGTTCTGCTTACACTTGAATTCTGGGAATAGTTTTACATCTGATTTTGTTTTTCTCTAATCTGGCAATGTGGGGAATGATTAAAGCAAGGGTTTACATGTGGCAGAGTAGGGTAATGATTTGCAATATCTTCCCAGTAGAACATTCCTTATTCCCCAAGAGAAATAAATTGTCAGACTTTGAAAAGATGGGGGTCTTAATAAAATTTTTCCTACATTTCATCTGTTGCTGCTTCTGGAGACACACACACACACACACACACACACACACTGACCCAAGGCTAGGATTTCTGGAGATTACATTCAGAGTTCTGTCTTGTCCAAACCACATATTTGAAACTTCTTCTGGAAAGGTTATCAGAGGCAGTAAAGGATGTGGAGACATCACTATGTAGGAGTAATGGGGCATAAAACCAAATATTTATTCTACCCACTGAGCACCAATACTAACTGTAGTTTAGGAAAGAGCTCCTCTATACCTGCCTCTAATGGTGAATGCACCCTCCAGATTTATCAAATGTGCCTGGTTTGAAGATTAGTTCCCACTAGGAGATTCCTTAAACTGAAGATCACTTTGAATGAGATTGATTTGATCCTCATCTCATCTTTACTTCGGTATTGTTAGGAGGTATGGAAATGTATTTTAAATAGAGGCATCATTCATTTTAATGAGAGAAAATGCCTATGGTGGCCTTGTTGGAAAGATATTTATTTACAGCTCTATAGTCTTTCTCTTTGAAACAAGAATATTTTACGGTAAGATTTAGTTAGTTCACAAAAAGAAGTTACTTGTTGCAATGTCAGTGCTATAAGAGGAATTAATTCTTTCAGTTTTATTTCTAGATGATTCCATTAAGAATTATATCTCTCTGCTTCTGTATATTATTAATTTTTCTGCTTCCTAAGGGCTGGCAATATGTTATAACTTGTAAAAAATTTAATCTTTTAAACTCATCCACTTTTTATGCAGTGCAATAACAACAAACTGATTGAAATTATAAAATAGAAAATTATTTCATCTTTAAATTACCCAAGTATGTTTAAAATATAAAAATAAGTGGTGTAGAACATGAAAAAAATAGTTTGTGCAAGTTCATATGAAATTCTTCATCAAGAAAATATATGCATTTTGGATGCATAAAAAATTATAAAGGTAGACACAGAATTATAATAAGATTATTGCCTGGTAGGTAGGAGGGTATTTTCCTTTAAAAAAGTCTCAATATTCTATTTCTATTCATTAAAATTTACATAATAAATACTAATTTTTCAGTTGAAAATGGAATTTTACATTTTTTACCAAACAAAAACTTCTTGGAGAACTAAACTAACAAATTTCTAGTCCCAGTTCTTATAAACCATATACATTTTGTGTCATTATTTCTGTTTTACTCAGTTAGCCACAAAAAGGAATATTGATATAACCTTTGAATATTTTCATAATATACAATTTTTCATATAAGTTCATACTACACATTGCTTTTTCCACCAACTGTTTGCTTAAGGCATTTTACAATAAAAATAATAAATAATAGTAAACAAAAAATAGAATTAAAAATGAGAACTCAAGTCTTCCAACTATGAAAGTGCAAATAATTGCAATGTTTATACATCAAGTTTGTCTCTAAGGTTTTCTTCTCTTTATTTATGAGAAAGAACAGGTCCTTAGGAAAAGCATACTTTTCCTAACATTACATATTGAAAGAAATATCTCAGGCAGATACTGCACATTCAGTTCAAAGTTCACTGCATAATTCAGCTTTATCACCATTGATATTTGTCATTTTGCTATTGCATTTAGTAAAAATTTACCTGTATTGAAAGAAAAGGGCATAATATTAAAATGAATCTTGACAAAGGCAAGATTTTGGTAGTTGAACTAATGGGGTGTCAAGTGTAATATTGTGATTTTCTAACTTGATCCAATGGTGAAATTTGGAATGGATGAAAGCCATGTCACTTCATATAAGTTACATAACATATTAATTATTATCATATTTTAATATTATATTAATTATTATAACATATTAAGTGACACAGTTTTTATTGCTTCTCTCAATCCTGCTTTTATTGTACCTTTATGCCTAAAGAGCTAATATTCTATATTTGTTGCCTAAAGGGCAGATTGATAGATAAACTTTAGAAATAACCAAAAATGGCAAGGTTATAAGATAGGACATTCTTGAGTTCTTTATCTACAAATGAGAAAAGTAAAGTTTGGAACTGTATAGCACAATAAGGAACATCATCTCTTTCATCCAGTCTTCATTTAACAAATAGATCAGGATGCACAGGAGTCCATGAGAATACTCATCAAAACCTAGGGAATAAACAAGAAAGAAGAAAAAAAGACAGATTTGAAATATGTGAGATGTAAAAATGGGCAACATATAAAAGTTGATTAAATGTGTGACATTTAGAAGGAGGAGGAGGAGTCAAAAATAACTTCTAGATTTCTACTTTGGGTGACTGGTGATATCAATCTAGACAAGATTATTCTAACAGGAGTCTATTTTAAGGGGAAGATGAAGTTTATTCAGATAAAGGAGGCCAGCAGAAATTTGGACAAAGTTTTCTGTCCAGATTAAAGCTGGAGATGAAAGATGAAACAATAAGAACACATGGTTCCTGGTTCAGAACTGTGAAAATGAGATGAGCAGCGGGCTCAAAACTCCACCCTGGGGAACACCTCCATTTAGAGGGTAGAAAGCAGAAAGGAAGCCATGAAAGGAAAAGAGAAGGTACTGCCAAATGTATAATAAGAATAAGAAGCAGATTTTCCAGAAGAGAGTGATCAATCATCTTAAGTGGTTAAAGAAATCCAGCAGGATGAGGACTGAAAAATGATTATGGAATTTGGTAATGAGAAGTGACTAATGGTAATCTTACCAGCAAAGAAAATGATAAGAAAGAGATTGCAAGGGACTTGAGATTGTCACATAGTAGATAAAATGGAAAAAGGGTATCAGCTTCTCCCTAGAGGAGTTTAAGGACTCACTCAATACTACAAAGCAGAATTCCAGTTAGAGAGGGGCAGGCAGAACTCAAACTTGAGGTAGGTCATGCAGCTGGCCACTCAATGGCTGGGCAAAAGCCAGAACTCCCTCCCTCTCCAAAGTTCAGACCTAAGACTTTTAGATCAAAGTTCCTTGAAATTAAGTGTACTCTTATACCCACTTTCCAATATCATGGCAGTGCAGATGAGTCACTAAGGGTAATTTTCCAAGTATATATGAAAACACACAGTAAGATCTGAAGAGGTACAACATTTAGCTGATTTATTTAGAGGAGCTAAACAGAACAAAACAAACAAAATTAAGTAAGACCCTCATAAATGCAAGTACATGTGCAACTTTAGAGACCACTTATTGAAACCAAGTAGTCTTGGTGAGTAAAACTGAATGGGTATGTTATTGCACAGCATGCTACAGCAACATAATTCTGTTGTGTGAGCTTTCCTAACAATCAAGGTCCTTAAGTCAATTTAAAAACTAGGTTAAGAAACAAAACACGCAGACATGCAAAGTTACTAATGCTTTGGGGGGGGGGTGCACAGAATTCTTCTCAGCATAGAAGAACTTAATGAAAGAAAGAACCTGAGTCTCATAATATGTTCTGGGAACACAGAAAAGCTGTATGTTTCTAGTTTTGTGGGGAGTGGATGCAGATAAAGCTGGCCATGAGGGCAGGAACCAGATAATGAAGGGCTTTATACATCATGCTAAGAAGTCTGGACTTTATCCTGTCGGTTAGCAGAGAGCCATTAAAGACTTTTAAGTAAGGGATTATCATGATCAGATTTCTATTTTCTGGCAGCTTTGGTGTGGAGGAGAACTGAAGGAGGAGGACAAAGACTGGAATCAAAGAGACCCGTTAGTAAATCTACTTATCCCCTTTCTTCCTTCTGCCTCAAGATTGTTGGTTACCAGCGCTTCAGACCTCTTCGTCTGACCTTTCTTTCCAAGACCTTCACTGGTCTGGGTTTTCACTCACTCTAACACATTGACCTGGGTGCTCATGCACCCAGAGCATCTTCAATTCTAATTCCTCCTAGGCAGGATCAAGTTTTCCTGTTGTATCCAGATCACCCAGAAATCATGTCAAGGAGCAAAGGGCATAAAATATGACACAGAGACACTTTGACTATTGAGAAGATACTAAAGATACATGGGATTTGCTCAGGTCTGGGGATAGGGTCATGTGAAAGCATGAAAATGATAGTCAAGGTGCTTTCACGAATTTAATATGAAAGGTTTCTGCTTTCTATATCTTTACAGTGTATATCTCATAGAATGCATGGAAATATATGAAAAATGCTAAAATGCAATACAAGAAAATAATTGGAAAGGGAAACAGAAGCTCCCACCTTGAAGAAAAAAAAGAGTGAACCTTAAATTTAATAAAATATTGGCAAATGATGATTCAAACCAATCAAGCTTAGGAGACAAGTAACAGAGTGATCTGTTTATCTGGTTCCAGTGGAGCAAGTGTTTCTAGGTTAATAAGTGCAGAGGGGATAACTAAATACATATTCCTTGGTAATAGCTGTCAGCATCAGAAGATTGGAGTGATGCAGCCTGCATAGATTGCTAAATGGAAACTTTAACACATAGCTGTGCTGTCTTTAATGTCGGAAATAGTGTTTGTGGAACATTTTTTTCCAATCCCCTGAAAAACAAAGTCATATCTGCAGCTTTTTATCTTATTCTTGTTAAAATACAGGAAAAAGTGCTGTGATCTTATCTAGACCATGAGGTGAAAAGAGGGAAGTATTGTTTCATAGAAGTATTGTTTCATTAGATACTCTTGAAAGTTGCAGATTTGAAATATGACCATTTGTTGTAATGGTGCAAATTTTATTTCAGGGGGAAGCTGTTTGCATATGCCCCACACCACCTGGGATGCCTCTGAAAATATTGGGGCTGCACTGAAAGCAACTGGTATCTACAGCTCCCTATGCACTCCTGGGAGAACTCAAGGTCCGTTTCCTACCCTTGTGATTTTCTTTTCCTTTTTCTTTTCTTTTCTTTATTTTTGAGGTAGTGAATAAATAGGCTGGCTGTCTAGGGAAAGCATGAAAGCACAAGAGAGAACATCCAACACTGAAGCTACTAGTGGGCATTGAGGTCAGTGGCTGATGGAGAACAGATAGCAGGAGCAGACCAGATTATGAGGAGTGCTGGGATTTAAAGGTACCCCTTTCACTGCTCAAACATTGAAAGCTGGATCAGCTTCGCTTCATGGTGCCAGAGTCTGATAACTCTCCTGTTCACATAAGGTAGAGCACTAATCCTAATAGGGGTTGCTTCCAAATAGTTTATAAACTTAGTATTGCTTCCACCCTCTAACCTCAATAGCTGAGAGATGATGGGGATAAGCTGCTAGGTTTTAGAATGTCAGATCTTTGGACCTGAAACATTTCTTCCTTCCTTCTTTTCCTTGTAAGGCCAGGACACTTAGTCTTTCAAGTGTCTGTACTAATTAAATGCAGATCTACTATGCCAAAAATGTTTTGAATGTAAAAGATTAACGAGAGAGAAAACTTTTGTGAAAGGAGGGACTTGAAACAGGAGAGACCCCTCCTAGTTGGCATGGTTTTATGGGGGAGGTAATCTTGAGGTCTTAGGAACATGAGCACTGCAATTTTTTTTTTTTTTTTTTTTTTTTTTTTTTTACAGAAACACTTGGCTCCACTGGGAAAGAATGAACAAAATATTTCAGAGACCAAGGCAGCAGCCACCCAGGAAGGCTCGCTATGATCCTGGGTGACAGATGAGCTGTAAGAAGACTGTCTGAGTAAATGAAGGCAAGATTAAGACCATCCTCCATGTGCCTCTTCTTGCCATGTTTCCTCTTGTTTTGTTTTAAACTTACCATAAGGGGAACCCACTGACCATTTTGACCTTTCCTTCCAGGTTTGGCATTTGGGGGAATAAATCAGGATTAGCACTGCCATTAAGCTTCAGACATGGTGTCTTTAAGACGAAAGTAAAACCATTACTGGCAGTTTTAGCGCTTGGGACAAATACTGCATTGCTAATTTGTAACAGTAAGAATTAATCAGTAGGAGAAACTTGCTGTTCCTGTAGGCAACATCAGGCTCCCTAAATACTTTGAGTATTACTTGTTCAATCAGCTGGGCAGTGGGAGGTGAGGAAGGAGACAAAGATTTGTGTTTTGGTAATTTTCCAGCATTCAGGTGCCAGCTAACCTTTTGAGAAGTAGAAAGTACTTTTTGCTTTTTTTCTTCTTCTTTTTTTTTTAAATAAAAACAGTTAGTGGTGGTCAGACTGATGAACATATTTAGAGACACTGAGATGATGTCATCATGGCAACAATGTTATTTTTACAGCATCAGAAGAAAGGAGGAAAAGGACCAGCTGCCAAACCCATTGGTCACATTGATCCCTAATAAATCCTGGGTGAGTCTGCCCAATATTAGTCATAGAATTTAAGCCCGTGAATCTGTTAGGACTTAAGATACATTACTTTTCATTGGGAGGGTAAGAGAAAATCTTCTGGCAAATAGTTAAAGGCAGAGTAATTTAGTATACTTTCTTAATGCTTTGAAAAGCTTTACTGAGACAACATTCTTTTCTTTGGATGAACATCTTGCATTTTCAAAAGAGGCAACTTCTTATCAGGGACATATGGGGGAGATGCACCTAACGAAAGTTAAGACTTTATAAATTCTTTCATGCTTTTTAGAAAAAAAAAAACCACGAAAACCATATGATATGATTTCCACATATATTGAATCGCTTTTCCTGAAAGCTGATGAAGGTTGGTTGCATTCTTCCAATAAGGGTACCTGTCTTGTTCTAACATATTTTAGGTAATTACTCCTCACAACTCTAGCAACAGTAGATATTCTTATTATTCCTATTTTGCCGTAAAATGGAAAAGCTACCATTTACTATGCTCCAACAAGTTAATATGGTCAACAAGTCCGTACAGCTGGTGAACCATGCCCCTGGATTCTGTATCAGGCCTATGAGATTCCAGAGATTAAGATCCTGAATGTGAGGCTGAACTGTGGAGAATTATGCTTCTTTGTTGGTGATGGACTCAAGGATTAGGGGCCCGGGAGTTTAGGGTGGGACAGATGTGGATTCTTCCATTTGCCAGCTACGTCAATTGAGTAGGTTCTGAGCCTGGTCTATGAAATGGAGAAATTACTATTGCAAAGTTTTTGTAAGCATTAAATCATTTAACATAGATACAGTGTGTAGTAAACCTAAGTGCTTATTAAAAAATTGCATTTATTAAAGAACAATTATTAGAACCTGTTTAATCTACTTTTTTTTTTCTCTTGGACTAGAAATTTCTAAACTGGGGCTTTACTCTAGGCCAATAGGTAATCATTTCTGGGAAAAGACCTTAAGATATGAACTGTTAACTCTCATCCATGTGATTCTCAGGATGAGGCTAGTTGGGAACATAATGCCTTTGGGATTTTGGTTTCTTTCCTCTACCTTAGACTAACCACTCACATAAGTAATTTGTGAAAGGCCACTCATGCCATTACTCTCCAGATTAGCCCTGCAAATTACAAAATGCTCTTTATTTTCTCCTTGATCTATAAAGATTAGTGATGGTGTACCAGTACGTCAGCTTCAGCACTAGTTCTCTTTGGCACTGAATTATAATTGGTTCAGAGCACATATCTAGGGGAAAGATTGCCTGAGTTTTGTGCATTGAAATTGCTTTTTTAAAAGAGGTGATGTGCTGAGATTCAGCAAGAAAAGCCTCTACAGAACCTGCACCCCCAATCATCTGTCAGTCTTTTAAAAGTCAATTTAGAATTTACCTATGCCAGAAATGGTCACTGATTAACCCCACATGATTTCACACTACTGTGACTTTGCTCCCAGAATTTCAGTTGTAAGTCCATAAAAATGTATAGCTCTTAGTTACATGAACAAGTTTGTAATAACTGCAGTTTAGTATCTCCCTTCAACTATACTGTGGTGTCTTGGAAGGCAGGGGCCATAGCTGTCACATATTAAATGAGGATGAATCATGCAAAATGGTGGAAGATATGGCCCTTGCTCTCAAGGAGCACAAAATCCAGCTGAAGAGAGATGCTGATCTGTGACTGTAAAGCAATGTTTCCCATATAACCAGATGCAAATAGAAGTGCTGTGGATATTCCAATAAACCAGCAGGGGAATAAAATACTAAGTTAAAGATTGTTATCAGCTCCCTAAGGAACCTCACATCTCAGTTCCACATAACATTTGCTCTTTTGAAAAGCAAAACAAATCACTACAAATTTTTTTTAAAAAAATCAAAATGATATTTTATTTTATAGTAGTTGTTCTCAAAGTCTGTTCTTTCCTAGCCTACGAACATGTTTTGCTCTAGTCTAGCATTTTTCAGTGGTGACTTGTGATTTATTACTGGGTCAGGAGAATGACCATCATTTTAAAATCATGAAAAAATAGTATATATCAGAGATAACACACTTAATAAAAATGAGTTTATGAAAATCATTGTTTTCTGTATGTGAACTAGGTCACAGTATAGAAAGTATTTCTCACTATGACTTGTAGTCAAAAAGAGTTTGAGGAATGATGCATCTAGTCAACACCCGGAAAACTAAACAGATAGTTTTATAGACTATAGAGAAACCTGATGTTTGTAATGTGCTTTCTCTCTGAAGAGAATGACCTCATCTTCTGGTAATACTTTCCTTTCTAAGTTAAAAAACTTCTCATGAAGAAAAATACATCATTCATGTTACTGATAAAACTGTGTTGAACATCTGGCTTAGATGGATGACCACAGCAGGCTTCCTAATACATCACACTATAAGTATAGGGGTACCTGGGTCAGATACCCAGTTTCAGGTGAACTAAGACCACGCAGATGTCACCAGAAGCAGCAATACTCCAGTTCAGACTCTGTGGACCAGAAGTTCCAAAAAAAGAAAAAAAAAGGAATCGAGAGCATCTCTACACCAAAACACACCAGAAAAGGTATTTCCTACTTCCTCTCCAAAGGAGCAGAATAAGTGAGGGACATCTATATGAAAGAGAGCAGGTATGAACGGTGGCCTAGAGTGGACATCCCTTCATGGAAGCATGAAGCCATGGAAAATGATGAAGGATATGAATTTTCTTCAGCATAGTCTCTTCTTTCAGCAAGCAGCATTTAAGATATCACTGACTTCCCAAACTTAAGACTTATAGGTTCAAATGAGGTGTATCAAATCCACTGGAAGGGGGAAATAGCTTATGAAGGAGGCTCTCTCCCCACCACCTATAACTACTCTTTCTTTGTAACCTCTTGGAAACTCTGTGTGCAATTAAACATTAGTGCCAAGAAGATTCTGAGTTGATTTACACCACAATGTTAATTAATTGTAAAGCCTTGCCTATAAAAAAATTCCTTTCTTAAACTTTCTCATCTCTTAAAATGCTCGGCTATATTGTAGAATATAGCTCATTCAGAGTCTGTGTGGTGAGTACACATGACAACTGTGAAAGTATTCGAAGTAACAGAAAATTATTATATCAAAATGTCTCAAATCTAACCATAATGCTTGTATCAATTCCCAGGGCAAAATGATCAAAACTTACATTGTTAGCCATTTCCAAATAAATCAAAGATCAAAAATTTTCCACAAATGAAAAGATATTAAATCCAGCATTCTTAAATTCAAGAGTAATTGGTTACATTCCCAAAATTATTTCTATCACCAAATTTTTTCATACTGTTTATTCCTAGCCAAAGACAGGTCACTCTGACACCTGAGTGGAATTGGGGATTTCTTGGCTACTTGCAGCTTGGACTATATTCTATGGGAATAAGTTTCCTTTATGGCTCAGAATTTGAGTTATTTTGATACCAATTAGGGTTTGGTCAGAAAATGGGACACAGCCTAGGTTAATTTGATTAAAGAGATATTTATTGTGTGGAATTAGAAATTTATACAATCATTTGAAGGGCTGAGAGTGATATGATCACATTGCCTCACTCAGGAAATGGAAGTGTAGTCCTCACAGGGAAGCAATAACAAATGATCCCAGGTTCAGCCAGGCAGGTGATTCTTAAAATCAAAGCCCAGGCTGGGTGCCATTGTGAATGCCTGTAATCCTTAGGAGGCTGAGGCAAGAGGATCATAAGTTCAAAACCAGCCTCAGAAATTTAGTGAGGCTTTAATCCACTTAGTGAGACCCCATCTCAAAATAAAATATTATAAAAAGATCTGGGGATGTGCCTCAGTAGTTAAGTACCCCTGGGTTCAGTTTCAATCTCCAGTTGCCCCCAGCCCCCCCCCAAAAAATAGAAAAAAAACTAAAGCCTGGAAACCATGGGAAGTCAGCTGTTTTTTTTTAAATTATCTGGATTCCAATGGCTATTTATTCCCTTTTCACTTTAAGTATATACCTCTCACTGGCCAAAGCTAAGGGTATGAAGATTCCTGGCACTGGTTTTATACTCATGAAAATTTAAAACATGAGTAAATTTTTAGGCCTTAGAGACGTTATGTAAGTAAAACATAGAAAACAACACAATTGTGTCCCCTTTATTTACAGGGGATACATTCTAAAACTGCCAGTAAGTGTCTGAAACTGCAGTTAGTATCTCACCGTGTGTGTGTGGTGTGTGTGTGTGTGTGTGTGTGTATACACATATGTACATAATCATGTTTTTTTTTTCCTACATGGAAAAATGCCTATGATAAGGCTTAATGTATAAATTAGGTACAGTAGGAATATAATATAAAAAACTAATACTAAAAATAGCCAAATTATAGTAATATACCCTAATGAAAGTTACTTAAAATTTATACATAATCTATTTCTTGAATTTTCTATTTAATGTCTGCCATAGTTAACCATGGGTAGCTGAAATCACAGGAAGTGTACTTGGTAAAAAAAATCTAGATCCTTGTGTGATGGTCACCAGAAGAAACTCAGTATTGAGTGATTTAGTTCCCAATAAGTCTTTACAATTATCTGGAATTTTTGGCTTGTGAACATGAAATCCACTGGGAAAACTCTCCCACTGAGACCTAGAGACAATGTTGGAAAGAAAACGTACCTCTATGCACATTCTCCTTTGTCAGCTAGTAGCACTTGTAATATCGCTCCTTGTGGCAAAACTTAGAAATTTCCCAAGACTTTGAAGCAGCTGGCTTTCCCACTCATTATATTTAAAATCTCACTTTGTGTCTCCCTTTGATCTTTTTTCTTGTGGACCCCAGCACTGAATCTGCTGTGGCTTCTGTCTAATATATAGTCCCCAGTCTATGTTTATGGACTATCATTTCTTGCTGCTACTGATAATGGAACTAAGGCTCCTGAATTCTGCCTCCTGGATTCCATTTGTTTTGTTCCACCTGGAGAATCACCTTTAGCAGATTATTGAACAAATCTGCTGCTAGAGTTTGAGGCTCTACACCCCTCAAGGCTGAGATGGAATCCATACTTCCACCATGCACCCTTCCCCAGGGACTGATTTTTCCTCACCTCTCTGTTTCTTCAGGTCTTGAATAACTCAGAAACTTTCATGTCAGGAAAAATATTTTCTTCCTCTGCCACAACTTTTTCTAGCAATATGTCTCTTGCGTTTTCTTTATCCCATGATTCACTTCCAGGATACTGAGCTACATTTTGCAACTAAAGAAACTTACTTATTTTTTTTTTCTAACATATTCCTCTGGATTATGCTCCACTGTCTATTCTAAAAGAAGCATGAATTTAATAAACTGTGAATTGGCAAAAAGCACAGTTTTTAAACAGACGTGCATAGTCTCCACACTCCTTGCACTGGGCAATCCCACCCAGGAAGCAATGTCTCATCAGATGATTATCTAACCTAGTATTCTCTTTAAGACAGGTAGACAATCAGTGCTCAAGAGCCCGGCTTCTGGAGTTATACCTAAGCCAACCATGAAGTTCTTTCATTTGAACTGGTATGGATTTGAATTCAGTTTACTTTATTTACTACTTAAATGTCCTTGGAAAAATTAGTTAAATTGCTATTCCTCAGTTTCCTTATCTAAAGAATGGAACAAGTAATAGTCTCTCCTGTGTGAGATTATTGTAAGCACTAAATGAGTGTATGTGTAAATTGTAAATTTTACATAGCAGCACACTGATATGTATGTTGTGTTTTCTTTATCCCATGATTCACTTCCAGGATACTGAGCTACATTTTACAACTAAAGAAACTTGCTTATTTTTTTTCTAACATATTCCTCTGGATTTAGTCTTGCTAAATCCACTGATATGTATGTACTAATAACAAAAGGTATTATATCATATTTTTGCCATGCCTTCCCTTGGTCACGTATTTCTCAGGGATATTTATCTCAGAAAGAAAGAATACCACCTGTAATTACTATAGGAAATCTGGACATACTTACTGATGCCTTAGACATGTTATTTTGGTCTCTTCTAATATACATACAAGTTTTATAAAAATTTTAGCTGCCAATTGATTCAAGAATTAAGGGGTGACTAGCTACATCTGTAAAGGTATACTTCACCTGTTTTTCTGGATCCAGGGCTTCCTCTGGATCTAGAAAATCATTCCAGTGATGCCGCAGTCCGGCTGCAGCAAAATAGCCGGGGGGTGACGAAAAACTTGTGTATGTTGATACAGCAGGAGTGGGAGCCGTTTATTGTAGGGCAACAGAGCTATTTATACATTTTGCACAGCTTATCTTAATTAGCATAAACTAGATACATCAATCAACCAATAAGGCATCTCCAAACTTAATGGCTAGCTTTTGTTACTTTTCAAACCACTCCCTCTGACATTTTGCCAGGCACCATACAGACTTGTTTACGAACTCTAACATTTGTCTGGCAAAATACCAGGTGTTATTTTTGACTTATTTACAGACCTTAACACAGTGAGCTTCCACAGATTTTAACACTTTTCTTTTTGTGGTTTTCTTTTAACCCCACTCACCCTTTCTGATCAAGTAACAACTAAAAATACTCTCTGCAAGGAGAGCTAAACTTGGAAGATCACCTTTCCCCGTTCCTATTTGCCTAGTCTGATTTCTAGGGTTTCTTTTCCCTGCTCCTGTTGGCCTACCGACTTCCACAAGAGCTTAACCTTACTCCTAATTAAGTCTCTCTTCTCCACTTAACCAAATCTTCTTTATTTTTCTTTCACTTTGTTAATAATGATCATGTTCTGATAGTTTTTAAAATAAACAATCCAATTCTTCCTTGTTACCTGAAGACTTTGCTCCTGAGGACAGAATATTCCTGGAATAGACCTTCTGTCTTCTTAGCTTTTGAGTTTGAATAAATTCCACTGTGTTTCACAACTTCAAGCAAAGATAAAACCTAGTCCTTATTTAATAAAGACTTCCCTAACTGGAGGCCATTCAGGAATAAAATCACTTCCTGTCTTGGTCTGAATCCAGACTTGCCTGAAGACAATGTGTCAGGGGCAGAGGTTTTCTGGAGGCAAAGGCAGGAACACAAGAAGGGAACCCTTCCACAGTTCACTCCTTTGACATTAAATGCAGTTCAGGGAAAAGATCCTGACCTAGGCCTACCATGAAGTTCTTTCACTTGAACTGGATTTAACTGCTTTTGAAATTAAAGCCCTGTCTGGGAATGGAAAAACAAAATCAGAACAAAATGGAAGGAAAGATTATTTGATATTTCCAGTGTATAAAAAGGTTGCACAGTGATATCTGAGGATCCTCTGTTTCCATGGTCTTCTAATCCTTTTCTGGGCCTCAACTGCAATTCTTGGCCAAGCTGCTTCTGTGCAATTCATGGCCACAAGCAATGACATGCACTCTCAGGCCTGGATAATCCCTTCACTGAGGTCTTTCCAAGATAATAACCTGCTGTAAAAACAGTCTCATGGATGCTATCTCAAAATGCCAGGATAAAATTCCAGGAGACCTAGATTTACAAAGTACTACATACCTTAGTCTGCTAGGTGCATCATTACAAGCAAAGATCACCACATGCTATTTTTGTCCCTAAATATCTTTCAAGGTTAATAAGCTGTGCATCATGCCTTTCTTCTCTTGAAACACTCAATAAATAGCACCAGAGCCACAGGAAACAGATGAAGATTAAAATATTAGCTCACATACTGATAAAAGTGGAGCTGGAGGATAAGTCTTAGATGTACATTTTCTTAATCCATCATTTCAGATTTATATTTAACCTCATGGTCACAATGAGCTGAGTCACCACAGGACATCCCCAGAGGAGTCCCCTGACCCAAAACTAGCAGAGCAAAGCAGAACATAGACTTTCCATGGTCAGGCAGCCTCACAAAGAGAACCTAGAATTACCTCATGTACTTTCCCAACTTGCCAATCAGAAAACCCCAGGAGAAGAAGTAAATCAGTGAGAGAATAGGAAAGGCCACAAGCATCAGTCTATTAGGAGTTTCCTCGTGGGAACATGAGGTCAGGTCAACACTTTAGACTTGGCTTTTAAAGAATTGCCTTAATATTAAAAGACTGAGAGACTGGGTGGTAGATGGTTCAACAAATCCCAAGACTTTGCTATATTCTGTTCCAGTTATTAAATGTAAATAATGTGGATAAAGGCTAATTAACCATTTGTCCACCATTGCGATGATTGTGGTATGAACGATAAATCATGTTGACCACCTAGAGCTAATGTTGATTTTTCTTCTTACTCCTCTGTAAGACTTATCCCTTATAAACTGGAGAGCTTTAAATTCAGGTTACAAAATAGATCCACAGGATTTTTAAAAATAGCTTTTTTAGCATGTTTTAGTAAGAATTCAATTCACATGTAATATTTTAATTTTTTTTCTTAAAAGTTCCTTGAAGAGTAAAATGTTTTATAGAAAGATAATATATTATTCTATAAGTCTGGACTTCTGTACAGTGACTCTCTTCTAGTAAAACCATACCTTATTTCTAAAGGCAAATGTATGAACTGATATATAAAAACAGATTTTTAGTGTTAGCCCCGCTTCTAAAATTTTCACTGGTCTAGTGGGAAGCTGCATACCTACCACGTGCTGGGTGTTAGGTGGATGGTATAGGATTTTTATTTCGTTGTTAGGATATAAATAGGAACCACTGCTTTTTTTGAGATAAATAAGAAGCAACAATAACCTCAACTATGCACATTAATTACTATTTTCTCCTTTGCATTTTCCTGTACCTAAACTTCCTCTATTATGTTCTTTTGCAAGAAAAAAAAGATAAATCTTCAGTACTTTTTCTCAATGAGCACTGTGATTATCAAGATTGTATATATATATATATATATATATATATATATATATATATATATATACAAAATCTTCATAATATGATGTTAAACATGTATGTATATGTTAAACTTGCAACTATTAGAATTGTACATAGGCTAATTTCAAAATAGTTTCTCTTAATTTGTGAAATCATTTACATATAACTGTCTCCCTCTTTTCCTAGAGAAACTTCTCTTCATTCAGGCTTTCCTGTGAATTACTTGAGTTCCTTGGGGATCTCAGATGCTAGTTGTGATTGAAGTCTGGTTAATGCTCTTCCCACACCATCTCTTCCATCTTATTCATGGGAATGTTTGAGGAGGTACATGAACATCCCTACCAAGTAGGAGTAGTTCCCAGTAATACTGTTGTTTGGTATTAAGCTATATAACTTATGAAATTATGTTAAAACATAATATTTGATTTCATTTGTGTCATAAAATTATTCTTTATAAAATAACAAAACAAAATCTTTAATCTGGAAATTTCCAGATAAACGAAATATTAGGGAATGAAAATAGATCCAAAAAATTAAAGTCACCTTTATGTGCCTAAACCAGATTACCTTTACCTGGAGCCTGTAATATGCGACAAGTCATACAAAGTGTGATTTTGTTAACAGAGACTGGGATCTGCTTACAAGCACACATAAGTTCAAAATGAAAATGTTTAAAATAAATCTTCTAGGTTCCCTGTTGTCAAAGTTATCTCGAGTATCAGGAAGCAAAATGACAGCAAGAGAGGGAGGGGCATGGAGAAGACAGAGACACAGAGAGACAGAATAGCTGACAGCTTTCTAAGAGAGGCTTCTTTTTAAGAGATGCTTCTCCCTGGAGACCTGGGGAACTCTCTTTCCATAGGTGAGAGAGTTTGCCAAGCAGCTCTTATGTAAATTCTACCCTTCATGCTCTACCCAATCCCTGTGTTACTCTGTCTCTATGTGAAGTGGTTGACTGATGCTGCTTGGCTGTTTCACCTGACCCACTGATGGAATAAATTATCATCCTGGTCCTGCTAGCAGGCCCAAGACAAGATAGTGCTATGACAGGTATAATATAGGAATAATGTAGACCCAGGTGTAAATAATTAAAGTTGTAATTCAATCGCAGTTTACCAGTGACATCATTTATCAATGTCACTAGACTCCCTCAATGAAATTACAGCTTTATATGCAGAATTCAGATGTACACCATTCATAGCACTGCATGAAGAATGTTCCTCTTAACAAAAGGTACTAGATACATTAACTGCAAGAGGCAGATTTTGATTCCAGTGACCAAGCCTCTCTTCTCTTTGCTCCTGCCATCAAACTGAACTCACATGTTGCCTATTTTTCTGGATACAGTGAATATAATCTCAGTATAAAAATGATTGTCCTCTGTTTGGAGAGCAGTTCAGAGAACAAAAAATAAATTTAAGGAGATACATGGGATTAAAAGCAAGTTTGAGTTTGTTAGTGAAGTGATAAAAACTGAGGTCTGCTTCCCAGTATATATTGGAAGTTGCCTTTTATTTAAATCAGTACTTTTATAGAAATTTACATCTTACTGGGATAAAAATGGCAGAAGAGAACTTGGCTTTTTATTAACTGTTTTTCAAAAAAATTTTATTAGTTATTGATGGACCTTTATTTATTTATTTGTTTATATGTGGTGTTGAAAATTGAACCCAGTGCCTCACACATGCTAGGCAAGTGCTCTACCACTGAGCCACAACCCCAGCCCCTTATTAACTGATTTTTAAAATGAGTAAATCATAAGAATTTAATAAAAACTATGTGAGAATGTGGCTATCTTGATATTGTCTTCATTTAACATATCTTAAGATAAAAAACCAAAGATTTGAAAACATTCTTTTAATTGGAGTAATAGAGCCAATTGTTGTTAGTTTTATAAGATTAACTAATTTTTGAGCTGCTCATCCATAGATTTTTTTCTTAGTAAAATCTGGTCTGACACAAATGCAAACATCATTGCCCTCTTTTAATTTATTCTACTCATTTATTCTTCTGCTTATGCACTGGATATAAAAGAATACCTTGGGCACAGCTCATACAGGGATGAATAGCATGTTTATGTAAACTTAAAGGACAACAGTAAATTATTAGGACTTTAATACTACTGTTTAAGCCTTTCTAAAGAACAATTAAACATAAAAAGTTTTAAAAGTATGTATATTCTTTGCTTTTTAAAGATTCTAGTTCTAGAAATCTATCCCAGAGCCATAATTGAAAAGATGCTGAGATGCACAAATTGATGGTCACTGCAGCATTCTTTATAAAAACAAAAATTGTGAGCATTATAAATGACTGACAATAAGAAAGTAGTTCTTTAGTGTATGAGAAATCTACTAAATGCAAACTTATGTAATCCTAGATGATTGCATGGTAATGTAGAAAAATGCCTACCCACACAGAAGGATCCAGATAATGAACTAAGCAGTGAAGCCAGTTTCAAAACAGTTTGTACAGATTGATCTCAATCTTTAAAGAGAATCTGGGCCTTAATACTTAATTTTATTAATAAAGGAGACTTAAGAATTAGCTGTAAGTTTAGAGGTAGAGTGATTAATAACAACAATAAGCCAGGCTCAGTGGTGCACGCCTGGAATCCCAGTGAATTGGGAGGCTGAGTCAGGAGGATCCAAAGTTCAAACTCAGCCTCAGCAACTTCTCAAGGCCCTAAAAAACTCAGTGAGACCGTGTCCTTAATAAAATATTTAAAAAGAGCTGGGGATGTGGCTCCATGGTTAAGTGCCCCTGGTACCAAAACAAACAAACAGACAATAATTTATTGAGCAATAGTCTTTGTGTTAGGCATTACTCTAAATGATTCACATACAGTATTTAATTTAATTCTCACTACAGCCAGGACATGGGCATTATTATCTAAGTTGTAAATTGAGGTACAGAAAGTAAGAGGTTTAGTCAAATAAAAAATAAAAGACAAGGGGTTTGATTCTGGTGGTTTATGCAGATAGTATATTTTTAATTACTACAGTATAGCAACAACCTAATTTTTATTTATTTTTGCTTTATATCTTTGTTCAGCTATCTAGAGTTAGTGTGTATGATTTTTTAACCACATCTCATCAATCTTATTTTTAATTCGGGTTGGATATTGTAAAAGGAAAGAACAAAGCTTCTAAGTCATGTAGAATAATATTTACATTTCAAGGAATAGATGTTGTGAAACTAAATTGATGGATTAGAGCTTCCTTGGATTTTCTTTTTGAATACAAGGAAACTGTGTAACTGATGAAATAACAAATGACAACATCTCTGTCTTACTAATGACCTTTTAATTTTTTTGTTAATTGACAAACTTACCCAAGAAACATGATATTTCCACAATATAACTGGATCTGTGCTTGGTTCTGATCTTCCCTCCTTGTTCCTCCTTCCTAAGGAAGCATAAAGATCTTATGTAGACATATATCATCTTGTTCCCCTTACAAATAAGGAAAGAATAGGGAGCAGAAAATGATACTGTTGTGCAATTAAGCCTATCCCTTCTTTCAAAAAGAACTGGTCACAATTTGCTCCATTGGAGCAATCTGTCCCTTGTCACCATTTATATTGCTCTGTGGGACTGTGTTAGGAAAACATTATTATTATTAGCAGTGGTAATACTTGGCAGCCATTCAGCACATTTCATCAAAGACTGCAAGAGCTTAGCCATCAATCAAACTTGCCTTGGTGT
Organism: Urocitellus parryii; assembly: GCF_045843805.1. Classification (NCBI taxonomy): domain Eukaryota; kingdom Metazoa; phylum Chordata; class Mammalia; order Rodentia; family Sciuridae; genus Urocitellus; species Urocitellus parryii. Next base: position 55,153,030 of record NC_135537.1, on the reverse strand, counting down.
GCTCCTGGGAGGAGGTGGTATTATTTCTGCTTGGAACAGAGGTTAAGTGACTTGCCCAAGGCCTTGAAGCCAGTGAGATTCAGAGCTGGGAATTAAACCCTGGAGACTTGACACCCAGTATCCCACTCTCTTTCCTGAAGCACATTCCCTCTGCCTGTGTGAAAGATGGAGGGATAAATAAAGCATCTGAAAGAAAAATGCCCTGCTCCCCAGCATGTGTTCTTGTGTTCAAGCTCTTCTGGCCTTAAATTGAAAAAGCACAAGTGTTGTTTCATTCAGAACTTGAGCTGGCGCCTTTTAGTTTGGCTCACATTCCATTCATTGCTTCACCAAATATGTTTTTAGGGCTTCTCTGGGTTAGATATTAGAGTAGGGACCCAATTCAGTGACTGGAAGCAAGTCACAGCCGTGGTCCACAGAAGAGTTTTCAGTTTAGTGGGAAAGAAAGACAAACCACAGACCATTGTAATACTCAGTGGCATTCCTTAATGTTCATTAGTGTGTGATGGTCTATGTTTAAAATTCTAGATCATTCCCCGTTAGCCATACATTACAGATTTTATTGACATACATTTGGATGTTAGCAATGTAAAGCCATATATGGTATATGAACATACTTGAAAATCATATTTTTGTCCTTTAATTCTAAATAAAGCACAAATAGGTGACAATTATTCTATATATATTTTTTTAATTTGGTAGAGGATAGTTGCTAGGAAAAATTTCCAATTAGAAGATAAAAGCCTAAAGGTAGAATTATTATTTTTTTGTTATTACTCTTACTGTAAAAAATAATTATGAGATTAAAAAAATCTTTTGCCACAATTTAAGTTTAATTCTTTCTCTCAGAAGAAGCAGTAGCATGTAGTATTCCAGAATAGTAAGATGGACATTTTTATTGTGACCACCTGTGTGTCAGGCACTGAGCCATGTGCAGAGGCCTAAACAAGAGACTAAGAATCAAGTCCTAAGACTTAGATATTTATATTTACTAAGGATGAGTATATAACCTACATGAAAATTTATGCAAAGTAATTCTATAATTTAGAATTTGTTACTGAAGAAATACAGTTGCATTTATCAGTCTTTAAAGAAATATAATTGCACTGGGCCCAGTGGTACATGCTTATAGTCCCAGTGACTTGGGAGGCTGAGGCAGGAGGATCAGAAGTTTGAGGCCAGCCCTATCAACTTTGCCAGGTCCTAAGCAATTTAGGAAAACCCTGTCTCAGAATAAAAAAACAAAAAGGGCTAGGGATGTAGCTCTGTGGTAAAGTGGCCCAGATTCCATTCCTAGTGGTGGTACTAGGAACTATAATTATACTAGAATGAGGAGATTCCATGTCACCATTTTTAACAACCATTTTGTTCTGAATTTTTACCACAAACTGAAATATTTAGATACTATGGAGTAGTACACTAAAGCAGAATCTCCTAAGTTAGAAATTCATATCTGTGACAATGTTCCACCTTAATCTCTCTAAGCCTTTATTTCTCCCATGGTAAGATAAATATGGTAAAATAAAACAACAAACAAACAAAAAGCCCAAAAGCCCTCTTTGACCTATCTTAGAAATTTTAAGCACTAAATGATTTAACAGATAAAGACTCTTCAGCAAAACTGTGAAATAGTATACCAGGCAGGATGGCACATGTCAATAATCCCATCTGCTCTGGAGGATCTTAAGTTCAAAGTCAGCCTCAGCAATTTAGGGAGGCTCTAAGAAACTTAGGGAGACCCTGTCTCTAAATAAAATGTCAAAAAGTGCTGGTGATGTGGATCATTGATTGAGTGCTCCAGAGTTCAATCTTCAGTATCAAACCAAGTAAACAAAAAAACAAAACAAAATCCTTTGTGCTAGGAGCCACAGCAAAGTATTATGATGCATGGCACTTTTGGTTGTAAGGTGACGCCAGCTAGCCATTGAGAAGATTTACATTCATATGGAAATTGGACTCCTGCTGTTCACCTTGGCCTGCTATAGGACGGGACTCCTGGAGAGTTCCCATTGGTTGGGGAAGGATAGTAGGAGGGAATTCTGGGGGAGGTCCTGGGCCCCAGTTCCGGTAGACACGACTGTGTGGGTGGACCTGCTTGCTTGCTAGACGAGTATGGGGTATTGGCGGCATTTTCAAAAATAAAGTTTTGTTCCTGCTTGAGTGGCTCGTGATTCTGTGCCCAGCCAAACTGCGGCACTTTGAAATATTATGTAAAGGTACATAGTAATAATATGCCTTGAAACAATAAAATTCTTGGAATATAGATAGCTTCTTTAGGGTTACATTTCTCACCTGATATAGTAATAATACTAATAATAATTAATAATGTGCTTTTGATTACATTATCTGTATCTGAACAAATGGAGGCAGAAACATATTGTAAACTCAATATACTTTCTTAATGTGTTTAAGCCAGACCATGAACAACTTATGTGTATCTAAGCACAAAAGCTATGTATATGCTGATTTATAGCAGGTGCTAATCTTAGTCATAACAAAACAATAATTTATGGTAAAGATGTTCAGAAAATCAGAAGTAAAAGATATTGTCCTAAATCTGAAAAAGTACCTTTACAAAAAAACATCAAGTTAACGTAGTCAATGCTTCCCCCTAAAACTGGGAATGAGATAATCATGTTCATTCTCATAATTTTATTAGTTGTTACAGTGTAGTCCTGACCAATGCAATAAAAATAAATACAAGAAAAATGCATAAAGACTAAAAAGGGTGAGTATAAATGTCTTTATTTGCAGAAGTCATACTTGCCTATGTTAAAAAATCTTAGGTGTCTGCATATAAACACACATGCACAACACACACACAAAACTTCAAGTATTAATTAAATGCAAAGGTACCATAAAAATAATAATTTCTATACATTAGCAGCAAACAATTAGAAAATAAAATAGTAAATTAATACTACATATGAGAGAAGGCAATCAATGAACACTTATGGATAAACTTAAACTTCTACACTAAAAACTATGAACATTTCTGATTAAAATGAAAAATGATCTAAATAAAGAGAAATATGTATCATGTCCATGAAGTAGAAGGCTCAATAACAGTGGATGGCCATTCTTTACAAGTGGAGCAAAGAAAATGAAAATCTCTTTCAAAATCACAACAGAATCTTCTGTAAAAATTCAGAACTTATTTCTAGAAGTTATATGAAAATGCAAAGAATCTAGAATAGTCAAAATAATTTGGATAAAAAAATAATAAAGTTAGATGACACAGGTTTCTCAAGTTCAAGGTTTACTTTGAAGCTAAAATAATCAATAAATTGTGATACTTGCACATATGACCATCTACTATGGTTTGAATCTGGACTGACCCTCAAAGTTTGTGTTAGGGAATGTTGCAATGATCAGAGATGAAATGATTAGAGATGAAATGATTGGTTTATTAGAGGTATAACCTAATTAGTCAATCAATGCCTTTGATGGATAAATCATTTGAATGAATTACTGGGTGCTGATTATAGGCAATGGGACATGGCTAAAGGAAGTACATCACTGGGATCCTGCCCTTGGGAACTCTGTCTTGGGCCTGGCTCCTGTTTTTCTCTGTCTGCTTCCTGGCTGCATGAGTTGAGCATCGTTCCTTCCCTTATCCTTCTGCCATGATGTTCTTCCTCACCTGAGGCCCACAAGAATGGAGCCAGCCTATCATGGACTAAAACCTCTGGGCCACGAGCCAAAATAAACCCTTCCTTCTGTGACTTGATCTTATCAGGTATTTTGATCACAATGATGCCAAACTAACACTCCATTGAAAACAATGAAAGAAAAGAACCTGAAAACATACATTATACATTTATACTTTGTACCCACTAGGATGGTTAAAATTAAATGACTGATAATAACAAGTGTTGATTAGGATGTGGAGAAAGTGAAACATGCATCCTTTGCTGTGAGAAGTGTGAATCTGTACAACTACTTTAGAAAAATGGCAGCTTTTTATCAAACAAACCATGCTTTCTGTACATCACATTGATTTTATTCCCAATGATTAACACAAGAACAAAGAAAACATGTTTACAAAATCTTTACCCAAATGTGTTCAGACAATTTTATTCATTATAGCCAAAACATTGGAAAAAAAAATGTACCAACAAATGATAAAAACTTTTATTCAGAAATTAAAAGGCACAAATTCACACAATTTGACATGAATACATTTTTAAAGCCTTATCCTACATGAACAAAAAGACGTTTATTAAAGACTATGTAGTATATAATTTCAATTATGTGAAGTTCTAAAAAAGGCAACACTTATGCTAGAAATCAAATCGCTGATTGTGTGTAGGGTAAAGGGGGTGAGATTCACTTCAAAGAGGCATGTGCGAACTTCATGAAGTGTTTTAAATTTTCATTGTCAGGTAGTGAAAATGTTCTCCATCTTCATGGGTGGGGGGTTTATGGATATATATATTTGTCAAAATTTATAAAATTGTACAATTAAAATGTTTTCATGTATTTTATTTAACATGCATTGGGCCTTCTATAAACTTGTAAAGTGGATTTAAAATATCTCAGTCATAAATTTAAGCATTCAGGAAATAGAAATGATTTGAACTTACAATCAAACCATATTTCTAATATTAAAATAATGCTATAATTCTTCCTAACATCACATAAATTCAGATTTAGTTCAATTACAATTGACTCCTCTGTTCAGCTCCTTTTCTCAAAGAGCAAAGGAGTAAGCTAAAGTTTTATATTCTCTTTTGTGGATGAGTATGAGAAATAGGAAACTGAAACTGTCTCATGATGAAGTAGAAGGCATTTCAGCACAGTAGAGCTGTTTTCACTATAATTTTCACTGCCTTTATTCTTGTGCTTTATTTTTGAACATAACAAATGAACCCCTAATTATTTTCATTAACCTTGGTTTAATGCAGCCCCTTCTTTTATACAGCTGCATTTACTGCACTTCTCTAATTGTTTTATTTAAGGATTGTCTTACTCCCCTTCATTACTGTAAATTGTGGTCTTAGTCAATTTAGTGGTGTGCCCAAGTTTCAAGAAGTTTTTTATATATTGCCAAAGCTTTGGGGAAAATAATGGTTGGTATCCAACAAGATGTCCTCATTTCTGCCATCTTCAGTTCTTGCTCTCATAGGTCACCGCTATATTGTACTTTATTTTGGGAATGGAAGACAACCTCAAAAGATGTTAGCCACTTACTTTTTCCCTGGCATGGGGCTTTAGCTGGGCTACCTGTAAGCTATACCGTCTCTAAGATATTCTTTAGTCGTAGTGGAATATTCTGCTGCTTTTCGTAATGGTAAGGGTCTGGTATGGTGAATTGTTCAAGGGTATTTCAAGTCTCTATATCTAGAGGCATGTTACAAATCAAATCCTTGCAGTGGTTAGTTGGGTAATTTGAGAGCTGGGATAGGTAACTAGTGGGGACTGTGATGACCTGCAGAGCAGTGTGTCCTGTGTAAAAGTATCCAGATCTTGTAGATTGTTTCTATGCACTAATGTGGTCTGAAAGTAATGGATATTATGGGTTCATAAGAAATTGTAATTATGGTTTTATGTGAAATTTCCCCCAAACAGGCCAGACCTATCCTGTAAGCAGCCATATTTGTTTCCTACTGCTGTCATAAGGAATTATCACGAAATCTGGCTTAAAATAGCACTAATTTATTATCATACAGCTCACTGGGGCTGTCATGAACCTGTTGGGGCTAAAGTCAGTGTCTTGGCTGACTGTGTTCCTTTATGAAGAGTCTTGGGGAATTCCGTTTCCTGGCATTTTCCCCTTAGAAAGGCCATCACATTCCTCCCTCCATCTTCAAAGCCAGTGATGTCACATCACTCTACTCTTTTATTTGTTGTCACATCTCTGACCGCAACTGGAAAGAGCTATCCAGATTTATTTGATGAGTTCAGAAAATGCAGTAAGATTTTCTCATCTTAAGGCCCTTCATTTATCCACATCTGCAAGTTCTCTTTGTCATTTGAGAAAACACATTCACAGGTCCCAGGCAACAGAATTGTGAACATCTTGGAAGGTTTATTATTTTGCCTAAGACAGCTGACAATTGTGACTGCTGACATACTCTTCTACAGAATCATCTCTATCCTGAGATGTTTTTTCCGTCTATGTCCTAGGAAAAAGCCACAATGGGCCTGTTCTGCTTTCTTTTCTCCCAAGCTTACCAAGGTACTGTCATTGTTGCCCAAGCGAAGGTTTGTGGGACATTACAAAGGCCCAGGTTTCCCCAGTTCTTCGCGGGGACCTTGTGGGTACTCAAGGAATCCCCTTCTTATTTGCTAGGTCCAGTACCAGAAAGATCTGGTCTCAGAGCAGGTGGAAAGATAGTTTACCTTGGCTTCATGTGAGGGTTCTAAGTCCTTGATAACAATAGGACTAGGCTTTTGAGACCTGAGTTTATTTTTGCCTGAAAGCTATGGATCTATAGGGCAGCAGGATTTGACTACTCCAATAGAAAGAAGGACATCAAATGACAGGAAATATTGAGAAGAGAAATTAATTAAAATTCTATTATTTTGTAAATAATTTTATTTTTTGGGCAAATATGTGAACAAGACGTCTTTTACTTTTAAGTGTAAAAGCTGTATTCCAATCAAAATCCCAATGAGATTCCTCATAGATATAGAAATTCATCTGGAAAAATAAGAGACCCAGAATAGCTAAAGCAATCCTTAGCAAGAAGAGTGAAGCAGGTGGCATCACTATACCAGACCTTAAATTATACTACAGAGCAATAGTAACAAAACAGCATGTTATATACACAATGGAATATTACTCAGTAATAAAAGAGAATAAAATCATGGCATTTGTAGTTAAATGGATGGGTTTGGAGAAGATAATGCTAAATGTAGTTAGCCAATCTCAAAAAAACAAATTCTGAATGTTTTCTCTGATATAAGGAGGCTGATTCATAGTGGGTTTGGGAGGGGGAGCATGAGAGAATTAGACAAACTCTAGATAGGGCAAAGGGGTAGGAGGGGAAGAAAGGGAATATGGGGTAAAAAAGATGTTGGAATGAGATGAATATCATTACCTTAAATACATGTATGAAGACACAAATGGCATGAATATACTTTATATACAACTAGAGATATGAAAAATTGTGCTTCTATTTGCGTAATATGAATTGTAATCCATTCTGCTGTCATATATGACAAATTAGAATAAAAAATTAAAAATACATTATTTAATTTTCTATATTACCATGAATAATATGCCTAATGATTATAAGTCAATGATAACATATGAAACTTATTTCCCATAACTTATGTTATAATGCTAAGCTTAAAATTGGGCATATTGATAAGTTCAACATCTTATCTCTGGGAAACATGATGATTTTAAATAAAATTATAAAATTATTTTTCTATTTCTATTTAATACTTAATCTACTTGCAATATTTTCATTTTGCTGAAAGTCAATTTTACTATTATCAGTTTTTAAAATGGTTAGTAGTTTGAAAAGGTGATTTATTACTTTATTTCTTTTTTTAGTATCAGGAATTGAACCTAGGGGCACTTAACCACTGAGCCACATCCCCAGACCTTTTTTATATTGTATTTAGAGACATTCTTTTGCTGAGTTTCTTAGGGCCTGATAAATTGGTTGAGGCTGGCTTTGAAGTCAGTAGTCTCCTGCTTCAGCCTCCAAAGCTGCTAGAATTATAGGCATGCACCACAATGCCTGGCTTCATTATTTTATTTCAAATACAGTTACTAATGAGCATATTAAAATCTCATGAATAATTAAAGGATGCAAAATAGAATAAGAGATCATTTTTTTCATTTGTTTGGTAAAGTGTTTACAAAAGGTAATAAAATCACAGTTGCCAATATTGTATAAAACAAATTAGGAAATTCTTTTGTATGTCACAAAAATAAGTATTACAAAACTTTAAAGTTATGTTTTATTTAGAATATCAAATAGACCTCAAAATACATACCAACTCAAACATAGTGGATGTTTATTTCTTGGGCTTGTTATAGTGCTAAATCAGTGAACAGACAGGAGAACACTTCTCAACACAGTTGTTCTGAGTCCAGTCTAAACAGAAACTTTTTCATGGTTAACTATGTGGCTGCCATTGTTGTCTTTGGAATCACTGTAATTCCAAACAAGTGGAAAGTGAAGGATTTAGAAAGTAGGCTTCAGAGGTTTCACATGGTTCATTACTGCACTGACAACTGTTAGTCTTACAGTCATGAAAACCTGAAACGGAAGCAGGAAACTGTTTTCTGCTTATGTTTCTGAGGAAGAAGAGAAGTTGGATTTTGGTGAGCAGGGTGAGTTCTTTGCTATGATATGCTCAATAATTGATCCAGTATTTCTACATTTATTATGAGAAAATATAAAGTTCATGCTCAAAGTTGGAGCTACCACGTTGTTTATGAAAGCAATGTTTATAATGGTGAACTGGAGACTAAACATTCCACAATGTATAGTGTACCATTAAAATGTAATAATGCACATATAAATAGCATGTTCTTAGAAATATAAAAGTATGTGCACATGTATGTGTGGTGAGGGTGGAGGAGAGAATAGAATATTATACAAGGACAACCACAGCAAAAAATAATGGTGCTACAGATAAATATATAACTGTTGTGTGAAATACTATGTGTAATATATTATTAACTCAAAACAGATTATGAACAGTGTGTAGAGTTTGCACCAGTTTTTATAATAGCATATATTGATGGGGAAGAAAATGTTCTGGAATGGTATTGACCAAGGCTATCATAATAGTTCCTTCTAGATTATCTGATCAGAGACATTTTTATTTCTTTTAAAATTTATCATTTGGATTTTTTCCTTTGGATTTCTGTACTGCTTTAAATATTTACCTTCTATTTTTAAAAAACAATTAAGAATTAAATGTTTTATTGCAAAAGCATCAAATAATATCTTACAATTCAAAATTACCTCTTTCTTTGGTTCACTGTTATTTTGATTTTGATTTCTTCTGCATAGGTCACAAGAACAATTGAACTGAGAACTGCACAGAAATATGGATAGCTGTTGCAAGTCTCTATAATTTTCTTCCTTTGTAGTGAAGTAAAGCAATAATTCTAGTCCTTAATACTATAGACAAATCTTCTGACTCTAATTGGAAAAGAAACTTAACAAAGTTTTTCATATCCTCAGACTCTTCTGACTTGGTTTAACTCACTCATCTCATCAAAAGCTGACTATGTCTACTGTAAGTAGCTGAAATTATTAAACATCTATTAGAATATTTCCAAGGATTGATCCTCTGTTTATTAGTGCAATATTGTACAACCTAGCATATCAAGGAAATGAGACAAATTGGAAATGTCTCATGAGTGAGACTCTACAGTTAACTTATACTTGCTTCTAGATATTTTCAAGCTTTCTTAAATCTGGAACATAGCACTTTTTTAAAAAAATAAATAAATTCTTAACTGAAGGTGTCGGCTCATTATTAGAGTGTTTCAGCATTTAATTTTGATTGCCTTTCAGCAAGACGGTTTGGTAAATCATAAGAGAGTCCTTGAAAAATGCTACTCTAAAGCACAAATTGTTTTTACCACTTAAAACACTGGAAATTTAAAATCATAAGCCTATACCAGCAATGGGCAGAATAGCTCAAATAGCACTAAGAATCTATTAACATTCATAGCTGAACATGGTGACACGCACTTAGAGTCCTAGCTACTCAGAAGGTTGAGACAGGAGGACTCCTTGAGCTTGCAAGTCTAGGCAACATAGCAAGAAGTGTCTCTTAAGAAAAAATATATTAACATTGAATGATTATCCTATTCACAAAAAACAATTCCATGGTGTGTTGTAAATATCATTAGAATGGGACTTTGGGCAGATGGCATTCTCTGGGGCTTCCAAGTTGTACACTGCACAGGAGCTCCTGGCCAAGGGGCTGAGTGGAGCCTGAAATCCAGACCTGTTGGCTTTGTTAAACTGTAGTACATCCTCATCTGAGGCTGCATCTGTCTAGACCTGTGAAGGAGGCGATCTCTTCCTATTTAGTACAAAGGCATCTCTGATATTCTCATTTGAGTCTGAGGATATGAAAAACTTTATTAAGTTTCTTTTCCAATTAGAATCAGAAGATTTGTCTATAGTATTAAGGACTAGGATTAACATGAATCACTTGTAAACTTAGCCAGAGTGTTCATATATCTAATTATCCATCTATCCATTCACACATTGATCCACTCAGCACAATCTCATCAAAAGCTGACTATGTCTACTGTACTGGTTTCGAATTATATGCCAGGGTTTGGTAAGCTCAAGAGATGCAAAATTGTAGATTAAAGGCCCTACTTTCAAGGAATTTGTAATCTGGTATTGGCATTATTTGAAAAACAACAATCCAGCAGGCAGTGGAAGTGTAGACAAGGCATGCTTATGAGAAACTATAAGGATCTCAGGTGACTCCACTTCTAGATGATAGGTAGAAATCTAAGGGTCAAAAAAAAAGAATGATCCCAGATGGGTTCTGAGGTTTCTGAAGCACAGGTGTAAAAAAACTTCCAGGTTTAAACATTCTTTGAATAATGTCTCTGGCCTTTTCTCAGCCTCTATTCCTAATATCCTTACCTTTGTTTTATTTAGCTTGAAACTCAGCCAGTGAGATTTCATGTGAGTCCTCAGCTCATCCAGGCACTGGGTAAGCTCTAAAGCTAAACTGTCAGTGTAGATGAAAAGAAGATGTGGTACAGGTATCATTAGTGTCCTGATGAGATCCCAATATTTGCATTAAGAAATCATAAATATTTTTATTAAAATTCAAAAATTCCTTGTGTTTGGTCTGATTTTTACAAAGAAATTTGGTGGAGGTATATTATAGAATCAGTGGGAAAAGACAGATTGATCTTGGCTGGAAAGAAGAGTTGAAATGAAAACTATGAGCTAACATAAGTCATGTATTTCTGGGGCATTTTTTATAGATGTATATAATTCTATAAAATTGAATATGACTAAATCTTTTAAAAGTGGCTTCCAAAAATGATATTCTTTTTTTTGTGTGTGCAAAATAGAAAGTATCCTCTTTTTTCTCCCTTAGACATGAGTATAACAAGTAAAACAGAATGTCAAAATATTCTAGTTAAAATGCACAATGTCAGAGATTCAGCTCCAATGCTATTATGTTAGAGCAGCGTGATACCTAAGAACAATGGCACCAGAATGAACTCTTCCAGGCCCAGTCTGCTTTATTTGAGCATAGCACTTTTCTTAGCACTAATTTACCTGATTGACAGCAATATTGGCAGTAGGAAGAAGTATATGAGTATCATTTAATGACAAGCAGTGGAAGCTTTTAGGTATTTTTTAATAAGAAACACGCCTTTTAAACTCATGTGGGGAACCTTTATTAAGATGAGATTTGTAGTACTTAAAATTGAAATCTAGCACGCACCATTATGCCTCTGTGCAGAGACAGTTTTGCACCTTTTCAAATGCTAGGTGGGTGGTGGCTTATCAGCAGACAAAGATGAGAGGCCATGGTGAGAAAGTTTTGTTCCCCTTTCACCTACAATTGGTTACTCAGCCAAGTTCTTGTTAATGTTGGCAGTGTTCGGTCTGTACTGAACCTTGCACTCCATCTGAAGCTTGGCAAACAAGATTGCTGCTAGAAACTAGACAGAAGCAGTGTGCTTAAGTTCTAGAAAATTACATTGATATTACCATAAATGGAAAATCAAATTGTCATTGTCTTAGAGGAATAGAGAGAAAAAAAATCTATTTATACCAGACACATCACCAAATTAAGTTACTTCACATGAATTGTAAATTACTTAAGTCCCAAGAGAAAATCATTACATATAGGCATATACAAAGATAGCTTTGACTATAACATCAATGAAATAAACTCAGGATCTGATTGGACCATTATATAAGGGCACAATGACTAAGTAGATCTCCTGTCACGGAGGGGCAGTCTTCTTCTGTGAAAACAAGGACATTTTACTACTAGAAAAAAAAAATAGTGATGGACGGAAAGAATAAGGGAGTGAGAGAGAAGTTTCCAATCACACCTTTGCCAAGTGCTGTTTTCCATCCCCTCAGTCCAGTTCTGATTACTCCTGCCATTTTAGAAAGCTCAAAGCCTGAGTATTTGACAAGGAAATAGACTAAAAAAATTGAACCACATGTAAACTATTTATAGGTTTGCTAGCCCAGAGAAATAGGAGAGGAAACAAACAGCAGCAGCAGCAAATTCAAAATTGGCTATAAATCTCAAATAAGAAGTATAAGACTCACATTGGGCACGGTATACCAGGATCAGCTTTAGAGCTAAGAGGTATTTTAGACATATAAAAAAAGGAGAACATCTTTCATTAGTTCTCTCAGCTTGTTGAGGGGGAAAAAATGCAGCCAAGAATTGACTCTCAAGGCAAAGACCTATTAACTGGGACAAAGCATTATTTATATTTTATGCTTTATTACTGTAAGTGCTTAAACTATTAGCAGTTTTGCTGAAGAAAAGAGGGTTATGCTCTAAACATAGGAGAGGGGTGAGAGCTTGCAGGACTCAAATGCTGTGTCTTTCTTTAGCCCCAGGCTGGTCCTTTAGCCTTTGTGGCTCAATTTAATCTTTCTACATAGCTCAGTGGAAAACTATACATTTGCCTTCAACAGAATTGCTAGTAGCCGGGGGACACTCATTTCATCTTCAGGGGTCATCTGATACCAGGGGACAAAGTAAGTGACTACATACTGTCAAGACATCAGGCAATGCTTTAGGGGCTAGTCTTAGCCCTTTGGGCATTATCTTATTGGCCCTGGGCACTTTCCACTCCATATTCTCTTGTGCTTATAGAGGCAACATTTAAAATGGCATAGGAGTTCTTTGCTGCAATATTATCAAATATTGGAAAGTCTTCTTCCATGTATGTATGGCCTGAGATTCATTTGAGCCTGTTACATTTTATTCATATTTTTACTCATTAAAATACATTTTGAGAACAAACATGAGAGTTGACATGATGCTTAATAGATAAGATGACACAGTTTTTAAAAAGAAATGATATAGCCCAGACTTCAAGGAGAAAACCATCTAATGGAGGAAGCAGATGGATAAACAAACATCACCATGTGATGTGCTCAGAGCTATAAGGGGTCGTATGAGGTTCTTTCGAAGAAAGGAGAAGGAAGTAACAGAGTCATAAGGAAGTTGGAGAAAGTTGCACAGGGGTACTCATATTTACCTGAGTCTTGAAGAATGAAGTAAAGTTCACTTAATAAGGGTCATGTGAGGGAGGTTCCTAGAGGCAGTTAATGGAAGAACAAAGATCTCAAGATATGGAAAACATGATTTGTTCAAAATTATTAGAGATTTTAAATGTATGGAATGGGGGCTGATTAAAAGATGATGTTGGAAAGGAAAGTTGGATTCTAAACTTAAAAGGACTCTGGATCCCTGCCTGTCTGCCTGCCTGCCTCCTTCCCTTAACTTTCTGAAGTGCTGGGAATCCAATCTGAGGCCATGTGTATACTACCTTGGACACATTTCTAATGTGGGCTCTCAACAGATTCATTCATTTGGAATCATTTTAGTGGCCTACCTTCCCAGGATTTCACCTCTGTGTATGTATCACTTCCTCTGGATAGAACACTTTTACCTTTCTTCAGGATCATTCTGTAAATACACATAGAAATGTACTAGCTTATGCCATCTTCAATTAAAAGTTCTTCCTCCATGGTAGGTTTTTTTTCCCCACTCATCCCTTCGAGCTGTTGTATGATTGTCTGTATCCCTCTCCATCTATGTTCACCTTCAAGAGACTTCTAAAAGTATTACCTACTTCCTTAATAAGAATTTTAGCTCCTTACCAGCTGTTATGGGCTGCATGTTTGCTTCCCCTCAAAGTGTATATGTTAAGGTCTCATCTCCAAATGATGGTGTTTGGAGATGGGCCCTTGGGGATCTCATGTCCTTGATGGAATTAGTGTCCATGTAAAAAGAACTAGCTTCTTCTCCTTTTCTCCACCATGTGAGGACCTAGCAAGGAGACAGTCAGAGGCAAACCAGGAAGAAGATCCTCTCCAGAACTCAATCATGTGGGTCCAGTGATCTTGAAATTCTCAGCTTCCAGAACTGAGAAATAAATTTTGGTAATTTAAACCATGCAGCCAATATTAATTTGTTATATCATCCCAGATTTGCTAAGACGCCAGCTGGGAGACTCTGGGTCTCAGGTTCCTCATCTTGAAGATGAAGATAACCTACTTCTGAGTTTATTACATTAGCAGTACTATAATACGATGTGGATTATAGCACTACTGGGTTTATTATAAAGCAGTATATATTTACATAGGAAACATGATTTGTATTATATAATTACAACATATAATATTTAAAATGCAAAATTATATAATTGGCATAAAAAGCATATGTGTGTGTGTGTTTGTGTGTGTGTCCACACTCCAGTATCACTATACCAGATGCTTCTTGTGATATGCATCACATATTTTTCATCACTTTCCTTCTCCAGTTACTGTTGGGCAACCAGTTTGGCACATGTGTATCACAGAAGCACCTGACTTTACCTATCTTGGATATTTTTCTCTTTATATTAGCTGAATTGCAATATAATTGAATACAAAAAAAGTAAACAGGTTTAAAGTGCATAATTTGATAACCTTTGGTAGGTGGATATATTTGTAAAGCCATCATCACAGTCAAAAAATGAACACATCCCTGACAACTACAAAATTTTCCTCATGCCCTTTTATTCCTTCTTCCTGTACCTCACTTTTACCCTCTTCCCTAGGCAAACACTCATCTGCTTTCTGTCCCTACAGATTATTTAATATTATATCAAATTTTAAATAGTGCAATCAGAGACCTAGGAATTAGCTCAGAAACCCTGAATCTACTAGAAGAAAAGGTAGGCCAAGCTTTTAACATATTGGCACAGAAACTGACTTCCAGAACAAGACTCCTAAAGCACAAGAAATAAAATTGAAAATCAATAACTGGAAAGGCATCAAAATTAAAACTTCACAGCAAAAGAAACAATCAAGAGTGTGAAGAGAGAACCTACAAAATGGGAGAAAAAATTTTGCCACCTGTACCTCAGATAGAGCTTTAATTTCCAGGATATACAAAGAACACAGAAAGCTCAACACTAAAAAACCAAATAATCCAATTAATAAATGGGCAAAGGAATTGAACAGAGCCTTTTGAAAAGAAGAAATACAAATGAAAAATAAATATATGAAAAAATATTCAACATCTCTAGGAATTAGAGAAATGCAAATTAAAACTACATTGAGATGCCATCTCACTCCAGTCAGAATGGCAGTCACCAAGAAAACAAGTAACAAATATTGGTGAGGATGTGAGAAAAAGGGAATCTCATACACTGCTTGTAGGTCTTCAAATTGGTGCAACCACTCTAGAAAGCAATATGGAGATTCCTCAAAAAACTAGGAATGGAACCACAATTTGACTCCATTATCTGACTCCGAGGCATATATCCAAAAGATTTTAAATCAGCATACTTCAGTGATTTGGTCATATAAATGTTTATAGCAGCTCAATTCACAATAGCAAAGCTATGGGATCAACAAAGGTGCCCTTCAACAGATGAATGGGAAAAGAAAATGTGGTATATATACACAATGGAATATTACTCAGCTATAAAGAAGAATGACTATGACATTTGACTATAAATGGATGGATTTGGAGAATATTATGCTAAGTAAAATAAGCTAATCCTCCAAAACCAAAGGTCAAATGTTTTCACTGATAAGTGGAAGCTAAACCACAATAAAGGAAGTGAAAGAGGAAGAAGAGAATTTCAGTAGATTAGAGAAAGAGGAATAAAGGGAGAGAAGGGGTGGTAAGAATAGGAAAGATAGTAGAATAAATCTAACATAATTTTTCTATGTACACATATGAAATTACCTAAGTGAACCCCACCATCATGCCTACCTAAAGAAATGGGGTTTTCATTAGAATAAGATATATCCTATGCTGGCATAATTTTATCCAAATGGATTCTACTGTCATGTATAACTAAGAAGAACCAATAAAAATAAAATTTTAAAAAACAGTGAAATCATAAATAATAGTTGTTTAAAACAGTTATAAAGCAATAAGTTTTATTTAGCTCAGATTTTTAAAAGCAGAAATTCCCATATCAGACATCCCCCCACCTTTTGGACCCTGATGGAAGGTCACATGGCTGCCTCTCCATGGGGTAGAGAAGAGGAAAGGAATCTTCTGCATACAGTACAGATATGTGTGGTGGTCAGGAAGAAAGATTCAGGGGAGATGCCTGGCTCTCTTTACCAGGATCACATCTCTCAGGATTTTCCATGAAAGAGGGAGAATACATTACTCAGAGAAGAGGATTAATACCTTCCCAGAGCAATGCCCATATGATCTCTTCACCTTTCACTAGGCACTACTTTTTCAAGGTTCCTTCATATCAACATAACTATATCAGGGATCAAACTTCCAGCCTTTGAGAGACAAACCACAGCTAAACCATAGGAATACATAAAATATATTATATATATAAAAACAATAAGAATATATATATATATCTTCATATATACACATGCATATAGAATTTCATTTGCCTTTAAAATTAATTTCTAATTTTTATTATATATATTTAGAAATTTAACTTTATTTAGAAATTTATTTATAAATAAATTTCTAAACTTTATTTAGAAATTTCTCTTTATTTTTTGATTAGCACGCATTAATTGTATATTTTAATAGGGTTCAGTATGATTTTTCCATACACACATGCATCATGCAATGATCAATTCCAGCTTCTCTTTACTCTGTTCCTCAGCTCCCTTCCCACCCTCTAGTAATCATTATTCTATATTCAGGTAGACTTTTTTTATTTTTTAAATTTCCACATGAGAGAGAACATGTGGTTCTTATCTTTCTGTGCATGGCTCATTTCACTTAACATAATGACTTTAAGAATCTCATTCTTCTTTATGTTATAGAATATTCCATTCTAGCACATTCCATTCATAGAATATTTTGTAGTTTTGAAAATTTATATTTTTCCCTGGGCATACTCTTTTTAAGGTCCATTTACATGGTTGCAGATAACAATAGCATATTTTCCTTATTGTTAAGTAGATTTACATATCCATTCATCTCATTGATCATCGTTTGGATTGTTTCAAGTCTTCATCTATTAAATCTGCTATGCATATTCTTGTACAAGTTTTTAATAAAAATAAGCTTTCATTTTTCTGGGGGTAAATATCTTGGCATGAAATGGCTATACCATATAGTATATATAGGACTACATTTTTAAAAACCTGTTGAAATATTTTTGATTGGGAGCAATAAAAGTTCTGGTTATTTCATATCCTTGTCAACACTTGGTAGTATGGTGAATCATTTTAATTTCAGGCATGCTAATAGTAATAGGTATGTAGTAGTAGTAGTCCATTAGCATTTTAATTTACATTTTATACTTATGAGTTATTTTGATTATCATTTCATGAGCCATCCATGTAACTTTAGTAGTATGTTTAAATCTTTTACTCCTTTTCTAAATGTATCTTTAACCTTTTTATTAATGATTTTTAGCAGTTTTTATATATTATGGGTACAAGCCCTTAATTAGATAAATTAGTTGCAAATAATATCTTCTAGTCTGCCTTTTCAATCACTTAAAAATCTATTATGTATAAGTGTGGTTTACAATGTGATATGTGGGATGTACACAGATATGGTTACCATGGTGAAGCAGGTATTATCTCACAGAGTTACATTTTATGTTATTATGATAAAAGTAGCTTAAATCTATTCAGCACAAATCTCTATTGCAAAATGATTTTGTTAACTATAGTCTTTAGGCTTTTCATCACACACCTGCTAGTTCACGTCTTTGCCTTCATTCTTCCTATTTTCTTCCTAACACACTCCTGGTAACCATTGTTTTAATTTTTATCTCTTCATCTTGGTGTGATTGACCCTCCTGCCCATCCCAGGCTTAGATTGGATTATGCCTACATATCTCTCTGATGGGCCTAATTTACTTGTCATAAGGTCCTCTAGGTCAGGCATCATATTTAAGGAATTATGCTGAATTCTGAATCACTTAAGCTTTCTCTTGTGCTTTCTTCTAGAACTTATATAGCTTTTAAATTTACATTTGGATCTATGATGTATTTAAGTTAGCTTTTATTATTTTGTATATGGGCTAAAGTATAGATTGAAGTTATTTTTTCTTTTTCTTCCTTTCTTTCTTTTTTGTTTTTTGCAAAGGTTATCCATTATTCCATCATCATTTGTTGAACAAAATTATCCATTTTCTCTTCAGAATCATATCTTGTCAATATTTGTCACTGATATGTGTAGATATACTTCTAGAATCCCTCTTCTGTTCTACTGGTCTTTTTCTCTATCTTGTCAATAATTCATTACTCCAATTTTGATTACGGTAGTGTTATGTCTTGAAATCAGGTATAATTAGTCTCCAAATTTGCTCTTCTTTTTCAAATGTGCTTTCGCTCTCCTAAAGTTCTTGGCATCTTCACATTAATTTAAATACCAGTTTTTCAATTTATATTTAAAAAACCAAACAAATAAAAACATGCCCAGATCTTGTTTGGAATTGAGTTGAATTGAGATCTTCACAATATTGAGTCTTCCAACAATGAACACACTATATTTTTTTTCAATTTATTTGGGTTTGTAAAAAATTTGTCTCAGAAATATTTGTAGTTTTCCCTGCATATATTTTGCATGCTTCATAGAATTATCCCTAAATATTTCATATTTCAATACCATTATAAATGGTATTGTTTTCTATTTTAAATCATGATCAGTAGTATACACAAATATATTTGATTTGGAGATAGTAAACTTATATTCTGGAACCCTGCTAAACTCACCCATAAGTTCTAGTAGCTTTGGGGGTCTCCATAGGATTTTCTAAAAAGTTTCTGCCTGAGAATAAGAATTTTACCTCTTCCTTTTCAATATAAAATCTTTTAGAATTTATTTTCTTCCCTCTTGCTTTGATTAGAACTTCTAGTAAGACATTGAATGGAAGTAGATGATAATGTATATGTCTGCCTTATTCCTGATCTTATGGAAAAAGTATTCAGTCTCTAGTTATTAAGTAGAAGCCTTATTCCTGATCTTATGGAAAAAGTATTCAGTCTCTAGTCATTAAGTAGAAAATCTGTGTTTTAGGCATGTGTTTGATAAGACTACTACAGGGTTTTTCTTTTTGTATCAAAAAAGAGGTAGGGTTTTGTAAAGTGATGTTTTGTGTTTATTGAGATTATCACATTTTGCTATGCTTGTTAATATGGGGAACTTTTTGAATTTTTGATACTAAACTAACCTTGCATTCCTGAGATAAACACCACTAGGTCATGATGTATTTTTTTTATATATATATCATTAGATTGACTTGCTAAATTTTAAGAAGTTTTATATCTCTCTGTATAAGTGATATTGATGTTTTCTTCTCTTGAAATATTTGCCTGATTTTGGAATAAGGAAAATGTTTGTCTTATAGAATAGGTTTAGAAGTATTCCTATTTCTTCATGTTTTCTGAAATTGTTTCTATAAAATTAATATTATTTCTTCTTTATAAGTCAAATAAAATTACTATTTTGAGAACTCCATTAATATCTACAATTTTCTTCATGAAAATATTTTTAACAAGAAATTCAACTTCTTTAGTGGACATAGAGGTATTTTGAGTGCTCCATGGTAGTTTATGTCTTTTTTATGTCTTTTTTTTCTTTTTTCTTTTTTTTTTGAGAGAGAGAGAATTTTTTTAATATTTATTTTTCAGTTTTTGGTGGACATAACATCTTTATTTTATTTTATGTGGTGCTGAGGGTAGAACCCAGTGCCCCACGCATGCCAGGCAAGCACGCTGTACGGGTTGAGCCACATCCCCAGCCCCATAGTTTATGTCTTTTTAAGAATAATTTTCATCTCATCAAAGTAATCAAATTTATTGGCAAAAAATTGCCCATAATATTATGTTAGTATTTTTAGAATGTCTAGATAGAGAAGTCTACTGATGAATGTAAAACATATTAAGTGTTCTATAGAAATTAAGGTCATTCATTATTTTGAAGGTCCTGCATTTTACTGACTATGTCTGAGTGGTACAAAGAACAGATAGTATGAGATATTTATGCCTCATCTTATATTCTTTTTGATCACCTTTTGTTGTAATTATTGCTGTAGCAAGAAGCTTTTCTACATATGCATTCAGACAATATCTTGTTTAACTATGCATCATATTTCTGTCTTTCTTCCTTGGAATTTCTTTGTTCCATTGAAGACAGCATCTCTCTTTTCACAAACAGTGGACTTTACTTGCAACTTTGTGAGAACTTATCACCTCATGGACCATGCTTGGCCAGTGGGGGAGAAGAGCAAGTATATAAATGTTTCTCTCTTCTACACCACAGATTGATGATGCTACACACTCTACTTAGCTTCTGTGAGATTTGAGTCTACAGTGCTGAAGATCTTGAAGCATGCTGGCTTTGACACTCTCCTTTCCTGCTTCACTATCCCCAGTGCTCAATTCCTAGTCTCTGTCCCAAAGTAAACTACTTTTGCCATAGATTTCATTTCAGACTATGCAGAGGGTGTGGGTAACACAAGCTGAAAAGTTACCAGTGACGTGTGTTCTAATGGTCATTTCTCTCTCTTCATCTTATCACACCTGTCATAAGTGAGGGTTTATCCCTATCTTTCTTGTGACACACCTGACTCTCATGGTTTTTTGCAATTAACATTCACCGGTTTTTTCTACTACATCAGTGGTTTCTTCTTAACATACTTTATTGGTCTTACATTTTATGGTGCATCTATAAATTTGACATAACTTAGGGTTCAATTGTTGGAACTTTTTAAGTCCCCATTATTTCTTTAAGATATCTAGTTCCTGATTGTTACAAAAATAACAATGGAATTCCAAATTTGTATCTCCCTGACCTCCATGCTCCAGTACATATGCAACTGTATACTTGACACCACTTTTAAAGTGTTTGAGTTTCTCAAAGTTATTTTTGAGTAAAACTGATTTCTCAAACTACTAATCCAGCCTTCTCTTGAGTTTTATGATAAGACAGAGAGTCCCACTCTATTGTTCATATTCCAATTCTAATCCATAAATAAGTTCTATCAACTCTATGTTCAAAATGTATTAGATATTGATCTACCTCTGTCCATTGTCACTGCCTAGTCTAGGTCATTATCATCTCTCACTTGAACCACTGTAATAGCCTCCTAATTGGTCTTCCAGCTTCTGTTCTTGCTCCTTAGAATTCATTCTCTGCACACTAGAGAGAATCATCTCTTAAATCCATTAATCAGAGCATGTCATTCCCTGTCTTAAAACTCTCCAAAAGGCTTTCTGCTGCACTTAAAATAAATCTAATGACTTACTATAACCTTTATGACCCTACATGAACTGACTGCTGCCTGCCCATCTGACCTCATCATCTACTGTGCTCCACCTCCCTCTCATTATGCAACAGTCATGCTGGCCTTGTGTCTAATCTATTAATTTATCAAGCATATTGCTGCCTTAGGGTTCTCACTTTCTGGTTCTTCTATCTGTGCAAGTTGCCACTATATCTGCACTGAGCTTAATCCTTCTTGTATCTTAATTCAAATTCACCCTACTTAGAGAAGACTTCAAATCTATCCAATATAACCAATTCTCATGTCTACTAACTTATATTTTTCTATTTTGCTCAACTATAGAAAGAGGTTACTATAATTTATTTAATTGCATGTGGTCCCTTTTCCCCTTAGGAATGCAAGATCTATCATAACATTTGTAATTTGTGCACTGTTATACCTTCAGTGTCTAGCATTCTTCTTAGTACCTAGGGAGAATTAATTAAACATATATTGAATGTGTGTATAAAATGAATTCTGTTTTTAAAATATCTAAAATTATGGACCTGACTCTGGCTCACTACTGATTATGTACTCTTTGGAATTATGCCAGTTTTACCTAATCTCCCTTTCAGTTTTCACTTAGTAACTTCCTCAGCAATTCCTAAATCATGGGAATTTATTGTGGTGATCTAAAGGAGTGTACATGCATACTATTCCTCATTTACAGACCTTACTCATGGATGTGGTTTTTCTGGCCCATTATGTGTAGAATATAAATGAAAATAGTATTATATAGTCAGAAAGATACAAAATTGAATCTGTAAGGCCAATCTTCTGGTGTCAGTTTATTAATTTGTAATGCAGCTATAAAATGGGTCTTATTCAGCATCCATATTAACTAGAGTTCCCAAAGGAATAAAACCATAGAAAAAAGTACCCCTACTTTTAAAATAAGACATTTGACTCCCTCTATAAAATTTGCAAAGTTTGGCTAAAAATCACTTTTATATCTTCAGCTCACATGTACTGAAGGGAATGAAATGACTGAGTTTAAAGATGCTGGAAGAGAAAAATGCCTTTGGAGACAGTTGTTACAATTTATGGTGTTTTCCTCACTGTACCTATGGGAGAGAATTGGGTGTTGCTTCACTTTACCTAGAGCATGTGGGATATTCTTCCAAATAAACAACCTATACAACCTGTTCTGTGAGTCCTGGAACTAAGTGGCATGGTACATAGTGTCAGAGCAAGTATTGGCCACATGATGAGCCAACTAATGTCAGGTCAGGATTTCAGGTCCCCATGGACTGAAAGGGCTCATTGAAAGAGAACAGGGTTAATAATTGTCCTAAAAGAATACCAGGAGTGCTTCCTGGCAGATGTGAGGCAGGCACAAGTCAGCAGCCTATGGCATGCCATGGATTGCTGAAGCTACAGATTGCTGCATGCAGTGAGCTGGAGAAGAGGCTTTGTTCAATGTCAAGGGAGCTTCTGTGAGACATTCTCCATGGAGATGATTCCTAGAAACCAAGGACAGAAAGATTCAGATTTAAAAGCATGCAGTTAGTATGTTAGTCAGTTTTTTCATTGCTGCTACCAAAATGCCTGACAAGAACAACTTAAGGGAAGAAAAGTTTATTTTAGCTCACGGTTTCAAAGGCTCAGTCTATGTTCAGCTGACTTCATTGCTCTGACACCTAGGTGAGGCAGAACATCATGGTGGAGGGGTGTGGCAGAGGACTGTTGCTATAATCATGGCAGCCAGAAAGCAGCGGGGTGGGGGAAGGGCCATAGGAAGGATAAACACTTTCAGGGTATTCCTCCAGTGACCTAACTCCTCCAGCCATGCCTTACCTGCTACAGTTATTTTCCAGTCAGTCCATTCAAATAGGGTGTACTCATTAGGTTATGGCTTTCATAATCCAATAAGTTCCCCTCTGAGTATTCTTGCAAGAGTACAGAAACTTTTGGGGACACTTTACATCCAAACCATAAAAGTTAACATTCTACTTAATAATAGAAACTGAATACTTTCCCTCAAGACTGAGAACAAGGCAAAGACATTTGCCATTATTACTTCTATTTAACTTTATACTAAGTCCTCCTCAGTGCAATGAGACAAGGAAAATAAAAAAGGATACAGCTTTAATAGCCCCCAAAACCATGTTGATGTATATTAAAATCTGGAGTCTTCATACTTTGTAATATTACTCAACAATAAAAAGAGAAAAAAACCTACTCATTAATGCAATAACAGGGATGAAATTCAAAAGCATGACAAATGAAAGGAGTCAGATACTAAAGCTAGCAATTAAATGATTCCATTTATATGGCATTCAGTGAAATGCAAAAGAATAAAGAGAATAATCAGATCCATTGAAGAGGATAGAATATTAGGAGATATTTGACTCCGAGGAGGCAAACTGGAACTTTTTGGAATGATGGAAAATTTCTATGTCTTGACTATGGGGATGGTTCCATGATGTGATTATATATGGCTGTGAAAATTCAGGAATGAATTTTATGAAAGAAACTCAATAAATTTGACTCAGGAAGTTAATTGTGCCATGTGCTATAATATATAGATAGATGAGTAGAGAGAATATAGAAAAGGGAAATAAAACCTGCATCATGGTGGTGGAAGGATTTGAGATGAATACAGCATCTACATTTATTATCATACAGGATGTTGAGTGTCAACCAACTGAACAATGAAGTACCTGAGCTGCCAAGACTGAAGAAAATATTGGGTTGTCTTACATTAAAACATCATTGTAACATATTCCTCCTCACTTGCCTCGGTACTCTGGAAGCCAAGATTTGGTCTCATTTATCATATTATCTTCTGTGCTTAGTGTAATGTTTGGGAATTCACAGGCGCATTACAAATGGTTCTTGATTGACATACTGAGCATCCAGTGGGAAATCAATTTTAAGCTCCCAGACCCCAATCAGAAGATTACTTTTCTTAAAGATGAGGGCAGAGTTTTAAAACTTAGCTTATTTCCACACCAAAGACAGACCACAAAGACAATGGTCAACAGCTAAAAAGTGTTTGGATTGGAAAATGAAGGTGAATCTCAAGCAAAATGAAATTGCCTGGTAATAAATAATGGAGTAGTTTTGCAAAGAAATTGAAAAAAGTACATCCTTAATATTCCCAGTAATAAAATATATCTTGAAGATTGCAATTGGATTCTCAGAAAACTTAAGAGATACTAATTAGAATTCTATAAAAACACTCCTCAGGTTCACATAGAGGAAAAACTGCGTGACATACAGAAGAGTCTCAGCCAAGTTAGAAAATGTAAAAGACAGAGGAATATTTTGCCTCAGAGGAGATCCTTCTCATTTTCAAACTTACCTGGGTAAGGAGTTTTATTTATTGGGGATGAATATGAAATTAACATTAAAACTATATTTTATGTCTATAGTTTATTTGTATATAATTATCTCTCCTTAATCTTATATTCAACTGCCTCTTTTGTTCTTTATATAGATTAATGATAAGAAGTCAAAGCTCAGTTATCACTGTTGCAAGATAAAGGATCAATAATCATTCTACCTCATGTGGAACCAGAAAACTTTTACAAGAATGCAAACAAGTAGGTAGTGTTCATTTAAGACTATTGTCATAATTGGATTTATTTCACACTGGGAAGGAGGGATGTCTCTGTTTTTGTAATTTTTTGTTCTTTTTAGACATACATGATATCAGAGTATATTTTTTGACATGTTATAAATAAATGAGCTATAACTTATTCTATTTGGGATCCCATTCTTGTGGTTGTAAATGATGTGGATTTCACTGGTGGTACATTCTATTCCTATACTCCTCCCTTCCCTTCATTCCCCTTTGTATAATCATTCTACTGGACTTCTGTTTCACCTCTCTCACCACATTTATTGTGTGTTAACATCCACATATCAGAGAGAACATTTGGCCTTTGGGCCTTTGGTATTTGGGGTCTGGCTTATTCTACTTATGATAGTAGGAGGGATTTCTCTTAATACCAAATTTCTACTTGAGGTTCAGAGATTCACTATAGACTCCATGATTAACTATTTTCTCGTCAATGTTCTTTATTTCCTTGTCCAATATGTCTTCTCATGCCACTGGCATTCGGATTCAGATTAACTATCTGCTTTTGTTCTACCAGTCTACCCAAAGAGTTGTTATTCATCCTTTCACTTCCTTCCACTCTTCCCCAAATTCTTAAGGTTCAATAACATCAAAATGTTTACTGTTCTTCAATTATATTCTCCCAGGTGCAGATCTACACACTGCCTCCTGGAAACCTTTGGCCTCCAACCCTGGCTAAGTGCTCATCAGTTCATGTGCCTAATAGGATGCCTTTCACATTGTGCAAGTGTATATTTATCTTCCCTCTCTAACTAAACTGTAAGGTCAGTGGCCAAGGTCCAGTTCTGTATTATTCATCCCTGTATCCAGAACTGAGTATTATATTTGCTCTTATTAAATACTCTATAAATGCACACTGAAAACAAATGAATACTGATAAGCTTTAATTTTCTTCATCTTAATTATGAAGTTAAGGGGCTAAGAAAACAGAATCTTAATAGAGCTAATCAACTTGCAAACTGTTTAAGACTTTTCTTCATCAGAATCCACAAGGGTCTGAACCTATTTATTTTTGTACTAGTTAAGCCCAATGTTAAGTAAAGAATAAGGTCAGGCAGAGAATACAATACATTCTCATAGATTTCTCTTAACCTCCCAGTAGGAAACTAATAAGATGGAGGTAGGGGCAGTGGTAGTAGGGAAAGAATAAAATATCTTCTGAATAATAGTTCTACTTAAAATATTTCCTTAATAAATGCCACAGCATTTGGGAATTCATTAAAAGGAAGAACAGTCTTTTCTATATGTTAACTGCAGCTTCAGCAACAGCAAAGATAATTAAGAGATTCTTTGAACGATGCTCAACTTTCTCAGCAGCAGCCTAATAGCTATGATTTTTCTAAAAAGGGCTTTCCTAATAACCTGTAAGCTTTCCTAATCCCTGATTCGGGACTCTTTTCTATCTACCAATAAAAAGAGAGTAGTTCTAGAATCCAGTCCTACAGCTTAAAATTTAGAATTTCCTTTAAAAAAGAAGACAAGTTGGCTAATAAGTACCCTCACTTGATGAATATTTTCTCTTCCGATCCATATTTCTTGCCTATACAGGGCTTCAATTCAACATCAGAAATTTCTAGCAATATGCATTCACAAAAGTTACCTTAAAATTAGGATGAATTTTAAAGAAATTGGCTAATTTTGTTTAAAAATTCATTTGTAGCTAGCATTTGAAAGAAAAACAGATATCAGTTGGATAGAAAAGATTTAAGAAGTAAAATCTTAATATCTGAAAAATATTTAGAGCCCAGACTTATGAGGTTTTCTCAATATTGGGAAGATATCATTAATATATTTAGTTATAATAATATCAGAATAGTATACATCTATACAATGTTTATGTATAGAAAATGAAGCACAGAGATATTAAATAATTGCCTGGACACTAGGGATGAAGAATTGTGTGATTAATTCGTACTTCTTACAGATAATTTATGTTAAGATAAAATTTTAAAATACTTCTATACTAATTTAATAAAAGCAAAGTGAAGGATAAAACTGAAATGATTATGTAAAAGGTCCAAGCTCTCATAGAATTTCCACATAAAACTCTAAATTTTCGGACAAAAATACTTTTTTTCTTAGGTCACCTGATAGTTTCCTCAGGTTTTCTTTTTTGTGCAATTACATCCACACATTTTTGATGTTCTTTATATTAATGTACCATAGACATCAGAAATTAACATAATACCATGAAGCCAAATGCTATAATACACTAAGCAATCATATATGTATACATAATATTTTATAATGGATATGATACAAATATATACATAACATATATATTTAAAATGAACTTGCTTTCTATTCATTAGATGATAGAAAATATCTCTAATTCACAGTCATAATTTTAGGAAGATCTTTATACAAACGAAGACCTCATCAATTAATGAGAAATTATTTTAAATTCTTTCTCTTCTCTCAAATAAAAAAATTCCATGAATTCTACATTAAAATCAAATTTTTAACTTGGTACAAGTACCCAAAAATATTTGAACATTTTGACCAATTTTTAATTTTTGGAAGTAAACATTTGCGTATAGTTATGGATGGTTTGATGTCCAGACCTCACTAATCTAATCAGAATCTTTAGAGGTGGACTGAGTTGGTTTTCAAGTTTTCTAGGTGATTCAATGTGAGATCCACTGACCTAAAATAAGCAAGAGACAATGAGATGAATGTATGGGAGCAATGGGAATCTCACATATTGCAATGAACATTCAAAACCATAGTCACTCTGGGAAATAGTTTGGCAGTTTCTTAATAGTAAATGTACATATGTGTCAGTCAGCTTTCCATCACTGTGACATATCATTTGAAAAGAACTTCAAGGAGAAAAGTTCCAGAGTTGCAGAGGTTTCAGACCATGGTTGGCTGTATCCATTGTGTCTGGGCTTGAGGTGAGGTAGGACATCACTGCAGAAGGTGTGGCAGAATAAATCTGTCCCTGTTAAGGTGACAGGAAGCAGAAAGCAAGGGACAAAATATACCCATCAAAGTTATGACCCACCTCTTCCAACCAGGACCATGTCTTAAAGTTTCCACTGTCTCCCAGTAGCACCAGCAGCTAATGACCAAGCCTTCAACACATAAGCCACTGGGAGACATTCCAGGTCCAAACTATGTGTTGATAAAATTATATTTTCATGAAAGCTCATGAGGACATTATTCATGAAAGCCAAAAAAGAAAAAGAAAAATTGAAACTATCCAAATGCTTGTCAATTATATGAATAAACAGCTTATATTCTATTCATGCAATGGAATACCATGTAGCACTAAGAAGGAATGAAGTAACACTTTGGATGAATCTTAAAATTATCATACAAGGGAATCTGGTACAAAAGACTATATTCTACATGACTATATATGTAATACTAGAAAAGGCAGCATGGTAGCATAAGAAAGTGGTGATGGAGAGGGGGAGACTTCTACCAAAAGAGGCTGTGAGGAATCTATTGAATTTGACAGCATCCTTTCAAAATTTGATTGTAAAAGTGTTTGTGATACTCCACTTCTTTACCCAAAGTCACCAAAGTGGTGACTAAAACTGGTAAATTTTGTTTTATGTAAATTTTATCTTAGTTATAGCTCAATAAACCATGAAAGAAATGTTTTGGCACTTTGCTATAAATTATGAAAATTATACAGTTGAAATCTAGGGATGATATTAGGAAACATAAAGGGATAGATGATGGAGAGATAGTTAGACAAAGATATCATTTTATTGTTTGTTCCATGAAGAGAAAGATCTTCCTCAGTAAGCTTATATTTTGGTTATTATTTGATTTGAATTTTATTTAGAATCATATTTTAACTGATTAAGAATTGAATTTCAACAGTGAAGAAAGATGTGCTCCTTGCCCGCAAGAAACGTAGATTAGCAATCATTATAAGTACATAAGAAACCTATTGAATTCATTATGTGATCAAGGTAATACAATTTTTTTGTTAGTTATAATATTTTTTCAGGTGATTCTCTTTTTTTTTCCATTTGGATAAGTCACATCACTTGAAGATTTAAAAAAATTGCTCCTCTGCTTCTGGTATAATAAGATCTCATTTCATTTTATTTCTGATTGCATAGTTTAGCACACCCAAAAAGAAGTTAAATACCTCTAGCAATGAATTGAATACACTTGGTTTGTTTGTTATTATGGAATTGTATTCTATTCTAATATTAAGCATAATGACAGTTATTAAGATGCCATAAAAATTTGAGGTAAGAAATCATTTTAGGTTGAATTTTATTTTTAACATAAATGAATATTAAATTTACAAATCGCTTTTAGATCATCTATCAAAATGATCTGATTTTATTCCTGTGACCCATGAGAATTAATTAAATTGATTACTAACATTACATCATAGTTAGAACCTCTTTTTCTCATAATGCTGGGCTTATTTGCTATTATTTTATTTTAGAATTTGCATCTATTTTCACAGGAAAAATGATTCTACTTTTTTCATTGTCACATTTTGTACATTTTATTGAGTGATTTGTTTCATTTATTATCTATATTAATTAAAAATCATCCCCCTTTCTTTTATTTTAGAAAACATTTTAAAATAATAGAAAGGGGAAATATTGGCAAATGATACTTGGCAAATAATACTGCTCTATTGTGTACCTGTATGAATATGTAATAATAAATTCTCACTTTATGTATAATTACAATACATCAATAAAAATATGAAAGAAAGAAATTTTTAAAAAGAAGATTTATCTTTCTTTGAAATTTCAAATAATTTGGTAACCAAACTGGATCACATGCCTTTGAAGAAAATTCTTTTACAGGATTTTAAATGTCATGTTCATTATTCTGTTTGAATTTTCTCTTCTTGACTCAATTTTGGAAATTCAATTTTTCTAGTATCATAAATAATTCCATTAAATTTTCAAAATTTTTATTATTGAATTTTATATATAACATTTTTATATACATTTTAAAATCTTCCCTATAATGTTGGTTATGTCTCATAATGTTTTATATTCATTTCTTCTCAAACTCTGTGTGTGTGTGTGTGTGTGTGTGTGTGTGTGTGGTGTGATTCTCTCACTACTTTTTCCTCTTCACTTTAAAAAGTGAACATAGTTTTAGATTCATTTATTAAATTATTATTTTTGGATTTCCTTACTAATTTTATTTTATTTTATGTTTTGTTTCATAGCTTGTTGCTGCAAAAGAATGCTTCCTTCTAAATATGTATGTATATGGCCTAGGATTTGTAGCAGAGGGCTTTAATTTCTTCCCCAACATTTAGGCTCAACTTTTTAACTGAATAAAATAATTCTGACAGCAACATGTCATGTTTGAAAGCCACATTTTCCAGTATTCTTTGAATTTAGATGTGACCATATCATTAAATACTAGCCAATGAGCACTATATAGAAGGAGGTAGATGGAGCTTACAAAAAGGGAATTGGTTTTGCCTTTCCTACTTCTTTCTGCTGGGATGTTGATGAAATGGCCAGAGATTTAGTAGCCACCTTAGGACTTTGAGAATAGAATCAAAGTTCAAAGGACTGCATAGCAGAAAGATAGGGAGAAAACTTGGATTATAAGTCTTTCAAACCAGCCTTAAGATGTTTAGATTAGAGAGTGGAGAGTAAAATGATTTGCCCAAGATAAAGCATCTGATAAAAGGCACAGAAAAGATTTAAATCCAAATGTCTCTGAGTTTCAAGATTTGCTGTTTCATCTTGGTGAGCCATGACTTGTGCAGATGTATTATAGGAAGATGGGTTTTTTTTGGCAGGGTGTACTAGGGGATTGAACTCAGAGGCACTCAACCACTGAGCCACAACCTCATCCCTACTTATTGCATTTTATTTGGAGACAGGATCTCACTGAGTTGTTTAGTGCCTCACTGTTGCTGAGGCTGGCTTTGAACTCTCGATACCCCTGTTTCAGCCTCCTGAGCTGCTGGTATTACAGGAGTGTGCCATGGTGCACAGCATAGGAAGACTTTTCCATTGTTAGTATTATTGATTGTATTATATTATGTGATGCTTCTGTTCAGTCATTGTTCAGTCATTCTCTACTCACTTTCCTTTGGTCTCTGTAATTTCATCTCCTGAGGGCCTGGACTGAATGAGCCAGTCATAGACCCTCTGGAAGACAAGAACTGATCCATTCTAGCCCACAGACCTCCGCATTATCCCATTATTGCCAAGATATTTCCACCTTCATGTAAGAAAAAAAAAAACAATGAGTTATTTAAGTCTTATTTTCTTAAGCCAACATTTTTTAAATGTTTATTTTTTAGTTGTAATTGAATACAATACATTTATTTATTTATTTATTTATTTATTTATTTATTTGTGTTGCTGAGGTTAGAACCCAGGGCCTTGCATGTGCCAGATGAGTGCTCTAACGATGAGCCATAACCACAGCCAGTCTTTTAAGTATTATGGAGTGAAGTATAATCAAAATTTGAGTGGTATTTCTAATTATTGTCTTATTATGAGCCAATCATTTAAGACCAGTATTCATTAATACTAAAATCTGTCTTTTCTCTTCAGTACGTGAGTCACAGAGAATGACAATCATGCAACTTCTTGGTTTTTTTTCTTATTTAGAACTTCTTGAAATTAAATGATGCCATCACACTCATATAGTGAGTCCCTAATGACACATTAAAATGTATGTCCCATGAATTCCCTGACATGGATGCAACAAGGTGAAAATATGAGAGGAGAACATGAAAGGGATAAAGAACAGTAGAACAGATTCTTGGAGATTGAATTTTTAAAATCCTGTTTATAGGTACTTAACTATATGGAAATTGTTATTGATATCCACCAGGGCTGCAGTAATAAACACTGACTTCATTTGTCAGTGAAATGCTTTTTGGACAGAGGAATGTTAACTTTGAAAGGAATAACACAAAATTAACATTCTATATAAATCTGGTCAAGGATTAGAAAGGAGAAGAAAAGTTTCAAGATGATCAATAAAAAAATTATAATATTACTCTCAATTTTTGGAATTGACAAAATAATTTTCATTGTATCATTTATGTTGTTTTGCTTGAGAGATGTCAAATAAACATCTTATTTTGCATATAATTTTGAAGGGGGCTGAAAACAATGAGCAGAAGAAGGAAGGAGGGAGACATATTATGATCAGTGTTTGAAAATTTTGTTAAGGAAGATTTTATGGCAGGAGAATATTTTAAGGAAACCTTATTAATTTCCTTAGATTCTGCTTGGCATGCACACAGTGGCCCCATAGTTAGAAAATTACTATGTACCTGATAATATGACATAATAGGGGATGTGCAAGATAGCCTATTTAAGCTTAAAACTGTTTAGTCATTGAAATTTTTAAAGTAATCACATCACAGAATTATTAGGGAATGGAATTAACCTAGACTCTAGTTTGTGACTTCTGGAAAATTAATCTTGCTAGATTTTCTTTGTTTTCAGTTTATGATAGTTTCAAATGCTGGTGACAGACCCATTAAAAATCAGTACAAATATAGGAGAAGATGGCTTTTTGCTCATGGACAAAAAAATTATAGAAAGTTTTTACTATAAACTTATCTTCATTTTCTTATAAAAGGGATGAAAATTATACCTTTTCTTTTGGAAATAATTATCCTAAACTATAGCCTAAGAAGTTTTGAATTGTGTTTAGAAACATTAAGTGAAGGCAAATGATTCCAGATTTAACAGATGATATTTTTCCACAGGAAGAAAATAATGTCTGTCAAAGAGTCAACAACATTCAATTCAAACATCAGACCATAAACAGTATCCCTGACATTGGGGGCCTATAAACTTAAGTAAGATATGCTCTTTCTCTTCAAGGAAATTGCAGCAGGGGAGACATACAGGTTATAAATAAATACAAATAATAGCAGAGAAATATTTCAGACATCTTTGCAGGAGCATCTCTCTCCAGGCCAGTGCCCTCCTCCTTCTACAAACACATACCTAAAGATTTTTATATGTTGATGTTTCTCAAGGGTGCATCCTTGGCTCTAATCTCCTGTAATGCTGTATATTTTATAAGCAATATTTAGGCCAATAAGTTGCAAATTTACATCAAACACTTATTTCTTTGGCTGTAAGTTTAACTTAGATTCTGGTTGGAAAGTTGGAAAGCACAACTTTCCCCAAACTGAAAGGCTCTTCTCTCCAGACTTGATCTTCCATTGTTCTTTTTGGTGGCTGGTATCTCCACTCATTCTACACAATTCTGATACACTGACATGGAGTGTGATTGGTTTTACGATCTAAGATCTCCTTGAATCTGCCCATTTCTCTTTGTCACCACTGATACCATATTAATGGAAGCCACCAATTCTCATTCAAACCACTACTAACATCTCGTAACTGGTTAACTGCATTCACTCTTAGTATGTTCAGTATATTTCCCATATCGCAATCTGAAAAGTCTCTTCAAAGCTGTGTGACCTTCCCTGTCTAAAATTCATCAGAAGTTTTCCGTTTCTCTTAGAATAAAGCAGAACCTGGGGTCTCCCTATCACAACAGATATTTTCACTTTATTCAACCCTTGCTTTCTGTTCTCCTGCCTTTCAGTTCCTTAAATAAGTCAAGATCACCAACACCCCTTAAGAAGGCTTTTGCATTCTCAGTTTCCTCTATTCCTCATCTCTAATTAACACCCACTGATTTTTCAGATCTGTTTAGCTATCAATTCCGCAGAAAATTCCATCCTAACTATGGAACAAAGTGGTTGTATATCTTCACAAAACAGCATTCCTTTCTTGCAGAGCTCTTTTCTTAGTTCATCTCTGCTTATTCTTATATATTAAGGTCATTAATTAATATCCATCTTTCACACTAGTCTAAACTTCATGAAAGCAGAAGCTGTCACCAAACAGTAGACTGTCTGATTCATAGTCAGTTTCTAATAAACATTTGTCACATAAATGGATGGATGGAGGAATAAAGATGAATGAAAAACAGAGGGATAATTGATTTGATTCTAAAACTAGGATCAGGAAAGGTTCTATGAATGTGATAGTTTTTAAGCTGACCTTCACAGACTGAAACATAAAAATTCTTCTAGGTTCAGAGGGAAATATTTTTAAAATGTAAGACAGGTAAAAGTTTTAGATATTGTTGATATAACGTTGGTCATTATCAACACAGGAGGGATCCGTGAGATATTCTTTGAAGGACATATAATGACATACTAAGAAATTTATTGTGTAGGCAGCAAAAGACCAATGAAGGTTTAGAGGAGATATATGCCATTGAAAGATATGGATGGACTAGAAGGAAGGAAATTGGAAGCAGAAAGACTAGGTGTAAGGCTACTCAAGGAAAGAGGATGAATTTCACTTCCAGGGCAGGGGAAGTAGAATTGGAAAGGAGAAAAGGATTTAAATACATTTCATAGGATTAAGCAATATTACTGGTGAATATCTAAATAAAGAGAGGAGAAAGATGATGAGACTGAAGGTGACTCATTTATCAATATTATATAACTAGACAGATAGGATATATACCTGGGGAAGGCTCAGATTAAGATGTATAATCATGGTAAAAATAATATAGGTAGGAAAAAATCAAAATTAGATAAACCTAACCCAGAATTCTTTTGTTGATCACTAGCAAGTAATAATTACAGTCCTAAGGGCCTAGAAAATAAACATTTCCTCCAGGGTTTCACAATTTAGAGGACTCTAAGCTAGCCCATGTCTGTATATGCTTTTCCTGGGGATAGGACTCCATAGGCCTAAAGGGGATGTACTATAGGGTCCACTACATATTACTAGGTCTGTCCTGGGTTCTTTGGACCCTGGATACCCTTTCCTAATGGTCCATTTTCACTTGCAGGACTGATCTAGGGCTGTTCATAGGGTCTATCTTGTCATGTGCCTCCTGGAGGCCCAAGAGATATTCACACAACTGCAATCTGCAAGAAAAGGATGCAGCCTGCACTGGAGGCACCCAAGTCCGCATGCCTGGGCATGAGGCTCCAATTGGTGTTGGACAGAGGAAGAAAGTGAAGGAGAAGGAAGGTGACTAGTTATAGGTATTTCTCTCCTTCAGTTATATTCTGGAGTGGAATTCCCAGAAGTCTGAGAAGTTTAAATTTAAACCTGCCTTCCTACTTGTTTTGAAGACATACATTTTTCAGAACAGCAGGGAAGGCTATATTTTTACAATTCCTTATCTTAATTTATATTTAAAATATTGAGGAGATGATATGACAGTGCCCGATTTTACTCCTGAACCAACAAGCTCTGTGAAGATTTAGCGAAAGCTTGTTGAAAGATTCTGTATGGAACATCTATTAAGAGGTCAGTTCTGAAGATAGGACTTGAGAATTTTCAGTGTAGATATGGCCAGTCACTGACACTATAGATACAGAGTAACTCTCTCAAGAACCAATAAAAGGCCCCAAAGTAATGATGGGCTGGGCAGGGCACAAGCAAAAAGAAGGAGTCAGTGAATGCCACTTAGATGGAAATCTAAAATGTAGATCACTACTTGGATGATCTGAAAGACAGAGCACTGTCCTGGAAGCCAAAGGAAAGAGGTTCAAAAATAGCAGGAAGAGCACAATTATTAATAGTATCTTTTTATGAAGAAGTCAATCTGGATGATAATTGAGAAATGATCAATAGATTCTAAACTACCTTTTAATCAGTTATTGCCATGATATTTTATGGACATTCATAAGATCTTAAAGTAATCCCTTAAGGAAATAGGAGATGAGAAGGTGGAGTTGTCATCAGTAGTGGAAATTTTCCCCCAAAAAATTAGTAATGAGGGAAGAAAAGTAATGTAAGGGAAATTTTAAAAAAGAATAGAAGATAATCAAATGTGTTGCCAATGGTGTAAAACACAAAGAAGATGCAGGATATTATGGATAATTGGTAGAGCGAATATATGGGAAATTACTGGGGATTGAAATTAGGTAAACTACATTATATATTTTTAGGAACCCCAATATTTTGTATAACTATAATGCACCAAAAATAAAAGACAATAAAAAAATAAAAAAGATGTATGGAAAGAAGTGATGTCCATAAATTTAGTTAAAGTGAGTGGCAGAATTAGTCTAGAAAGCAGGGGCTGCCATTATAATTACTTTGGAAAGGAATAAGTGGTATACATTGACAGAGTTTAAACTTGGTGGATCTTTAATTTTTCTGTGATGTATATAGTTTATAAAAAAAGCAGACAATTTTTGAAATAATCACTGTAGAAAAAAGTAGTAAATGAATGAACTAAATTAATGAGCAAGGAAAAGATGGATATATGTACTGGTCATCAAATAAATCAGGTTTGGATGTGTCAAGAAAATCTCTTTCAGAAAGTCAAGGAATTCGAAAAGAGAAAGTGGATTTTAGGGTTTTCCTGGATTTTATTTATTCAATCACGAAATGTTTATTGTTACAACTAATTATGTGACTCATACAAGCAAAACTATATACTCAAGGAACCAATTCTACAGCCGAATAAGTATAAAATGAAGTAATCAAGAAAATTTTGAGTACTTGTGAATGAATTGTTGAACTTTACATGATGTGATTGAACTGTGTAGGAAGCCAGATTATAAACTCAGGGAGACCAGGAAAAACTGGAATTTTTCTCTATGAACTCTACATGGAGTAACATAAGTAATTAGCACAGGGTAGGTTTGCATAGTGCTTGATCAATAAATTAGTGAATTAAGTTGTTCTGATACAAATGAATGATTCTGATTAAGTGGATTAAAGAGTACATTTTGTGGTTCATTTAGTGGTAGTGCAGGACTGAAGTGGATAGCTCAGAACCAAGCATAAGAGAGGAAGAATGTAGAATTTAATATTCAAAGATCAGATAATTTCAAATAATGTAAGTGACAAAATGTTGTTCAGTTAGAGCAGAATGAGGGTAAAGTTTGTTGGATATGTTCCAGAAGTTGTGATACTTCAGTCATCAAGGATGGGTTTAGAGGAATCATTACAGGTGGGTCAAGAGTCTGGTACAAGTTTTAAAAACCACAAGTATGAAATCATGAATTTAAAATCAAGACTACCATAATAAGGTCATATAAGAAAAAAAGAAGGAAGAAAACTTGAATGAGGGTGAGCAAGCGAAGACTAAGAGGAGGCAAAGAGGAAGGGATGGAGGTAGATCTCAGCTATATAAACTGATTCTTAGATATTATAAATTTGGGGCAGTGATCCACTTCAGTTTAAGAGAGTTAGGAAAGCCAGATCATCTGAAGGAAGCCACTTTCCCACTGTGGTGCAGGAACACTGTGCTAGGCAGAATAATGGCACTAATCGTCATAACCTGAGAATGTGTTACCTTTCAAAGCAAAAGAGACATGGCAGATGTGATGAAGTTTAAGGATTTAAAGGTTAGGAAAATATCCTATATTATCTCATTATATACAATCTAATACATAAGGTCTGAAAAGCTGAGAACTTTTTGCAGCTGTAGTCAAAGAGAGATTGCAATGTGAGAGGGATCTGATTCTCTGTTGCTGATTTCA
Source organism: Urocitellus parryii (assembly GCF_045843805.1). Lineage (NCBI taxonomy): Eukaryota > Metazoa > Chordata > Mammalia > Rodentia > Sciuridae > Urocitellus > Urocitellus parryii. The sequence continues at coordinate 55,115,542 of NC_135537.1, read as the reverse complement.
GGATGTAGAGGCCTTGTGAAAAAATTAAAAGCTTCTAGAAGTTAAAGGTCACCAGTTGACAGTCAGCTAGAAAGCAAAGATCTTTATTCTAATACTAACTTCTACTGTATGAGGAGGACACAGAGTATCTCTGAAGCTTCCAGATAGGAATCCAGCCTGACAATACATTGATTTTTCAACCATAATGAACATCTGACCTACAGAACTATGAGGTAATAGATTTATATAATTTAGGTCACAAAATTGGTGGTCATTTGATACAGCAGCAAGAAAAGCTAGTATAGGGACTTTTATGAAAGTTCTTTTACTGAGAAATTCAAGTAATTTGCTTAATGGGAATTTTAGGAAAAAATATTGAAAATATTTAGAGGTATATAATTAAATATTTGGATTTCAAAAAAATGCGTGGTAATTTCTTTTTAAGTGCCTTGCATTTTTTCATTAAATTATATAGAGGTTCAAAACCTCAAACCATATGTGTTAAAACAGAAATTATGTAATATGTAAAATGTGAGACAATTAGATCTAATTTGACAATTAGTTTGACAATTAGTCCTAATTTTTTAATATATTAAAAACTATATTTTGTAGAAATTATACCGCAATACATTGCTTTTTGTAAATCAGGTATGAATTTTTTTTCTATTTTCACAGGAATTGACAAAATAAAAATTGATTAACCTCTTGACTTCTAGCCCACTATTTAAATATAGAAATCTTCTAGAAATAAGTTAGTCTTATCCCAGGGGTAGAGTCCATTTCACTTGATGTCTTAAAGAGAATGGAGTTAGAGAAACCAGAAAACACAATAAAAAACAGACAACAAAAGCACCTGTTCTCCTCACCTTTTGTGATTTCATAGCACAGATGAGTTCCAGTCCATCTCATTTCCATTTTTGTCCTACATACCCACTGGTCTGGGAAAATTGTTCCCGGCAGGAGGAATGAAAGCAAATAGAACTTACTGCTCTTTGCTCATGTGCAGAAGAGATCTTTCCCAGAATTTCCTTTTGGCAAAAACAGATCTTTCAATTTACACAAAAGTGACTGTGTTTTTCCTTTTACATGTACCCTTTTGATTTACATTCTTCCGTATTGACTCACTTCTTCCTGGCGTGTTAAAAATCATTCCTCAAATTCGACAATGACTGAGTCCTTTCTGGCTCTTCTTCAGGCTGTGTTTCTTCATGACCACACTCTCTAAATCAAAGCTTGTTGCAACCCCAACATGGACCTAAAGAATGAGGCTCATGCTGGGTGGTCTCTGTGAACCTATTCTCTCTAAATATGAGAGAAGTAAAAACTTATTTCTTGCATAAGCCCTTTTACAGAATTTTGGTACCTAAAATATTTTAAGATAGCACATTTTTTTGGTTAAGGAAATTAAATGTGTCAAAAATGGAGTATTCTGGTGCTGGGGCTGTAGCTCAGTGGTAGAGTGCTCGCCTCATATGTGGAGGGCATTGGGTTTGATCCTCAGCACCACATAAAAATAAAATAAAGGTATTGTGTCCCTCTACAACTTAAAAACATTTTTCAAAAAATGGAGTATTCTAGATAGGAAAATTGTCACTCTTAAGAATAGTGGATGAGGACAATTAGGTTAAGACTATCAAAATATATTCAGTAAATTTTGTATATTTAAATTAGAAGATAGAAGAATGCAAAATAAAATAAGGACTATGTTTTGGAACTAACCTTTGATGTGGATATATGTTCTGTAACCTATTGATCTATGAACTTGTACTTAAACTTGAATTTATTGTTGCTATTGTCCCCATCTGTAAAAAGAGGAATTTGTGACCCTTTTATTATAAGGCAGTTGTTGTAACAATTAATACTCAATCATTCCTAATACATTGAACAACTGGTTTTCATCTTTTATGTCTGCTGAGGGTGGGAATTATGTCTTCCCATTTCATTTTTTTTTTCATTTGAAACACAGCCCTCTGGTAGACATGCAAAAGATATGTATTGAATAACTGAACAAGAGGGGCAGTGTGAATAATCTAGAATATCAGATAATTGGAATGAATGTAGTCCTAGTGGGGGAAGTTTATGTGTGGCTTTCCATGGAATGAGAATTACATGATTCATGGTTAGCCAATATTTGCAATTAGATTGCATACCATGGGAACACACAGGTTGAGCTGAAAGCCACCCAAGACCTTGCTGAACAATTAAGGGGCAACTGGCCTGGGACTAACAACCCTTATAAAAATTAAATAGAAGTCAATAACAATGCCAGTCCCTTTATATTAATTCCTTTTTTTAACACTATAATCAATGGAACCAGTCTGACATCTATGTAATATTATAGTGCATTAAGAGCTTATCATTAAATGATTTCCCTTTTGGTATATCCAAACATAGTGACCATATCTGGTAGGGCAGTTTGGCACAGTTTGAGATTTTTATTATATGTCCACAAAAAATCCCTGATCTGAAAGCCTGGGAAAGTACCTTAAAACCAGAATGAGTAAAGATTTATTGGAATGATGGCTTCAATTTATACTAGCTCTCATAATTCTACAATAGGCTATTAACTTATTTAAAATCCTTTAGTGAGAATATCTTTGAGTGAAATCTTGGAGATGTTTTACTAAATAAGGATAGTACCCTAAGAACAAGAAACATCATTACCAGTAATCAGGAAATGGCTTGTTTTGAAAGTAATGTGTTATTACTAGTGTACTATTTTTAATGTACTTTTTACAACTAATCTGGCTTTGCTGTGGGTTGCATTCAACCAAAAATGACTCATAGAATTTCAAGACCATATGTATTGAGGATAGTCAATTTAATTTAAATAAAATACTTGTTTTTAAATGGTATGTTTAATCTTTCTGCTACAAGGGTTTATTTTAACTTTAGAATTGTCTCATGTTTTAGTGAATTAGTTTTGTCAGAGAATGAATATGAAACCACTCTTAGCATTATTAATCTATTTACATTGATGCACATTATCTGAATCATCAAAATATGCATAACTTTTAAGGAACCTATTATTTGTTTGTTTGCAATAATTTAAGAAATTAATATCATGTATCACTGTGAGTGCCTTCTATGAATGAGAAAAAAGTCAAAGACATATGATGGAAACATTTCTATTCCTGATAGCAGAAACTTAGATAATTTAAGTAAGTTAACAAAGAAGCTAGCTTGTGATTTTGTAGTAACCAATATGGCCAATAAGAGAATCTATATTTTAAAAAACAGAACAAACAGTTTTATTTAATTAAATTTATTCATGAGCTATGTTATAATGACTGGAACACTAAAGAAATTAACTAATATAAAATAATATAAAAGGAGTCAATATTATACTATTGCATTGTTTTAAACAATATTAGCTCAAATAATATATGTAACAATGTGTTAAAGATTTGGGATAAGGAAAGCTAAAGGGAAATAGGTCTGCCTCCAGATGACTCAGTGGTTCAGGTAGAGTTATAGTTCTCAGACTGAGTCCAGAAAGTTGGTTAAGATGGGGGAAAGGGTAAAGAGGAGATTTAGAATGCAATATTAAAAGAAAATATGCCTTGTAATTTACCACATATTGGTTCAAATCTCAGTTCCTCTGATTTCTTACAGCATAGCTTTTTTAAAAAAAGACTGTTTTCTCATTTGAAAAATATTGATAATAATGCCTGTCTCTGATGGTTAATGCAAATATTAATATAGATAACATGAACAGAACACCCAACACAATACTCAATAAGTAATAACTTCTAGCTATGGGGCTATGGCATTCTACACTTTTTTTGTGTGTGCATTTGTGATTAGACAATGGTCTTTGGGCTGGTGGTCTCTACTCTCTAGGAATTTATTTTTTCAGTGGATGAAAGGATTTGTATATAAGTAATGGCAAATAAGTATGAAGTATGCAGTGAAAGACAGAAGTAAGGAACTCAGCTCAGAGGGGTAAGAGGAACCTGAACAGAGAAGGAAACACTTAATACTTACATTTCATAATTAATAATACAAGGTAGGTGTCCCTCTTAGTCTGCTGAGGCTGCCATAACAAAACACCATGGGCTGGGTTGTATAAATAACAGGATTTATTCCTTAGAGTTCTGGAGACTGGAAGTCTAAGATCAGAGTGAATGCATGGTCAGATTCTAGTGACGATTTGGCTTGCAAATGGCCATAGTCTCACTGTCTTCACATAGCCTTTCTTCCCTGTGTAACAAATGAAGAAAAAGAAATCTCTCCCTTTTCTTTATGGCCATCAATGCTACCAAATTAAGACCCCAACCTTATAAGTGCATTTAACTTATTATCTTCTGAAACCCTAACTCCAGATAAAGTCATGTTTGGGGTTCAGGCTTTACCCTCTGAATAAGGAACACAATAGTAGTCAGTCTATAACTGCTTCAAGTCAAGAAGACCCCAAATGTTTAAAGACTAAGGGATGATACATGACGAATCAATCAAGAAAGTCTGAGCAAAAGGAACCAGAAGCTCAAACATATAGTCCAGTCGTCCAGAAATTTTCCACTAGAATTGAAATTCTTCACAGTAAGGTAATAATTTTTCTGGCCAGGCACAGTGGTACACGCCTGTAATCCCAGTGGCTCAGGAGGCTGAGGCAAGAGGATCAAAGTTCAAAGCCAATCTCAGCAAAAGCAAGGCACTAAGCAACTCAGTGAGACCCTGTCTCTAAATAAAGTACAAAATAGGTCTGAGGATGTGGCTCAGTGGTTGAGGACTCCTAAGTTCAATCCCGGGTACCCCAGAAAATAAAAAAGAATTTTTCTTAGACTGGGATATTTTGCATATGTTTAGGGCAAAAGACAGTCTCTGTGGTGTTCTGCAGCATTTTGGTGTAGCCCAATGAGAACATGTGCCTGAAAAAATGATGATAGAAAGGGATGATAGAGGAGTTGGAAGAACTACGATTCCATACATTTTTTATTCTCTCACAGAGTCTGATATACTAGGAAAAGTTCAATATATTTCAGTTTATTTGACTTGTTGGAAAAATCCAAATATGTAAAAATAAACTTGGATTTTTGCACAATGATAATAAAATCAAAATATCTGTTGCTATTCCTGAAAAGGTGAAGTATTTGTTAGACTATGTAAATTACCTACTCTACAGAAACTCATAAATATTCAACTCAATGAAGAGTGAATGTAAATACAGGGATGAGGTAAAAATTCCATTTCTATTTTCTCTTCTGTATATGTAGAAGGACTCATTGTGCCACTGTTCTCGCAGTTAGATTTCATCAACACCACTGTATATGGCCTCGTGGGATCTGGACAGAAGTGGTAAAATCCCTTCCAGACCTGGCTGTCTGAACCTCAAACTCTGTCTTTGCTGTTGCAGGTGACCCCTGATGTGGAGACCACATGTTCCAGATTGTGAAGTTAGAGGAGGTCCAATGAGTAGGTTTGCTTATTCTAACACATTATCCTTTTCATGAGAGAAGGAACTTATTTTCTCTTTTGCTTTATATATATTTTTTTTAGTTTCAGTTTTTGAAAATCCTAGCTCCAACCTACTAAATTGATTTAATTACCCCAAGTGGGTCATGATCTAGTTTGAAAAACACCCCTTTAAAGAATGCCAGAGATCAGATAAGGTAATGGGATGCTTGCCATTATAACAGATGGATTGAATTAAATTTGCAAAGACTTTGGGGCTATGGTTCAGACTAATCACAATTAGATGGTTCCATTGTCTTCATAGGTAGCTAAAATCTGACCCCAGTCTCCTCATTGATTGGTAACAATGGGAACCAACTCTAGAGACTTGTCTTTTTCAAAATGAGGCAAACACTATTAATATGACATAAATATTAATGATTCACTCCATTGAATGCACAAAGAAAAGAGAGACCAATTTTAAAATGATTATGTTTCTTTTCGTCTTGCTGTGTGGTGTAGCGGACTGCCTTACTGTATTTCATTTTCACTTACTGTCTTCTTTGTTCTAGGGTTCCCAACCTTCCTCTTCATAGCCAGGGCTTCCTGGAGTCCCTGGCTATGGAGCACACCCTATCTACTTGTCCAACTTCTTGTCCTCCTTGTATTTGAATCCTCTGAGAAAAACTCAGCTAGTTAGGTACTGAACTCTAGATTACTCAAATACATAAGCTCTAACAGAGGTTGTTTTTGATTATTTGTTTATTTGGGGGAAATATGTTGCTCAAGAAAGAGGGTATTGATCCTTGGAGAGAGAGCAGACCTCTGTCACTTCTGAACAATGAAGAAAGCCTGGGTATTCTGGTTTATCTTAGGTTTAAATTAGTTTTTGCTCAGCCTTCCATATTTTAAGTTTCAGATTATTTTAAACACCTTAGGAGACTTTTTGTCTACTCTGTCTCTACTTGAACTTTCAGGAGGGAGGGCTTGATGACAAGGAGCCAGGCAAGCTTTCTGCTGATAAGAACTTTTATTTAATTTTTTTTTCATTAAAACATCTTGATATTTTAATGTGACATAGCAGGAGCAAATTTAAAACAGATTCAGAGCTACCTTCTTCACAGGTTAAAACCTTCTGATGTTACTTAATATGGGGGAAAAATGATTAGTAAACGTGGGAGCCAACATAGCTGAAAGCATGTGGTCATGCTCTTATATGAAGATTTCACATTGTGTGCACTTGCAGAGCAGGAATAGAAAATTTCTTCCAGTAAGAAAGCATATAAAATTCACAAAGTGCTAGATAATAAGCAAAAGGTACAAAAACTACTCAAACATACTATTGCCATTTATAACCCAGCAGAGTCTATCAAGAATGGAATTGATACATTTATGTCACATATTTAAGGACAGGAAAACAGACAGAAATCATGGTAAGGCTTAAAGTGCAATATTTAGGAAACTTATCTACCCACAATAAATTAATCAGAACCGCTAGCTCCTAACTTGATTATGAAGAGTTATTATTATTGAAGGGCACTGTTAATTGATATGAACTAGAAACAAAGATAAAAAGGTTATTTTAGCCACAATGACTGCTGATACTTATGAAGTGGAGAGCATCAAAGTTATAAAGAAGTGGGAATTATCTAAAGCACAAAACCATGAACATCTATGGTGTGTCCACTGGGCCAAGCAAGTGGGAAAAGAACTAAAGGTTCCTAAATGCCCTGACAAATGCATTGGGAAGTTTTCCTTTTACTTAAGTGGGAAACTATCAAAGAACTTTTAAAGCAGTGAAGAGGCATGATTAGTTTGGATTGGAGGCAAGGATGTCAGAGATTGTGACAATTTAAACTGGGGAAGAGAAGTAGAAATGGAGAGTAGTAGATAGAATGGATGTATAAGACAAGCAAATACAGAATTAAAACGACTTAAAGACCAGCTGAATGCAAGAGTGAGGGAGAAAAAGAAATCAAGAAAGAATCATAAGTTTACTTGCATTGAGGCCAAATATATGGTGATACAATTAAAAGAACATAGTAAAGAAATGGATTTGGGGATAATGAAAATCAGTTAAGTTTTTAACCTGTTGGGTCTTTGTAAAGGATCAGTGAGTTCAGATTTTATAAAGTAAATTAGACAAGAGCTATTGAAGAGTAACATCATGGAATAAAAAAAATGTTGCAAAAATAAAATTTATTGCATATAAGTATATAACTTTTAAGAAAAACTAAATTAAGAACAATGAATCATTAAGAAGCTAGTGATGTTGACTTGGCAATAGCAATAGAAAGACTGAGGAAGAAACTATTGAGGGGAGAGTTGAAATCAAGTCATGTAAGGTACACAGGTTTCCTCATTTTTATGACAACCTATAAGAGACACCCCTCCCCTTTCTCAGCTAGATGTGCTGACATATGCCTAGAGTCCCAGCTACTTGGAGGCTTAGGAGGGAGAACATGAGCCTAGGATTTGGGGCTAGCCTGGGCAACATAGCAAGACTTCAACTCAATAAATAAAGAAATAAATAACACAGAAAGAAGGTTGACTTCTTGAAATAAAATAAATCTTAAAAAACATTTAGGAGAAAACATGGCAAGTGAAATTGATGGGGAAACTGACTGAACATTATGAAGAGATATAAGCTCTTACAGGTGGATCCAGTCCAATATTGGGGCTCAACACTTGGCATGCAGAGTGTTGCCACTCTGCCACTTAACTCAGCTTCCTTTTGCAAGCCTGGAGGTGTGGGTGGTGGTGCTGGAGGGACAGTAGGCCAGCCAAGGGTGACTAACTAGATGTGAATAAAGAAAGACAACCATGTTTGTTTCCCTTCAAGTATATAAAAGGCTCTCTGGAAGAAAGAAGATTGCACTTTTTCTAATGGCTTTAAAAAACGGAATTATGGCCAGGGAACAATGATTTTAAAATGACGGGTAAACATTTTAAGTAAATAAAACTGCTGAAAAACATGACTGTTTTTTGTTTTGTATTGTTTTTGGTGGGGGGAGACAGTTAAATCAATTATTGGAAATAATAAAATGGAGTTTGGAGATCTAATTGATGAAGACTTTATAGATACATTCCTCAAAAACTTCTTTAAAGTCTGTGATTTTATGAGTAGTTGCCAAATAACTATTATGGCTAAGATTAAGAGCTAGCTGTGGAATGGAAGAGGCAGTTCTTAACTTGGTGAAAAAAAATATTCCTTCAAATACAAAGACTCAGGAAAAAAAAATAGAAAAGCTGAGAAAATATTGAGTTCTTGTTTACTACAGTTGACTATGACTTTACTATAGAAAAAACTAGATTCAGATTAAAAATTTTACTTGAACTGATGATTATATTCTAGGATAAAGAGCCATAGATGAAATCCTGATTGATCTTTGGCTAGATAAAGTGCCCTCATTCCCTGAGTTTTGCAATGTAGAGAATTGGATAGCCAGTGCTATCCAATTGGATGGAATTGTCTTGACTTGACATACATTACATGTAGCATATCATTTTTATTTTAAAGTGTAGGCCCACTACCTATGATTTGACTTTCTAAATATATGTACAGGTATGAAATATCTTTATTTTACATGAAGTAAAAATGTAAGGGTAACAATATAAATTCTTTGTTTTAATTTAATGCTAAATTGGCAACAAATTTAAGAAAAATAAACTTTGTTTTTTGTAAACAATATAATTGATAAAAATCAAGTATTTGGAAAATGCTGAAAGAAAATGGAAAAAAAAAAAGAGCTCATTCAGAAGGACAAAGAGGAGCCCAATGTGGCACACACCTGTAATCCCAGGAGCTCCTGAGGCTGAGGCAGGAGCACAAGTTCAAAGCCAGCCTCAGTAACTTAGCGAGGTCCTGAGCAACTTAGTGAGATCCTGTCTCAAAATAAAATATAATAAGGGCTGGGGATATGGCTCAGTAGTTAAGTGTCCCTGCATTTAATCCTTGGTACCAGAAAAAAAAGACAAAGAGGAAACTGAGGCAGTAGGTTAACTACACAGCTCATGTTGCTCCTATGTTTTCAAAGGAAAAGTGAAAGATGTGGAAGATAAAGATCTATTTCCTGGCTCAAGATGCTGTTGAACACATCCATTCTCCAACTCATGGTTCTCACTGGAATTTAGAGATAGGTTCTAATGTATCAGAGAAACTGAGAGTAATTACTTTTTGCAAGAACATCCTTGGAGAGTCTAGCAATTATATAAACAAATACCTATATTTCCTGTTTCTGAAAATAACAATTTAATCAGGTTTGTTAGAAATAGAAGGAAATGAACATTGGAAAAATCATAGGAACTCACGAACTCATTGAAACTTAAATACCTTTTTATTTCAAAAGAAGACATCTCAATTTATGGGAAATCCATTTATCAATATTCATTTATAGAATGAATATTGATAAGGTGCTCAAGGTAAAATACAGTAGCAGCAGCAACAATCAAACAATGCCCTTGTCCCCCAAGGTAACTGATTTTGGCCTGATCAAATAAACTATCTCCCTAAATTGAATATTTCAATTCAAGTGGCATTTGTTGAGTGACCTAGATATGTACATGTTTTTGGTAAATGAACTTATTGAATTTAGAATAGTACCATTGATTCTTTTTTTTTTTTAAATTTTCTTTAGTTGTAAATGGACACAATACCTTTATTATTTTATTATTTATGTGGTATTGGGGATTAAACACAGTGCCCACGCATGGAAGACAAGCATGCTACCACTGAGTCACAACCCCAGCCCTCCACCATTTTTTTTAACTTTTAAAATTTATTTATTTATTTATTTGTTTTTATGTGGTGCTGAGGATTGAACCCAGGACCTAATGAGTATAAGTGCTCTATCACTGAACCACAACCCCAGCCCAACTATCACTGATTCTTAATTGAAAATACTATATGACAACATGCAGCAGAAAAACAAAACTAATATTTGCTATCTTGTTGGAAACCTTTCATAGTTTATTGCCACTTGATAGACTATAGTCTAAACTTAAGTTCAGTATTAAGAGAGATTATTTTAAGTTATCTATTGCTGTGTAACAAATTACCATGTGAGGTTAGGGCCTTGCTTGTCAGTTTCCAGAGCTTTAAATGTTGAGATATCAAGGTAGTACTCATTAAAGCAGTTGTACATCAGAACTTTGCTATATTATACTTTAGAAAAATGAAAAAATTGACTAAGTTTTGTCCCTTGGGTTCGTAAGCAACATTGCCCATAGGTCTGTCTAAAGTGTCTTCTTGACAGTATCTCTTATCTTTGGCTGGCAGTATCTCCATCACAGGATGTGATGGCTAATCTCACATATGATTGGCTGGGCCACAGGATGCCCAGATATTTGGACAAACATTATACTAGGTGTTCCTTTGAGGATTTTTTTTTTTTTTAGAAGAAATTGACATTTGAATTCCTGGACTTTGAGTAAAGCAGACACACAAACCCACAATGTGTGTTGTGGGTTTCCTCATCCAATCAGTTGATGACATGAATAGAATAAAAAGACTGGCCTACCAGCCTATCCTGCAGCTTTTGAACTTTGCAACTTTCAAAATTGCATGAACCAGTTCCTAAAAATAAAATAAATATTTTTATTATAATGATATTATAATAAAAAATGTTTGATTTCTCTGGAGAGCCCTAATTAATACCCAGGATCATGCTTATTCCATGACAGTGGGCAGGGTAAATGGGAGGACACTATGTCTTCCTTTTTATCATCCTTATCTCAGCCCCAGAGTATAAATCTGTCCCTCCACTTTCAGTTCTCAAAGCACTTCAAGGAACTCAATATAACCTTTGCCTAAGATATATACCGTAAATTCCTCTTATACACACATATGAATGCTAGGAGTGCACATAACTTTGTAACATACATATTTTACATAAATTGTTGTCCTCATTTCTGATTGTATTCCTATGATACATTCTAAGAAGTGGAAATCTTGGGTCAAAAGCTGAGTTGTTTAAGGCTTTTCATTTATAGTGGCAAATTGCTTTCTTCAAGTGTATCATTACTGGGCTTTCATCAACAATGAATATTCATATTCACATGGAGTACTGTTATTCTAATTAGCATTTCTTTGATTGCTAGCCAAGGGGAACATATTTGTATATGTTTATTAGCCATTTTTAATTCATTTTCTGAGAATTCTTTTCATGTATTTACTCATTCTTTTTTGATGGAAAAGTGTGGGTTAAGGACATATCCCTTTATCTTTATAAAACTGTAAATTATTTTTCTCATTTTGTTATTTATTTTTTCTAAAAGAATTACATATTTATCTTAGAAAATGTGGAAAATGCAGAAAACCATGTAGAAGGAAATAAAAATTACTCAAGTCTCCCAGATATAGCAACATTTTTGCTGCAAATTCTTCTAGTCTTGTCTTACAGATTTATATAGATGCTTTAATATTTTGTGTTCACAAAAATAGAAAGATATCCTAAATTCTGTTTAAAACCAATTTTTAATTTTTACTGAATGATAAACACTACCATGATATTAAATATTCTTTATTAATTCTTTAGCCTATCTCCTATAGGAGATTTTTGGTTATTGCCAGTTTTTTTTTTTCTTTTTACCATAGTAAACGAAATGAACATCCTGCTAAATAAATCTCTCCATACATTAGTAATATTATAGAATTGCAATTTATTTTAGGAAAGGAGCCATATTTTAAAGCTCCTGATATACATAACAAATATGCTTTCAAAAACAGTTTATAATTGTAAAGTAGCTTAAGAAGATTCTAATTTCTCTAAACTCCAAACAATACTTGGTATTATTGATATTAAAAACAGCCACACCAGAAAATAATTTGGCTGATATGTAAGTTAAAATGAACATCTCTGATGTTTTATTTTCCTAGACATTTACTCTTCTATTTTTTTCAACTAATAATTATCAAGTACCACCAGAGACCAGGCACTCTGATGAGTTTTAAGAAATAACATTTTCCCTTTTTGAATCATTATCTCCATTTCATGGATCAAAAGAAACTCTTGATAGGAGTTGTTGCTCCCAAGTCCCCAAGTATCACAAAAATACCTCATATCTCTCCAATTTATCAATTATAATTCAGTTACTTAGAACATTTTATCTATCCAGTATCTGCTCTAATATAGCTACTATTCTGAAAAATAGTTACACCTAAATAATATTTTCATTTTTTCTTTCTTAGACATTTCTGATTTTTGTCAAGCTCAGTGTAATGTAGAAGGTTTGGCTAAGCCAGTTGAACAATGTACCTCTGGGAGAAACTGTGAAATAAAATTGCAGGATGGTTTGGTTTTGTAGGAAGGTAGTGGATTTCAAGTGAGAAATCCCTTAGTTCTCACACTTGCTGTGTATCCTTGGGCAAATCACTTAGTTGCCTCTTTTGGAAGTATGGCTTATAACACCTATCTCACAGAATACAAAGTTCTAGAAGAGTACCAGCCACTGGGTAGAACTAAGGATTTTTGGGTTGTTTCAGTCAAAATCTTCTTCTATTTATTTGTCCCTTTAACAGCCTGGCCTAGAGTGCTCCTTTGTACCTCCAGAGGCATCCCAGTTTTCACTACCAGTCTTGGAAAAGGTCTGCACTTGGAATTATCAACCAATTTTTTCTTCTCCGGGTGATGCCTTATGTCATTATGAACCTTCCTTCACCCTGCCTTTGCACTAAACCCTTCTGTGATTGGACCCTGCTTTCCAAATTGATAATTAGTTTTCAGGAAAATTGTGAGCTCCTTAAGGACAAAAAATATAATTTTACCTATTTTGTATCCTTTGTGCTCACAGAGCTGTGTCTGGCACACTGTAGGTCCCTGATGATTATCTTTGATGACTATTCATCTGAACTTAAATACTAGGGGCTCATTTGTTAAATCTCAAGAATATGCTTTCTTTTCGTCTTCCTTTTTAAATCTCTTCACCTGAAGGTAGTCTACAAATGTTAACCACTATACTCAAATGGCATTGTCCTTGAGAGGCTTCTACAGGTCTCTGATGAAATAAGACAGTTGTTTCTTATTGCCTTCCAAGTGCTTTGTCTATTTATTCTCATGCTCTTCTTCTATGGAAGACTCTGATCTCTTATTTATCTTCACATTCCTAATGTCCAACATAGGAAAATGTTCAATAATCATTTGTCTGAGTAGAATACGAACAAAGGCTGGGCTTCATCAGTCATATGAACTTAAATTTCAGTCCTAATAAAGGAGAAGCCAGCTTAAAGTGAACTTCTTGGGTAGTAAGAAAAAAAAGGGGGGGGTAGACAACATGTGATAATTGGGGAGTGAGGATGAGGAAATTGATTTGTTTGGTATTTTTCTAGTTTATAGATAAATGTGTACAAGCCACCTTTTGCCCTTCCATGGCTGACTCTAATCATTTCCTGTCACTAGGAGTGACAGTACATTTCAGGTACTTTATTGCAATATAGATTATACTACTTTCCATTGTTGCATGAATTCCAGGCACTGTGGCAGACTCAGGTGCAGATACTTAGCACTTCTGAAACACATCTGAAAATCTCTGATTAAAAATGGCCCTCTGAGACAAGTCCACGGGCATTTCTTAGGTAGCTCCTCAAAGGAAATATGTGGGTAACAAAAACTACAAAAGAGGAAGAAGTATAAGGAGGAGCTTCAGAATCTTACCGATTATCTTGAAAATCTGTCACTTCACCCATGCAATACCTCATAACTTCATACTATTAGTAAATTTAATTATCATGCTTCAACCTGTCAATCCAATAATTGATATTCTTAAAAAGATTGAACTTTAATTCCTAAGGCTTTTAGGAGAGATTTAATCTTTTATTGTCAGCATTTCCAAGAAATTTTCATTCATCACAAATGGTCTTAAACCATCACTGAGTCTGCAGGCTCTTTGCCCCTTTCATCTCCATATTTTATACTTAAAAACCTATTTTCAATTTCTCATTTGTGAAACACTGGACAAAACTAACTCAAGTGTTGGTGGAGGTAATTTATCTGGGGATAACTCTCAGGAGTCCACCATTAACTGAAAGACAGACATTTTCTGAGTTCCCCCAGCCCTCTGCCTTCCTCCCTCATTCTTAGGTTGCAAAGAATAAAAATAAATATTATTGAAGAAAAAGGATTTAGATTTGTTTTTTTTCTCTTAATATTTTTTGCTATGACCCCAGAAACAGGAATGATTGTTTTCAGACATCAAGGAATATGTTGGCTTTGAACTTTTCTACCAGTTATCCATCCATGTGTGGAATCCACACATGAAGGGAAGAAAGGGAGACTGATTTCTTAATTAAAAAAAAAAATAAAAACTGATGAGACAGCAAATGATATTCAATCCTATTAAAGAGACTAAGCACAGACCTTAGAAAAAGTCCTCACATTCCTTGCATTGGGATTGTGTGATATGGTTCTACAATTCAGGGAGATTGGAAATTACAGAACATCTGCAATGAAATTGGTTTTCTGTGGAAAACTGATGAATCACTTACTGCCAATGACTAGAAGGAAAAGCACTTGTTTATGTCCTTATGTAATGAATTTTTATGAGGTGAAGTTTGCTGTTTATAAAAAATACACTTTAAGCTGCTGTAGATGTAAAATAATAGAATTCTGAATTCAGAGCAATGCATTACTGCAAAGACAGTCACCAGCAGAATATTATTTGCTTACAAAACACCAAAAACAGAGCTATTACTTCTATAATGGAATTAAAAAAAAAAAAAAACACTCATCTACCCAGTTGGGTTCTAGAAGAAAAAGTATTTAAAGAGACAGAGCTGAAATTGACAGCTCCAAAATTGCATGTATTTTCAAAGTAAAGTTATTAATTCTCTTATAGTGCTCCTGAATTCCAACTGTTTTCCCTCAACACAAGAACACCATGGAGCACTTAAAATGAAAAATGGCACTCCTAAGACAACACTAAAAACTGGGGGTTCTGGCCTCTCCACATAAGTCCCATCAGCTTCTCTGCTCAATATTCACCAGGACTTTGAGATTCAGGCCTCAAACTTTCTTCCCTCTTGGATTTAAAGCATCTATATTGTACCAGTCAGTTTTGGTGAGTCAATCCTCAACAAGCTCACTGTTGTCTAAGAGACTCATCTAGTTTAAATTGATGCTACACCTGAGAAGGGGCACTGAGAAGGAAAAGCTACAGTGTTGGTCTTCAGAGAATTAATTTGTCCTTTATATTTGGTCTGGAGCTAAGTATTTTAAAATCAATTAATAATAACTTTCATTAGCATATTATTGTGGTATATTTTTGTTGATTAAAATGGCACCCTTACAAATTGAAAGGAATTTGGTTGTTAGAAAGGGGTTATTTCTTTAGTGAGCTGTTTTCCAGGGAACCACCTTGACTACCTCCAAGACCAGGAAAGTCACTAGCTGCAGTCATTTAGAATTATGACTATTTAGATAAAGTCTTAGCTAAATTCCAAGCTTGCATTATCTCTTTTTGGCAAACAAACTATAAAAATATCTCAAAATTGTAAGAATTTTTGTGTTTATATCTGCAAAGAAGGAAAAATTCCAAGTCAGACCCTGTGTTTTGATTATTAGTTGAGGGAATAGTCATTTTACAGGGTTACCATTTGCAGGTGTTCTGATCTGGTATATTGTAGGTATTTTAAAGTAAATAAACTGCATTTGTTTGCAAATATTGACATTTATTCACAAATACTATATAAGTACTTTTGGAGAAGGCAATGGAACTGTTACTTTTTCTTTCTTTTTGCCTATGTACTTTCCAGTTTTTTAAAAATATGCATTCTAATTTAAAAATATGCATTTAAAAAATATGTATGGAGTCTGATATTGGGCATCCAACCACTGAGCCACATCCCCAGCCTACTTTGTATTTCATTTAGAGACAGAGTCTCACTGAGTTGTTTAGCACCTCACTTTTGCAGAGGCTAGCTTTGAACTCGAAATCCTCCTGCCTCAGCTTCCCAAGATGCTGGGATTACAGGCATGCGCCATCATGCCTAGCAAGAGACATTATATTTTTGGTGAGATATATACATACTTGTCTCATTGCTAAGAATATATTGTACTTAATTTGGTATTCTCCTTTCGCATATTATATTGTGAGCAACTCAGTTAAAAATTTTAATATTTTTGCATAGAATTTTTTATCATGGTACTTATGTAACATTGATCAGCGATTTATTCCTTTATTGTTGTTTCACATGTTTATGATAAACACTATTGTGTAGAACAGATATTCAGTGATTCTGCATGCACAATTCTTATCATTTACTTCAGATTGATTCTTGAGATCAACGGATATAAACATGTCCACATCAACCTGATTTTGAAAATCAGTCTTACTTAACCTAATGTGTAAGTTATGTTTTATTGGCTCTGAGATTTTAGAAAAGGTACAAATTAAACCTCTTAAGAAAAATAAGTTATATGACTATTAAAAATGAGGAAGGTGTACTACCTGAGTAACACTGTACCTTTGGACCTCATGGACTCAGGAGGGGACTTAGTTTAATCTTGCTTGACTTGTTATAGTTGCCAGAATAGGAACTCAATGCAGGGTTCAGTGAAGGGCACTGTAAAAAACAGTGCTTATTTTTAAATTAAAAAAAAATTAAATCACAAGTTTTTCCTTTTTTCTCTCAAAAATAGGAAATAAATCTCCATACTGCTTTCCATATTGGCTGCACCAATTTGCAGTCCCACCAGCAGTGTGTGAGTGTACCTTTTCCCCCACATCCTCGCCAATACTTATTGTTGTTTGTACTCTTAATAGCTGCCATTCTGACTGAAGTGAGATAAAATCTTAAGAGTGGTTTTGATTTGCATTTCTCCAATTGCTAGTGATGATGAATATTTTTTCTTGTATTTGTTGATTGATTGTATATCTTCTGAGAAGTGTATGTTCAGGTCCTTGGCCCATTTATCAATTGGGTTATTTGTTTTTCTGGTGTTTAGCTTTTTCTTTATATACTCTAGAAATTAGTGCTCTATCTGATGTGTGAGGGGTAAAGATATGCTCCCAAGATGTAGGCTCTCTATTCACCTCACAGACTGTTTCTTTTGCCGAGAAGGTTTTTAGTTTGATTCTTGACTTATTGATTCTTGATTTTAATTCTTATGCCACAGGAGTCTTATTAAGGAAGGTGGGGACTTAATAACAGCATTACTACAGGGACACAGCCACATCAATGTTTATAGCAGCACAATTCATAATAGCTAAACTGTGGAACCAACCTAGGTGCTCTTGAGTAGTTGAATGGATAAAAAAAATGTGGCATATTTACACAATGAAATATTACTCAGCAATAAAAGAATAAAATCATGGCATTTGCAGATAAATGGATGGAGTTAGAGAAGATAATGCTAAGTGAAGTTAGCCAATCCCCAAAACCAAATGTCCAATGTTTTCTTTGAAATAAGGAGGCTGATTCATAGTGGGATAGGGAGCGGGAGCATGGGAGGAATAGACAAACTCTAGATAGGGCAGAGGGGTTGGAGGGAAAGGAGGGGGCTTGGGGTTATTAATGATGGTGGAATGTGATGATCATTATTATCCAAAGTACAGGTATGAAGACACAAATTGGTATGAATATAGTGTGTATACAATCAGATATGAAACATTGTGATCTTTATGTATATTAAGAATTGTAAGACATTCCAGTGTCATACATAAATAATAATAATAAAAAATTCACAGGAATCAGGAGTCAGTGTATGAGACATAATTTTAACCAGGGTTTATGGACCAAGATGGTCTAGGTTTACATCTTTACTTTTACTAGCTCTATGAATCTGGGCATGTTATTTAACTTCTTTATAACTGAGTTTCCTCATAATAATCCATACTACTTAATTTTGAATGTATTAATTTATAGAACCTAAAGAAAAAGGAAATAAAGAGATTACCTGGGAAAATGAAGGAAATTTCTCCTGTTACATGATTTGTATTTTTTTTGAAGATAAAGGACAAGAAAGCAAAATACTTATTTGTGGTTATGAACATAAACATACACTACATACTAGGTTTGTATAAATATTTGCTACATATTAAGTTTAGTTCCTGAGAACCCAAGACCATGGATTCTATGGACAATAGGACCAATTGGTTTGAGTAGAAAGTATGTTTTATGTTGCTAAAAATATTGTTTTTTAATACAGAAACATGTCACTTATTGAGTGCTATTAGGAAAAACAGCTTTTGGTTAAAAGGTAATGTTCCAAATGATTAAGTCAAGTTTTGCTTTTAAGTGCTATATATTTTGAAGGCTTTCTCAATATGCAATACTTATTATCATGTTGATTTCTTTTATACATGCAATTTAATACAGCATCATTCTCTATTTCCTCAGCCTGTTGTTGTATGGAATCTATGAAACTACATTTTCTTCAGAGTACTTCCAACATCAGCAATTATCTTATGCATGTGTTTATCAGTCTCTCCTCCAAGAATGTAAACTCCGTGAGAACAGGGGTTTTATGAATACATCTTTCAGTACAGAATGTCTGTAGGAGCTCAATAAATAAAACAGAATGACTTAATTTCCATTGTTAACCTAAGAGGTAGATACTACTGAGCATCCATTTTATAGGCAAACAAATGGAATCTTAAAGTTAAATAAACCGGTCCAAAACCCAGTCACTCATCAAAGGCAGGGGAGTTGGGAGCTGGAAAGTAGGACATGCTTTGTGTTTGCTCTGATTGTTAGCTTAGAAATTTAGAGATGATTACTGAAGCCACTTGGATATTTTAAATACACAAGTAGAGAACCTGAATTAAGAACAAGTTGCAAGGGAGAAAAAAGAAAAAAATGTTAGTGTGAAAGTTTTTATTTTCCAAAGGGAAAACTTATAACTGATGGTTTGATTCTTGAGGCTAAAGAAGAAACCCATGTAGCTAAATATGATCCAGTTTTCCTGCCTGTTGAGCCCTGAAGTCACTGGGCAGTACAATCAGTTGCCTCAGTGTTAAAAATAAAGTCTTTTGGCATTGCCCACGGAGGCCGGGACTGAACAGAGTCTCTGGAACTGTAATGTGCCCAAGAGGCCTGGCTATCTGCAGTGAGGCAGAGCTCCGGGAACAAGCACGAGAGTATTTCAGTCAGTCATAAATTCACTGATTACCTTCCACTGGTGTGTGGTATGTCAAGCATCCTATAAGAAAGAAAGAAAGGGGGAAAAAAAAAAAAAACTATAAAGAAAAAAATGGAAACACAATTGCAAGACACACTAATACATGCCACTCAATTCCTCCTTCAAGGATACACTTGCTGCCCAGCTGTGGAGTGTGGTCAGCAGACTGCCTCCAGCTGTTAGCTCCTTCACGGTCTGCTATTACTGCAAGAAACTTGCAATGCCTGTGGTCACAGCCTTCCCAGGGCAGCCCCTACCTAGTGACTAATAGAGAGAATACCAGTTCCAGAGGTCCTCTCTGGGTTGGTTAAGTTTTATGAGGCCTGCATTATAATCTACCATTTCTTTTGTCTTTCCCTACTTTTCTGTCTTTTCCTTTCAAGGTGTGGATCCTTGATTTATAGATTTCTGTGTTCACAGCTTCCTTCTGCATCTGCAAATTCAGGCAATCACAGATTAAAAAATATTAAAATAACATCACATCTGTACTGAATATGTATAGCATTTTTCAGATTATTCCCTAAACAATACATCATAACTATTTATAGTGCATTAAGTATTATAGGTAGTCTATAGATGATTTATAGTATATGGGAGGATGTATATGGTTATATGCAAACACTCTGCCATTTTATATGAGGAACTTGAGCACCTGCAATTTTGGTATACCTGCAGAGATTCTAAAACCTATCTCCCACCAATCCTGAAAAATGACTGCTTATGTCTAGCATTTCCAACCACTTTGAACTTCTGCTTCCATAGAACTCAATCTGCGACACTAAGTTTATTTATTTGGCTAAGATTTCTATATTGGTATGCTAGAACTAAAGGTTCTGGTTATCCAATGAAGAACAAAACATTCATTCAGTTTCTGAACTCATGGTTCTGAAGATTGCAAATGTTAAATAGAGCTTTTTTAAAAATTTAAAAAGTAGCCCCAGCTACTGGGGAGGCTGAGGCAGAAGGATCACTTAGGACTAGGAGGTTGAGATCAGGCCAACCTGGACAACACAGTGCAACTCAGTCTCAAGGGGGAGAAAAGAAAAAAAAGACTCCATAAAATTGACAACTTTATTAGCTAGCATTTAAAGTACTATGTTCTCATGTTAAAATTAAAATAGGGGCATCTACTTTAGAGTTTACTCAGCTATCAAATAACAATAACAATAAAATTGTTGGTTTAACAAAATCTTGACTTCATTTAATCATTTCAAACCTGTATTCTAAGACAGTTGTTTATTAATATCAGTATAAACTAGGTCACTGGAAAATGAGACTGCAAATGGACTTTAGGTATAATAAGGGCAAATGTAAACTTTATTAGTGATCTCTTCTTTTTATCTGCCCAGTATCCATCCTTCTTATAAGAGCAGCTTGGTTTTCTGTGATGAGCTGCCTCCCCTCAGCACCATTAGGTTCATGTGGTATACACAGGGAATGTCAGCAACATTTGAGTAAGTGGGAACAGTATTTTTTATCACTTTTCCTGTGGTAACTGGTTTAGAAATGTGTGTAATCCAAGACAGACCAATAATACAGAACTCTTGCTGGAACTACCAGGAAGAGGAATGTCATTCCAGTGGAATCAGAAAGCTGGCAGAATATAAACCTTAAGCATCAAAAGTGGCCATCATTTTGCCTGAGAATGAAGCCAACTCAGAATATTACCATTAATGGAAGGAACTACTATTATATCCTAAACACAATCCTCACAATGTGCCAGTGTAGAGATTAAGTGCATTGCCCAGGCTACATATAACTGAACTGCACAGGTTGAACCTGAGTTCATATCCCTCATACCATGTACAGTGTTTATCATAAAATTATGGCCGAGAGACTGTTCGAAGACAATTATTTGAGCACGTATAACCAGACTGGCCCTGCAGTGTACATGCAGATCCTTCACTGAGATAATTCAATAAATTATTTTTCTTTTTGCAATTCAATCTGGATTTGTTTATATCGTGGAAACTAAGAGGCCTGACGATATTCCAAATTCATCATTGTGTTTACTTACTACAGAAAGTAGATAGAATCTAAATGCCCAATGACAGAGGTTAAATGATTCTGTAAATAAGAAATGTGTGTACCATCAAAGGAACCAGTATACTGTGATGATCGGTGGGGAAAAAAATGAAAATTTCATTTTTTCCTAAATTTTTGAAGTTTTTAACAATAATGTTTTAAAATTAGAGAAGAAAACGGTGAACTTTGTAACATATGAAAAACTCTTACATCCAAACAACAAAATTCATTGGCTATTATTTAAATTAAACCAAGGTTAAACTCAAAAATCCATTTAATCACACAAGGTGAACTACATGATGATGACTATTTTTCCTGTACTCACCATTATATTCACAGTAGCTTCCTCAGTACCTGGCACCTAAGAGTTTGCTAAATGGAAGGTGAATGGAAGGTGAAGAGAAAAATGAACAAGTTTTCCTGTATTTTCACTGTACTATATTTATTCTAGGAAAGTGCTTCCTATATAATGAATAACTTGAGACAAATCACTGCTCATGCTAATTCTATTCCACTTTAAGAATTAAAAAAAAAGAAAAAAATTAATATGCTTGTGTTGTGGTTTCACTGTGAATTATTTCTAATATGTCTGTATATACATGTACATGTATATTTTAATCAAAGCACAATTTATTTTATTTTATATTTTTATTTATTGTCAAAGCCCAAAAAATTGAGATCTTGTTTAAAAATAAGTGCCATTATTTTGTTAAAGTAACTTAAAAACTGTCCAAATATTTTCATGTGATTATTATTTAGCAAAACATTCATTTTTAACTTCTAAGTGAAAAATGCAGAGAAAAGGAGCAAAGTACATCTTGATATGTACTCCTGTATTATTACTATGCTAAAGACCTCTGGTATTTCATAAAACTACCAATATTCTTGCTGAGAACATAAGCTCTGAATCAAAGACTAAAGAAAGAGATCCAGGAAATAATATTCTTCTTGCCAGGTGTCCCCTGTAGTTTCCAGGCCTCACTTCTAAGCTGCCTTAAGCAATTTTTACTTTTTAAATCTAAGAAGTCAACTGTGAAGGGGTCTAACAGCTATGGACTGAACCTCTTGAAAACTGGCTTCAGAGAAAAGCTTAAAATTACAATCTTAAAGTTTAAACAGGGCCTTATCATTGTCAGACTATGATATTTTATCATCTCTGAAAATAAATCTATACACATCCCAGTGTACCCCAACTCTTTCTTGATAGTCATATGACAAAAACTCTCCTTTATTCCTGATATTAAAAATTGAATGCAATAATTTAAAATATTTTATATAATATATTTAGAATCATGTGGTTTACAGTGATTAGAATTTAGTCATCTCTCCAAAGGAAGAGAAGACGTTGACTGAGAAGTACCAGCCTTATAAGAGATATCTAAGTACCATACGTAGGATGATTAATATTAAGAATTTGTACATAATACAGTTTTCCTCAAAGGAAACAATTTTACTTTCTAAGGAACATTCACTTCTGACATCTCAATTCCTGATTTCAGTGGCTGTACACTATGTACCTCTGTGCCACACTTAGGACAAGTAAAGTACATGTCAAATAAGAAACTACTCTTAACACAGTAATAACAGAAGATATGTTCACATCCTATGGTGTGAGGCATGGTGGGCCACTCTCCACACAAAGAACATTCTTTGCCATTGGTGGCTAATGTACTGTCATTATTAGAAGCACCAGTAAGAGGGATACACCATGAGGATAACTTGGCTTTCAATTTCTGGATATTGATAAGTGGTAAGAGAAAAATTAGAAACTCAGCAAAACCATGCCAGAGAAGTTCCCTATTCATGTACTCAAAGCCAACTTCTCGGACATTTTGGGGCCTGCAAAATACAGAATGAATGCCTAGAAGACGTTCTGTCAAAGTTGCAAACTTTCCCCGTTGAAGGAAAATCAAAAAATTAATTAACCCACCTAATTTCAAAAGTCCAACCACAAAATTTGTACACTGTTTAAGTTTCCCAAAGGATGCTAAATGATGGTTTCGAAACAAATCGTAGCATCGTTCTTCTAACCACCTCCCACCAATGGTACAGACAGCGTACCAGATTTTCTGGTTTTTACTTGGTGGCTGATATCTCAGGCTCGGGGAAAAATTGTCTTTGTACTGAATATTCAAAACTGACTGTCCCACAGTAGCATTTTTAGAGTAGATAGTGAATCTCCACAAGAAAAGCCACAAGAACGCTTTCACTTCTGGTTCAAAGCGAGCAAACAGGCCTGGCTTAAATCCATGAAAACACTGAGTAAACTGGGACCAAACCAGCTGCTCCAGGGCCTTGTTTAGTTCCAGCGCATCCAACTGACTTATTCTGAGTACTCTGCCTGTACTCTTTGTATTCTCTTCTCTGGGTGCCATGTCCTCTCTGAAGGTCTCTAGGAAAAAAAATAAAATTAAGGAATATCATCAAATTGTTATAATATCATACTACCTCTTCCACTTACACATGGAAAACTAAAACTGATTCACAAATTACACAGGGGCACAGAAGACAGGCGTTTCAGTTTTTCAGTAGTGTAAAACCTTAAGGCAGGCAATCACTTCTTACTTGGAACTTCTTTCTCTCTCTTTTCTCTCTTCTTTCTTCCTTTCTTTAGTTCTCCCTTTTCTTTTCTATTACTTTTTGTTTTCTTTTTGGCCCTCCTCATGAAAGGAATGACAGCTAAAACACAAGAAAAAAGAAAAGAAAAGCTGTTGTACCCTGTTTCTACAAACATACTTCTAAGTAATACTCCTTGTCAGATATTCTAGAAGAAAAATATTAAATCCTCAAACTGTGATGGGGCTCAGTAACATGACTTCTGAAGAAATATATGAATATAATGAACTATTCAGAATACACCAATGGATGGTATCTTGGTTTAATTTCTAGTTTTTCTATTGACTCCAAAGGTATAAACAGTTTGTCTTCTTTTCTTTCTTTTTCTTTTTTTGTGGTACTGGAGATTAAATCCACAGGCACCATAACACTAAGCTACATGCCAGTCCTATTAATTTTTATTTTGAGACAGGACTAAGTTGTTGAGAAACTTGTTAAGCTGGTGAGGCTGGCCTCAAACTTGTGAGCCTCTAGAGTCACTCGGATTAGAAACATGCACCACCTCACATAGCTAAAATTTTATTTTTCAAATAGCCACTTAATCTTTCTTAAATACATCTTATGTTTAAATAAGTCAGAAAAATAAATGAAAAATGTGTTTATTCTTCTTTTATACTACTGCCAAAAAAAGCTACTAAATCTTACCATGAAGCCATAAGAATGCAGAAGTGTCATTGTTAAAGTAATAAAAATATATATATCGTGAAGTACTAAAAGAAAAATATCTATAATATATAATGACATATGCTATAATAATTTAAAAAATAGATGATGGCAACAAATAGGTGCTAAAGGAAAAAATCGAAATATAAGAAGCTAATTAATGATTAGCTAGGTATGAATGGCTTAAAACACATTATGTGCAAGCCAACATAATTAAAGTTCTATACTTAAGTATACAGACCAGTTTTGATATTTCAAATTTTGTTATGAACTGGCAAATGCTGACAGTGGGAAAAATTGGGTAATTTGGCCAAAGGATACAAACTATCAACTAAAAGATGAACAAGTTCTGGGGAGCTAATATGTAGCATGGTGACTACAGTTAATTTTGCATTGTTTACTTGAAATTTGCTGAGAGTAGATCTTCAGTGTCCCCATCTCTTTCTCTAACACGCAGCATTTTAAGTAATGATGAGTGATGAATGTGTTAATTTGACTGTGGTAGCCATTTCACAATGTACATGTATATGAAAAATTCATTTTGTTTACTTTGAATTTACATAACTTTTATTTGTCTATTACAACTCAATAAAGGTGAAAAAATGTAAATTGGGCTCTCAACACAATAAATTTAATCATGTTTTCAAAGCCTTTGAGAAGTCCACCACTCTAAGATAACACTTGGAGTGAGAGAAGGAGGAATGGATCCTGCGAGTCAACATTACTAGCAGCCCATGAAATCTTGGACAAATCATTTCAGCTGATCCTCTCACCTTGGTTTCTTCACTTAAAAAACAAAGGGATGAAGAAAAAAAAAAACACCTTTAAAGTCCTTTCAAATTCTATTATGATTTTAACCAAAAAGAGATTAAATTTTATTTGTCAGTAGTAAAAGAACTGAGAGACATATCTTAAAATAAACTTGTACTTCTTGAAGTGGGGAGTACGTTTGACAACAGAAGATGTTTTCAAGGGGTCAGTTTTAACATTACCAGATCCTAGATGACTTAGTGGCAGGAGATTTTTTTGCTCAAAAAAGATCAAGTACAGGAAACAAAAATGACCACTGAATAACAGTGTGTTTTCTATTAGGCCAGACAGATGATAGGAATGCTTCTCACCCATAAATGCCAAGAGCCTTCTGGGGAGATCTCACCTTTTCCCCTTTCCTGCAGCTCCTTCAAGACTTGACAGCCCTCTACTATGGCAATGGAGACTTTTTCCACAAGTTCCTCTGTGAAATCCTTGCCTCATACTTGCTGGGACCTATAAAAAAGAAAGAAGTTGTTAAAAAGAGAGTGCTCCTTTTCCTCATTCTATTGATCCAATGCATTGCTAACACTATTGATTCTTTGCCAAAGTATTTTGCTAATCCACATATTACCCTATGTCCCCCACAATTTTTCTCTTAAATTCTAGATGTCCCTGACCATTACATCTCATTGGTCTATCTAACTCTGTCGCTTTCAGTGCATTCTCCCCACTTCAATGTCAACACAAACCTCCCCAAGCATATCAAGCTTGCTTTCCCTCTTAAAGTACTGACACCTAGTCATAAAATGCCACCTTCTCTTTTTCACTAGTGGATTTTACCATCTCTTCTTTTTGTGCAACACAATGTTCCCATTCTTTAATTGAGACATCTACCCTGTTTTTAGATGTTAGCTCAAGCATCACTTTTTCCTCACTCTCCAAATTTGGATTAGCTGCCCCTTCTACTTCTTTCCATCACATTCTATTCTTCCTCTTTCTAGGTCTCTATGCTCTGTATACAAACTAATGTTTAATTTTCTATCTCCTCTATTAGACGATAAGCACTGATGTAATGATTATTGGCATATTTCATAACTGAATACAGTTATTCATAGCACCTACCACATTTCCTGGTATATATAGGATATTCTACAAATATAAGATGAATGGATAAATGAGTAGGTAGAATGTTTGGGGTAAAAAATGCAATTTCTATCCATTAAACTTTAAAACTATTTCAAATTGTCATACCCAAAACAACACTTATTATTTATGTTACCATGTTTGTGGTATATCTGCTAATTTAATATGTTAGAGCTGGTAATATAATAGTCTCACAGCCAGTCTCAACCCTGAGGAACCTATAATCTACTGAGGAGAGGGCAGGAGGAAAGCAAGGATCTGCTATACGAAAAAATAAGCTAATACAGTAAGATGCAGTAAGTGATAGGCAAGGGAAATTTCAGAGCACTATGTAAAACAACTATAAGTCAGAAGGTCAGAGAAGGCTTCCTAGAGAGGTAGTATCTAAACAGCAGTGTCAGTCTGGTAAAGGAGAGTAAAAACATTATGCTAAGTAGAGGGAATGACAAAGGAAATGGAGAGGCAAGAACAAGAGATAAGGCTTGAAGGAAAGCAGAAAACATATCCTAAAAGTGTGAAAAGCCACACTGAAGAGGTTGCATGTCTTCAAGAAGGTAATGGAGAGCCACTGAAAAGTTGTAAACAAGGAACTAATCAGATCTGCATTTCAGACTGCTTTTTCTGGCCACCAGAGAATGGATTTGAGGCTGTGAGTAGGATTGGAGGCATAGTGCCCAGTTAAGAGGTTGTAAAGATGATCTAGTGAGAAATTAATATGGTCTAATAATTAGACAAGTATCAATGTGTGATAAAAAGAAAAAGACATCTTTGAGAGCTATGAGGTAGTAAATTGATGCTATTTGGTAAGAACTGAGTAAAAAATAATTGACTTGAAAAACTGAGCAAATGGTAATCCAATTCTCTGAAACAGTAAGGAAAAGATAATACCCGCAATTTTAGAGATCTGATACTCATATGAGACATCTAAATGAAAAAGTTCAGTAGGCAGAATATAGGACAAAAAATACAGATTGAGATTTCTGTAAATCTGGGGCCCTTTTGGTAGGTAAGCCCAAAATTTAATTTGATCTAATTAAATGCTAAAATCACGAAGGCAGTGATCTAAATAAAATAGGTAGATCCTATTTATAATGCCTTCAGCTTTCTTTGTATAAATATCTTATTCTAATAGTTTGAGACAAAGATACATATATCTATATATCTCAAGGCATTCAATTTTGTATGTTGTGAGCTTCATCACAACCCTTTAGTCTCATTATCCCTCTCATCCAGTGGGTTTTAAACTTAAAAGAATTCATCAGAATTACTTGGAGAACTTGTTAGACTGCTGGGCCTCATTTCCAGGATCTGTGATTCAACAGATCTGCAGTGGGACCTAAGAATTTTCATATTTAATAAATTCTCTGATGATGTTGAAAACTACTGGACTAATCAATTTCAAAGCAAAATCCTTTTTTTTTTTTCCCCCAAATCTTTCACGGACACAGGGTTTCCCTATCTTCTATTAAGTAGTCCTTGTGAGATTAAGATAATTCACTGATTCCACAAACTCTGTTAAGTATGGGTACATCCTGGTTGCAACAGGTGCTTGGGTGTAGTCTAAGAAGGGAGGCAGACAAATACACAGACAACTAAGGCCACAACAGAAGTGTATAGCATTCCAGATTCTCAAAGGCATAAATAATATTTCAACAAAAATTTCAAATTCCAAACATACACAAATCAGTAAGGTTATTAGTTTTCTTCCTTTTTCCTGCACTTAACAAATTTTCTCTAATTTATTTACTACATCTATGGAACTGAAGGAAAAAACACAAAAAAAAACATTATAAGTTAAACCAAACTAACAAAATTATCTGCCCATATTTACCAAATTACATTATTATTACTCTCAGGATAAAACACCAAGATCTCACACCTAAGGTTGCGCCAGCCTGTCTCCATCTCTGCAGCCTCATAACCCAACATTCCCCAAAGGAGCCTTTAGCTCCAGTGCATCTTTCAGTCATATCTTTGTGCCTTTTCTCATATACCTAAACTACTTATCTTCCTTTCCAGCTAGTCTCACTTCTCTGAACTATCTCTGTCTTTCCACATTCCAACTCTATTTCAACATTCTCTGTGAAAACTTCTTCGTAATTATCCCCAGTTCCCATTGATCTTTACGATTTTTAACTCCAGCAGCAACTATTTATGCCATTTACTTGGGTTCTCAAGTGTTTGTACTATGATTCCTATCATGAAAATACATTTTCTTTCCTTAAACATGTTAGTTAAGAAGAAATGCCTTATTTCTCAAGTCACCTGCCACCTACAAACTGCCACACCAAACTCAGTTTTCCTCAAGCAAAATTCTATAATTCAGGATTTTGGAATGTGGCATAAGTAATTCTTCTATTGTAAGAGCATCTATGACTCTGAATATTCCCCAGATTTCATATTCTGTGGTCAGCAAGATAAGGGGAACTCTATTACTGTCAAACTACTCTTGGAAAGTTCTAACCATACTTGATACCAATGTAATTTCAACAGCCTGATCCCACATCCAAAGGAAAGCCATCTGATCCCACAGTCCCAGTGTTAGATCAGATGGCTTTCCTTTGGATTGCCTTATAAATACTGGAGTCCAGAGAGTTCCAGATTGTCGCTGATGAATATCAAATCTTTTTTTTTTGAATATCAAATCTTATAGTTCTAGAATTTACAGTAATGATGGGCTCATAGTAGCTGCTCAGTGTTTGCTGAACTTACATGCAATACAATGACTAGTCTGGTAGCTAATCAGTGTACACACTCCACAGCCTGTGAGTGCATCCAGATGAACTGGATGAGTTGGGAAGATATCTGGTTCTCAGGTTCCTTATTAATATTTAGTGAGAAACTCATTAAAGGGAGTGGTCTTTCAGAGGGATCAGGCACTTCAAAACACGGCTATCTGCAAGAATCATACTTTAGAACATTTAGTTAAGATAGAAATGTTTAATGACTGCCAGAAAAGGAGACTTAACACAGTCTCTAACAGATCTAATATTTAACAATACTTTATAAAAGAAATTATCTTATCCTTTCTGTTACAGTTTAACATTGTTTTCTTTCCTTTTTTCCTCCCAAGGGCTGGCCTCAGTATAGATTAGGAACAGCTGGGCTCACTCTCTTCCTTGCTTAAGATTCTTTAATCTACCCAAAAGACTTATTATTAAACTGCTCTTCAGTCTTTTCTCCTTCAGACAAATAATGGTTCTCTAGTTTTTGTCTTAGGCCTTATTTTCCAAAACTAGTTATTTTTGTGACTTCTTTTAGTTACAAACATAGAGTAAACACTGTCCATTACACATCACAGTTCAACAATGTGTAATACTTCCACCATGCTCTACATTCCTCTTCAGGCAACTGTGAAGGAGTGGAAAAAGCTGATTTAAAATCAAACAAGCCTAAAGTCAAGTTCCAGTTCTGGCACTTATGTGCTATGTACTTTTAAAAAAGTCATTAGCATTAGAGTCTTCTCTGAAAAGTGGGAAAAATCATTAGCATTAGAGTCTTCTCTGAAAAGTGGGAAATAACAGCTACCTCATCAGGTTGTTGAGATTAAACTAGATGTTATGGAAATGGTTAGGAAACTGTAAAGCAGTATTATTACTATATTGTTGCTGCTTTAGTTAGGGATGAGCATTATAAAGAACAAGACTTGAAATGATTTTGGTAAATCTCATTTTAAAAGACTGAAATCTTAATTACTAATACTAATGCCTTAGTAAACCTGTGTAAAAGGAATTTTTCCCCAGGAAGTAGTGACTATACCACGAAAATATAATTGTGGGTAATCCATGAACATGATGTCACCACTATGTGTACATGTAGGAGGGAAAGGCAGGAGGAGCAGGGACATGATCCAGTGGGGCATATCCAACTTTTAACTTGCATCTTGTCTGAAAGCAGATATAGCTGGATTTCTACAGAACAGGGATGGGTTCCAGTTCCCTTGGCCACTTAATCCCCACTAACATGGCTGTGACTATTATCTAGAAATAAAGAAACCTCAGCAATGCACACTGATAATATCTGACTCCAGGGTGCTCTGCTCCACAGGACATGGTACAGATAGTCCAAGACAAACTTGCAACCTTGGGTTCTTCATCAACATATAACAACATTTAGTTTCCCTCTCCCTCATCCCAACTCTACCCAGCCCTCTCCCAACTAGAAGTTCAATTAATCAGACTATAAAATTCTCTTCCTTCCACTGTTATATAATAAGATTCTTCCACAAATGGTGTGAAACACAGAAAAATGCCTTTAAATCACATAAAATTATTCATAATATAATGCAAATAGTTTGTTTTTTAGTTAATTCTAATTCTCTGACAAATAGTTCTTCAACTGAACCAATATTTATTGAGCATCTATCAAATGTGGGGCATTCTCCTAGGTACCGGAGAGTCTACATAAATATTTAACTGTCAGTTAACTTCCTTTGACTCAAAGCATTTTTAAAAAAATAGGATGCTATTGTAATCAGGACTGGCCATTGATCTCTGAAGTAAAAAATGGATCTTAAAATATGAAAACACTATAAAAGTTCACAAAACTCTCCAAACAGAAAAGAGAAAAATGATATTTGGGGCAAGGGAACAAGTTATGCAAAAGCCCTGAAATGTGTAAGCTCTTGGCCATGATCTTGCTGGGGATGGGTATCACTGTGAGCTGTGTGTTCTTGGTTATTTAGCCTACATTAGTGTGGCTGCATTTGTCATCTGGAAGTGAAAGAAAAGACATCTGCCATGATCAGAGTGGGTGAAGGGCCAGTTTAACCATATTATAAAAAGCATTTATGTTAAGGCAACTGCATTGATTCTTTAGGCATGAATAACCATTGAAGAGATATAACAGTATAAATTTTAAAAGATTAATCTAATGGCAGAGTTCAATAAGACTGAATCAAAGGAAAACTGTTGTTCCAGGAGACCAGTTATAGGATTCCTACAATTCAAAACCAAGATGTTAACAACTTTCTGGTTAGTCAAAGTAATTTAACTTATTTCACTAAGAACTATGGCAATCAAAAAGGAGATTATAACACCCTTACTCTGGATTAAAAAAAATCCACTATATATTTGGTAAGTCACTATTTTCCTGACTTCTATTATTATACTGATTGCCAGTACTAATGCCCAAACACTGGTCAGTCTATTTCTACTTTACTTTCAAGAATTTAAGTAATCTTTAACAACTACCATATTATTGGTACTTTTAGATTAGCACCTAGTTTCCTTAATGTAGGCTCAAACTTGAACAGTAAAAAAAAAAAAAAGTAACTTTTTAAAGTTGGAATTGTTCTGAATCCAAACACTGTCAGATTTAATTCAAATTGATTTTTGTCAAAGTGCCCAAAACAATGTTTCTCCCTATTCTTACTTTTAATATGTGATCTTGCGACTCACTCTCTCCCATTTTCTAAAGTATATTTCTTTAAGATTCTAAAAGGCTAACCAAGAGGGAAACATTTATTATCCATGCAAATATAAACATAAAAGTCAATAATTAAAGTGATGATTTAGAATAAAGAACATTGGGGTTAAACAAGGATTCTACTGTGTTAAGGATATGTAAAAGATGCTTAAGGCAAAATTATGCCCAGATAAAAAGTATATCTACTTGTGTTAGTGTGATTAACTTGTCACATAAATATGTTTAAGACAAAGTGATCCAGCACTACAACTATTAAAAAGGTCTCCTGCTGACATTTTATCACTAGACATGTCACATTGCTTTTCCTTCATAGGGGGAAAAAAAAACTCTGAAATTTGCTTACAAAGAGTAGCAACATAATGACCTTATTGCTTAAATAACTTACACTTTCCTTTTATGTTTTACATTTCCCCAAACTGAAACTTTTGCATCTACATCTCAAGTAAACAAATGACTATCTCACTGAGGAAGAAAGAAAATTCAGGATGTACAGTACAGCTTTTATTGAGTATAGTACAAATAATGAATGAATATATTTTATTTAAGAACATGTTATTGACAGAAATCTATCAATAATAATGTGGGTATTGTCAAGGGCTCGTCAATATTAATGTAATTATGATTAAGGGGATAACATGGATTTTCACTATAATACCAAGTAACATCTCCTACATTGCTGCTATCAATATACACATTATTATTGACCTGCTTTGAGACACTCAGTACTGGATGTATTACCATTAAACATATTTGTCAATGTATACTGCCTACAAAAATTCTACATTTAAATTTACAGCCTTGTAAACTTTATCAGCAGAAACGTGATTTACAATTAATCTGTATGCTATCATACTCACCCATGTACCCCTTGTCAGACTGTTCTTTTTCAGTTTCACAATAATTGACTAATTTTTAGAATGACAATGCTACCAAATCAAAGTAGATGGGACCAGATATTCATTTTTATCCCTCTGTAGGTTTTTAAAAGTTTTAGAGTAAGATTTCATATGAGGTATGTGAATAAAATACTATTACTGGAGTTCTTAAGTTTTGAACTTATACTCTACTATTTTATTTCCTTTGTGTAGTCAGATAGATTTACTGTCCATTGTATTGAAATCAATACTAATAAATGGGACATGCATCAAAGAGGGAATTAACAGGACACCGATTCCCAGAACACATTTCAAACATGAGGAGAACAGAAAAAGCTATGGCTGAGACCCATTAGTACACTGTGACCTCTGGCACACTGAACAGGCCTAGAAATCAACAACTCTTAAGTTCAAATCCCACTTCTGCCACAGACTTGCTAAGTGACTTGTCACTACTCTGTTTTTCTTCCCTTTCACTCTATATAAACTAAGTTTCAATAGTTTATAAATAGCTGAAGTTATAAATCCTAATGATACTCATCTGGATATAGCCAAGACGTGAGAAATATTAAATTTCTCCTAACTTCAATGAAATCCTCATCAAAATTAATGTAAGAGCTCTTTCTCTCTTTTGAGGATGGAGGGGGTATATAACAAATTTTTCTAAAAAACTTTTCATGTATATATGAAAGATAAGCTTCAAATAACATACTTATCTCAAAATAATTTAGAGTGACTGCAGCTTGCCACAAAAGGGAAAATAATTATATTTTTTCATTTAGAGAAAACTCAGAACAAATACAATGTTTAAGATTATAATCTGCCTTATACAATAAACAGTGCCTTATTTTAGCTATAGTGTACTTGATCAAGTATTTAAAAATTACACAAAATAATCTTTTTAAACCTTAAAACACAATTTATAATATCTTGTTCTTGTTTCACAAATATGTTTTCAAGAGAACACCAAGGTTTTTATACTCTTCTCTTTCGGAAAATTGTTATTTCTGAGTCTTTGGAAGAGACAGCATATTGCAGGAACAAACAGTTGTTTTCACGAAAAAAGGGAAGAGGGTTAACTAGGCTTTGATTAGTTTTGTGTTCTAGCCCAGGTCACTTAGGCTATGTGGCTGGACAAAGTCATTTTGCCATACTATCATCTTCATCCATTGAGGTAGATGGGGGAAGCCAATGTAAAAAGTCTACTACCTACCTAGAATCCTTACAGGAACTGTTTTAGGAAATCTTGAAAAGGGAAGGAAATTTAAAAAACAGCCATTTCCAACTGCAAAAATGATAATGCTGAACACTGAGTTTGGAAAATGCTAAAATAGAGAAATCAGAGCAGGACAGGTAAGAAAGAACCTTCACAGAAAGAGGGAAACATTAGGAAGATGATCCCAATGAATTTGTTAGTTTACAACTATAATGAACATATACTACTTATTTACCAGTTATTGAGTGCAAACAAGTGACTACTACAGCTAATTGCCATGTTCAAAATTAAATATTAAATCACTTAATCCTTGTAATACTAAGAAAGACATTCTTTTATTATTTTTACTCTAAAGTAAAAACCCTGGGGAACAAAGAGATTATATGAGTAGTGTAAAATAACTCAGCTGGAAGTGGCACAGCCATGCTGTGAACCAGTGTTGTATATTGATAGGTGTTTTTTTGGCCTAAAAGGCAAACATAAACACTTTAGGATAGATATGCAAGATGTAGTTATTTTAAGAGGCTAAGTATTGAGAGTAGAGACATAAACTACAGCAAAAATTCTAATCCAAGGATGAACAAACAAGCTACATGATATGCATGGAGTAACTGGATATTTAGAATGTCCTATACATTTAAGAAGGGTCTTATTGCTCTATGTATATATGTGACTGTATGACCAATGTGATTCTGCAACCTGTACACTCAGAAAAATGAGAAATTATACCCCATTTGATTCAAATGTATGATATGTCAAGATCATTGTACTGTCATGTGTAATTAAAACAAATAAAAAATAAAAAAGAAGGGTCTTTACAATCCAAGTGTTTAATAGAATTCCACGTCTTGAAAATTATTGCAATACACATTCAATGGCATCTTTTATGGTACTGAAGAATGTGGAAATTTCTTCAAACAAACAAATCAGCAGTGGAATAAGAGGCATGGTAGCACATACTTGTCATCCCAGTGGCTTGGGAGGCTGAGGCAGAAGGATCTCAAGTTTGAGGCCAGCCTCATCAACTGAGTAAGACTCTAAGCTACTAGCAAGAGCCTATCTCAAAATAAAAAAATAATAAAAACAGGTTGGGGATGTGCTCAGTGGTCAAGTATACCTGGGTTCAACCCCCAACACTAAAAGCAAAAACAAACCCCAAAAGAGGAACCACAACGTGATACACATTATTTATAAGGCACCATATATCTTTTTAAAATTCTTTATCTCATTGGATCCATACAACACAGTATTATCATCCCTATTTTAAGAATATAAAAATTAAAGCTTGAGAAGATTAATTATCTAAGGTCAAGCTGGCAATTACTGACTTTCTGGCAAATACTAGAAAAACTGGAACATAGAAAGAAATGAGTAGGATGGATATCTGGTAAGCATGGATCAAATTTAATTCCACAGAATGCAAAGCAAAAAATTCTCCCCTCTTTGGAGTCATCCTGGGGTATGTGAATAAAATACTATTACTGGAGATCTTAAGTTTTGAACCTATACTCTACTATTTTATTTCCTTTGTGCAGTCAGATGGAAAAAGAAAAGGAATGCAGTAAAGTTGCCATGCTGCCTGGGATGTATCTAATCTACATTACCTCTTCTTCTTCTTCTTTTTTTTTTTTATTAAGTGTGGTCAAAGAACAATTCAAAGGAATTGAATGTCAAATCTGAACAAATTTGAAATAAATAGGTACTTCATCATTTACCTATTATGAACACACACTATATATGCAATGTAGAGGTGATACCAACTCATCCATTGAACACTGGAAGGGAGAGATCATGACCGAGACAGAATGACTTCACAGCTCTTGGTTTTTGTATTTTAATAGTAAGGAAAAAGAAATGACAACATTTTATCTCACCTTACCTTATGGAATTTTATCTTAACTGACAAGCAGGTAAGAAAGCAGAGTTCTTATATAAAGAAAATAGATTAAATAGAGTAAAAAACATTATAGAAAAGGATATTTTGATTGTATAGATGGGAATATAGTAAGAAAATAAACACATACTACCTCCTACCTCATACTACTTCCCTGCCTCCATTATTATATATAGAAACCACAGGGCCAGGCTTTAAAAGGGCAGTGCCAGGTTAATGGACATGGGGCAAATAGACCAATTCAGGGCTTTTCTCCTAAGGCTTCTACATTTTAATGAGTGGAAGAGAGACACAGAATGCTTAGAAACTACTATCACTTCACATGAAAAAGATCAAGAGAACATGCAATTTATTTCTTGGTTGTCCAACCTAGGTCATCAAGAGAAGAAAAAAGGAAGCAACTGAGAGTAGAACTTTTGTCTGGAAACAGACTATGTACATAGTACACACTTTTCTTGTGCTATAGGAATCTGAACACAAGGTTTATGGG
Organism: Urocitellus parryii; assembly: GCF_045843805.1. NCBI lineage: Eukaryota > Metazoa > Chordata > Mammalia > Rodentia > Sciuridae > Urocitellus > Urocitellus parryii. The sequence goes on along the minus strand of NC_135537.1, from coordinate 55,078,953 downwards.
CAAGAGGAGAAGAAACTTTAAAATTACATGATGCTGTGAGGAAAAGATGGGGCTACAACTTTACTAAACATGTCACAATGGGCAAGTCCACTAACATATTGTAAGGTTCATACTGAATATGTAAAATGGAAAATACTTGTGCTCCTTATTGCAAGGATTATTATGAGCACCAATACAGAATTTAGAAAACTTTAATAATCAAATGAATGTATGTCGAATACAAATGAACAACTGTCCTAAGAAAAAAGAATTTCAATGCTAGAAGGAAAGGCAGATCATTTAGCCTAATATATAAATTAAGCACTGGGGCTGAAGTTCAGTGGTAGAGCACCTGCTGCACCTTTGAGCCACTGGGTTTGATCCTCAGCACCACATAGAAATAAATAAATCAAGATATTGTGTCCATCTACAATTAAAAACAAAAAAAAATTTAAAAAGATATGAATAAATTATTTTAAACAGGAACCCTGTTATAAAAACAGAACACATAAATAGCTGCTCTTGTTAATATACAGCTGACACTTGGCTTGCTTTGTCTCTGTTCTGCATGGCTCCAGGATCTTTCTACAGAATTTTTTTATGAAACAATTTTAAGCCCACAGAGCTATTTCTAACTTCTAAAAATGAAGAGAATAAAAGTTGAAGCGGTAAAGTTCGACAAAGGCAAACCAGAATAGGGACTAGAACCCAAATCGCCTGACTTTGTTTAGTATTCTATGTTCCAACACTTTTATTTTCTTTTTAAAGAATAAATAAATAAATAAATAAAATAGAGCTTCTTCTTTACGTTCAGTAATTTCACTATCTCCCTTCTTTCAAAGGCCTCAAGATCACTGAACTCTATCTGGACACAAGTAACTGATATTATTGGCAAGACCAGAGTAGTTTAACATACAAGTAGGTGGTTAGTTAGAAATTGTGGTGGAGGGAGCCTCAGTCTCCTTGTAATGGCTAAAAATTGTCTACATAAAAATTTGCAAGGGACACCACAGAATACAAAAAACACGTTAGGCTTGAACTTTCAACTACCAGGTCTCATTCTGTGAAAAGCCTTTTACTAAAATGTTGCGTGTACAGAAAATGGTCCCTAACTAAATACGCAAACAATGACTTTTAAAGACTCAAAGGAAAATGCTCATGATTTTCACATTCCTGATAAGGAATCAACAAGAAATAGAATCAACTCCGAAATTTTATAAGAAAATTCTCAGTATCTCCTCCCATAAGGAAACCAAAACTTTTAAGCAAATGGGTTTTCACTTTAGTTACTCAATTTTTTTGTATCACATGTAACCCTTTATATGAACCCTCGGGTTTTACTGAACGCTTCGATCCTGGATGATTCTTAGAAAGACTTTGATAAGAAGTAAATCTTTTCACGAGGAAAACACGTCTAAGTCCGTCTCTAAAAACGGCAATTCGTGGAACGCAGAGGGGTTCAATTCTAGCTGCGTGTTCCCCCGCCCTCAATGGCGCAAACCTAAGAACATCTGTAGGCGTTTGTAATTGCTTTACAGTGTTTCCCGAAATCAAGACACTTTGATTTGCCTCTTCCAGGAAGACAATAAACAGGGAAACTGAAGCAAAGGGCGAGAATTACAAGGCCGTGAAACTCCAAGACCTCCCGGCTGTACGCAGGACCTCAGGTTTGCACTCGAGCGCTCTCGGGCAGACACTGACCTTAGGAGTGTGCGAAACGCCCACGCTCCACGTAACTTTTTCTGAAACATACTCTGGAAAGCTTGGCTTTTTCCTAGCAGAATGTGGGTTACCCGGGCTTCCGGAACTCGCGGGCTTCCGGAGCGACGCAGGACCCGGAAGTGGCTGGGGAAAAAAAAAAAAAAAAGGAAATAACACCACCAGTGAGCACTACGCTTTAGAGCAGTGCAGAAGGCCCTAGAGGGCCCCGACACAGAGAACTCGCAGGAGCCGAAGGGCCGAAGAGCCGAAGGACCGAAGGGCCGAAGAGGACACCTCGCGCACTGTGATTGGTTGGAGAAAACGTCTCTGATTGGCAGAAAAGTCACGAACCGGTCAGCCCCGGGTCGGGGGCCGGGCGTGAAGAGGTTACAGTGTCCAGGGGCCGCCGGGAAGCTGGGGCTCTCGGGGGCAGGGCTTTAGCTGCGGGCAGCCGCCACAGCGGGCGGCCGGAGAAGCGCCGCCGGGTGGCGGTGAGGTGCCTCCACAACTCGGGTCTCCTTGTTCGCCCTGAGCGGCCTGCTGCGGGACGACCTCGTGAGGCGGGAACCCTTGGGCTGGGTGGCTGTGTCCGGACTAGGACTGTAGGGCGGTGCGTGCAGACAAACCTTTACCGCGGGCTTGGTGGCGTTGACGTCTGCTGGCTCCAGAAGGCAGGTCGACCGCCGTGCAGAGATGCGCCCGAGGGGCCGGTAAATTCAGGGTAGTGGTCACTTGGGCCAGGCCCCCTCTCAGTTCTTCCCATCAGCTCTTAGGAGCCCGCCTACCCCAGGGCATCGAGTCAGAATTTCAGAGAGGGGTCCGTAGGAAGAGCGCCCATGAGGCAGTTCTGTGCAGCCCGCTTTGGGAAGCGCCAAAGTTTGAACGAAATAGAGTAGTTTAAGAAGTAAAGATTTCCTGCATGTAGTAGGTTTTAAGAACCTCTTAGTTCTTGTCACAAACCCCTTAGGAGAGCGCGCTCAGTCTTACCAGGAGTCTATTGTTAAACACTGAGAACTTATCCTCTGAAAGTAGTGTTACAGAAGTGCTTTTTCATTTTTGCTTTTTTAAATTTTTTGACTTGTATTTTATTTCAGGAATTATTCTATGGAACAGATGTTACTCCATGTATGAAACATGAAAAGATAAAATGTACGCATGAACACCAATACTGTCTAAATTCATTTTTATATTAAAGATCACACAATTTGACATCATTATACCTGGAATGTTGCCTTTTGTATGTTAAGGACATTTAGTGGGGAGGGGCAGAGAATTGGCCTGGATAGAGGATGATAACTACTTCAATTAATGAATCAAAGTCTTTTCCACCATGTAAACCTAGAGTACAAATGAGATGGAGTGGAGAGTACAAGTTGATAGGGTTTGTAGCTCACTTAGGTATAGCAGAGGTTTTCTAGACTGCAGCTGTTCAGTATGGTAGCCATTAACCACATGGGGTTAGTCTTAAGTGAGGTCTGTTCTAAGTGTAAAATATGCCCAGGTTTTTTTTTAAGACAAGGTATGGAGGAAGAAAATAAAGAATGTAAAATATTCTTTAATTTTATATTGATTATATGTTGAAATGAGAGTGCTTTGAAAAATTTAAAATCATGCAATTTCCATAATTTTTATACGGATACTTATGTTCTAGAGAGTAAGAAATTCTCTTTGAAGATGACTAAAGTCTTTCACTTAACAGTTGCAAAGTGGGCAGCTATGTGGCACTTCCAGAATAACTCCCAGAAGTACTGTACTTAACTAAATTTTTGTTGGAGGGGAGAGAAGACTGGCATAGATTACATTTTCAGAGAGCAGTTCTAGTTCATGAAGCTTTGTATAGGTCACATGAGCATCAAGTTATGTATTGATAATAATGATAACCTATCTATGAAGACATTTGTGCTCTGTTAAATGAAATTGTATAAGATAGGGAAATATGTATAACAGTCAAGATTTCTATTGAAAATATTTAAAGTAAGTTCTGGGTTTAACCTCTAGGTATAGTATACATCTTTAGTTTTGTAGTGGACTAGTAAGCTGAGGTTTCAGGAAAGTTTTGATTCCATTTTTTAAAATATTTGCTTAAAAATGTTTTCCACTTATTTATTTTTCACCTATTTAACAAAAACCTGTTGGGGGCCAGAAGTATTGCTTGGCAATATTGATAAAAATATGAACTGGACAGAAGATTTACATGGCTCTTAACTTTCTAGGAGCTTATAAATATCAATTCAGGGACAGAATAACCAAGGCTTTTTTTTGACTTTGAGTGAATGATTTACTCCTGTAAATGCAACACATTAGTTGTTTTAAACCTAGGATTTATATATTCCTGCAGACATGCTATAAGTTTTTAGACTTGGCTGTGGGCCTAAGAACTAAAAGCCAGAATATATTTCATTCATTTACTGTGAGAACTTGAAAAAAATAAAATAAAATTGATTATTTCTTTACCTTTAAATACAAGAAAAATGTTTAAAAAATACAATAGCATCTTATATCCTCTTTTAGCCTCTTAGTGACTTTTAGATTCTAAGGAATTTAATAATAAAAATGTAAAGAAGACATTGATTTATGCCCCTAACATATTTTAAGATTGCTGACTTTATGAAGTTAAATTTATATTAGCATATTACATTGTTCTTAAATCAATATGTTTGATTTTTTTAGGAAAAAGTTGAACATAGATCTTATGTTATTTTACTATTGCTGCTATAACAAATTACCACAACATTAACAGTTCAAAACAACACCAATTTATTATCTTAGAGTTCTGTAGGCCAGACATCCAACTGGGTCTTAAAGGGCCAAAATCAAGGTATCCACTGGCCTGATTCTTTTGTGAAGTTTCAATCAAATAATCTATTTTTTTGTTTTTTGTTTTGTTTTAATTTTATTTTTTGCTTATTCAGGTCATTGGCAAAATTCAGTCCCTTGCTATTGTAGGACTGAGGTCTCTTTTTTCCTTGCTGCCTGTCAGCTTCCAGAGGCTGCCCACATTTCTTGGATTGGGGCCTTCTTCCTGTCTTGTAGTTGGCAGTGATGGGTTCAGAGCTTCTCATCCTTCTAAGATTTTTCCTTTTCTTCCATGGTTATGTCCCTCTGGTTATAGCCTTTTGAAAACCCATTTGAGTAGGTTGAGTCTCCCCTTTTCAAGGTTCATAACTTTAACTATATCTGCAAATTCCCCTTTACCAGGTTAAGGTAATATTCACAGGTTGCAAGGACTGGAGCACATTTTTCCAGACTCCAATTTCTCGAAATTAATGTCCAAACTCCTTGGAAACACACCAAGACCTTTCATATACTCCAAATACTTTTCCTGCCCTTCTTTTGTTTGGTATTTACATAGCCATTGATTCTAATTTCTCCTTATTCTCATGTGCTTTTATTTCCTGAGAGAGGCCTATATGTTTATGGGAATAGGGACAGTCATATTTGGGGTCCTTGTCCATAATGTCTTCTAATACCACTGTAAAACTTCATTCCCCCTTTGCTGACATTGTCTTAATTCACATCCTCATTCTTCCTTTAAGTCCTTTACTAACAAGATGGTGTCCTCTAGCCTTAGGTCTCTTTAGGTTTCCTCTCTCCATTGCTCATTAGAATGATTTTTCAAAAACATACAAAACTCCATATGTCATTCCCCTTCTTTAAAATTTTCAGTGTCCCCTCAGCCAATTCCTGAAATATTATCCCTTTTTCTGTGTGTCTTAGCACTAATTATGTGCTTCTACTGGAAATGGAGATTGAACCCAGGAGTGCTTTACCAATGAGCTACATCGCCAGTCCTTTTTATTTATTTATTTATATTTACTTTAAGACATGGTCTCACTAAGTTTCTTTAGGGCCTTGCTAAGTTGTTGAGGCTGGCCTTCAACTTGTAATCCTCCTGCTTCAGCCTCCCAAGTCGCTAGGTTTAGAGACATGCACCACCATACTAGGCCTACTGTAGTATTTAAGATGTCACACAATTGTTTAGATACTTTTCTTCCTTTTAAATCATTAACTCATTGAAATGGGGTCATAAGAGATGGTTTTACTTGAATGAATTTATATTATTTTGTCATATATAAATTATTACATCATTTTGTCATTGTCTCTTGTCACTAATGTGTGAACTCTTTAAGGGGAAAGTCACTGGTTTATTTTTTCTTTCTCTGTGGCACAGGAGACACCTAGTGACTTTTGAATCAATGAATTGATAAAATAACCCAGCATACTGGATTATTTTTGGTCCGAATAAAAAATATATATACATATGAAACAATTTCCTGGGAATATATATGATTGCATTGTGATTGTTGTATATAATTTGGTAATGATTTTTAAAGAAATGTGGTGGCTAAAGCATGAACTTGGAGCCAAAGCATCTGAAGTGAATTCTGGCTTTTCCTCTTACAAACTATGCACTGTTAGGCAAGTTAATAATCCCGTTCCTGTTATTTGTAAAATAAGGATAGTTAGTTCTTTTTGTGTATGGTACTGGGCATTGAATCAAGGGGAACTCTACCACTGAGTTACGCCCCCACTCCCCCACCATTTTTATTCAAGGAAAGATCTTGCTAAATTGCTGTGGCTGGCCTCAAACTTGTAATCCTCCTGCCTGAGCCTCCCAAGTCATTGGAATTACAAGCATGCACCACCATATCCTGCTGGATGGTTAATTCTTTAACTTTGTTAAATGACTAATATTTACAAAGCATCTATAACTATTTACCACATAGTAAATGTCCTACAAGTATTTGTTAAATAAAAATAAAATAGTTTATATTCTCATTTTTTTGATGATAAGTAATTATTTATTGTACAATGATTTAAAAAATAGCTCCATGAGTTCTGTTATTAGAGACATTTAATGATTCTTAATGTCTTATATTATAAAATGACCCTCTATATTCTTTACATATTTAGAGATTACTTTTGTATTATTCCTCTCATTAGGAGTTTACCTATGTTTCCTTTGTATTATTCTTTCTGTTGCTCTTGTAAGAAATTACCATGAACACAGTGACTTAAAACATTAGTTGTTTAAAACATTACAAAGTTCTTGACATAACGTATTTCATACATTTGATTCAAGCGGATTATGAGCTCCCATTTTTACCCTATATACATAATGCAGATTCACATTGGTTACACATCCACTTTCTTACCTACTGCCATACTAGTGTATGTTGTATTCTGCTGCCTTTCCTAACCTCTACTATCCCCCCTCCCCTCCTCTTCCCTCCCCTCCCATCCCCTCCCTTCCCTTCTTCTCTCCCTACCCCATCTACTGTAATTCATTTTCTCTCTCTTGTTTTTTTCCCCCTTTCCCCTCACTTCCTCTTATATGTAATTTTGTGTAACAATGAGGGTCTCCTTCCTTCACCATGCAATTTCCCTTCTCTCTCTCTTTCCCTCCCCCCTCTCATCCCTGTTTAGTGGTGAGCTTTTCATGCTCTTCCTCTCTATTCTGTTCTTAGTTGCTCTCCTTATATCAAAGAAGACATTTGGCATTTATTTTTTAGGGATTGGCTAGCTTCACTTAGCATAATCTGCTCTAATGCCATCCATTTCACTGCAAATTCCATGATTTAAAGTAATTTATTCACAAGGGTTTGAGTATGGACATTTTTGGAGGACCATTACTGTGCCTAACATACTTTATACTGTAAGTCAATCATTGCTTAGGCAAGTTCATAATCCCGTTCTACATGACCTTAGATTGGTGATGGTGCTGGACTGCTGAAGTGTGGGACAATAAACTAATAAACTAATGTTTTAAGTCACTGTGTTCATGGTAATTTGTTACAAGAGCAATAGAAAGAATAATACAAAGGGAACATAGGTAAACTTCTAATGAGAGGGATAATACAAAAGTAATCTCTGAATATGTAAAGAATATAGAGGGTCATTTTATAATATAAGATACATAGGTTGTATCTTCTGAAAATTGTGAATATAATGTCAGAATTGCCTAGATTTCTGATCCCTAGAATTTATGAACTAATAAATTCTTTTTTGTTGTGTGTCACGGGTTATTGGAGACTGAACCCAGAAGTCCTCCATCACTGAGCTATGTTCCCAGTGCTTTTTATTTTTAGTTGGGTTCTCTGTAAGTTGCTGAGGCTGGCCTTGTGTTGCACTGCTTCTGCCTCAGCTTTCCTAGTCACTAGTAATTATAGGTATATGGGCCACCATGCCAGGCTAATGAATACTTTCCGTTAATTTTGGGATAACTTGTTAGGCAGCAATAAATAACTAATAACAAAGATTAATACTTTTAGTTCAGATAAGAAAACAGAGCCTTGGAGTTACCCAGTTATCAATGGAAGCTCTTCCTGGGTTACCCAGTTATCAATGGAAGCTCTTTCAACTACAAGTGATATGATGATGATGATGATGATGACGTCAGAGTATTGGTAATAGTTTACATTTATTGAAAACTTACTACGTATTAGGCACCTTTCAAAGCTATGCACGTATACACATACTACAGAATCTTAGCGTATTACAGTAACTTATGAGATAGGTTCTATAATTATCTCCATTTTATAAATGATGTACTTAGAGCTAAGAAAGATAAAAGGTCAGGCCTTAAATCCATAGTTAGTTAACAGAATGGCAGGATTTGAAATCAAGTTGCTTGATTTTTAATTTTCACTCTAAATTGCTATAATACTTACTCCCTAAATACTTACATTATAAAGTAAAAGTTGGTGGTGCAGCAGGAAGAGAAGGAAGGCCTACAAAGATTGTTGGGAATATGTGATTTATTCCAAACCAGGTTAGTATGGAAATGCTGAGCTCTGGGAAGGATCTGACCTAGCTTTGGAAGCTTGGGTAGAATTCAGGCATGTGTTATTAAAGAACAGAGCAGCTGAGCAAAGCAGGGGAAAAGCCTGAGACAAACATGAGAAACCGTCACTACATGGAGTCTCAAGCTGGACAGGATAGGGAGAAATGGGAGATAAATTCAGAAAGGTACTTAGGGTCCTGATTATAGTTATATAAAAATGCCATGTATATTTTTTATATTAAAAAATTGAGAACTCACATTCCTGAGTTTTCTGAATGAGTAATTTAAATCAATTGTATCTTATTTTTGACTATACAGTGGTACTGGTTTTAAGAAAATATTCTGGTGAATTTGAAACACTAAAAGAATCAGATTTATATATACGGAATGAAAATATAAACTTTAGTTCCAGTAACATGCTAAAAGAAAAGTAAAAATTTATACTGAATATTTTTTGCAGCTAGACTTCCTATCATATCCAATAATATGATAGTTTATATTTAATTTCAGTAAAATGACATAATTCTTTATACATCAAAATTTGTAGGCCTTTGTTTTCTTGTAGAAACAGTATTTGTAGTGGTTACATTTAAACCACATTCAGCATTTCACTAAGAACAAATCATATAGAAATAAGGAAGAAAACCCTTTATGACTGTGTTTTCAGTTACCTTGGGAGTAAGCCTTAAAAACAAAATGATGGGAGGAAATCATATGAAGCAGAGCTTAAAATATCATCCTCTCCTTTTCTCAAAACATCATTCAAATTCACTAGATGGAAATTTAATTTTGTAAGATGTCTGTGCTGTTCAGATTTGTTTATGGTGTGAGCTTTCAATTTAGACAATTTATCATTACTTGGAGAAAATTTTTTTCTCTTAAGCCAGATTGAGTTTCCTTTCCAGGGAATAGATGAATCCAGGAGAAATGTTTCCACAGCTTCATCGTAGCCAAAAGCAGTGGCCGTGCAGGAATGGAGAGCTCACTGAATAGTGACAAAAGGAAAATATGTAATCGTTCTTCCCAGAGTCTACACATATCTCAAAATTCTCCTTTTTTATAGATTTAAGCTATTTACTTAAATTTAAGGGTTGGACTTCTGCTTCATAGCAATATTAAGAGCCAATTGCAAATACGAAATACACAAGGAGGACAGACTTTGATTTGTCTTTGACAGTAACGTGACCTTTGAAAGGTCTCTTAACTGTCATGGGCCTTAGTTTCTTAATCTCTCATCTGTTTGACATGTCCTCAAAGAGTCCTTTTTGTTTTAATGGATTAGGATTCTAAAGGCCAATTTTTTATGGCTGTAGTTTCAACCCATTCTGCACTTAAACATGTTGGCCTCTAGGCTGTCTGCATGTATTATTTGAAGTCATCTTTTCCATGTCTGCAGGCTTTCTGCAATAGCATAATTACATCCATAAGACAGGCTAAGCCCTAAATTCTTAGCCTAGTCCCAATTTGGAACTTCTCCTTGCTTGTGTTGATCTTATAATTTAGAAGAGTATACTCCCTTCACCTCTCAGGCAGACAGGTTCTATATTGGCCCTAGAGGAATAAGGGCCAATTTTAAAACACTTTCCTTTTCTGCATGTGTTTATTTGTACTGTATATCTTAATGCCATAACAGGAAGTAAGTGAGGTAAAGAAAAAAAAAAGTATGTATGGCAATAATTTAACCAGAAACATTAACAGTTTCAGCATCCAATGCTTAGCTTATTTCCTTTTTCCAGTTCCCCAAACCTGAAAGATTGTAGGACTCTTTTTGGCAAGAAATCTCTTCAAAAGAAGTCTCTGGCACAATAAGGATTCTGGATAAGGCCATATGACCAATGGTTCTTCACTCATTATTGCAAAGATTGAGGCCTAGTCTGAGACCAACATTCTTATATCTCTCAAAACCCATGAAGAGAATAAAGGATTATATGGGTGTATTAGAATATCACATGACTTCTAAACAGCCAGGGGAGTATCTAAAAGTCCAGATGCTTCTTGAGTTTCTGAATTAATGCATTTTATCAGAAGGACCTAATGACTAATGCATTACTCCTGACAATCTTTGGGCTACAGAAATTACCTGAAAAGTGGATAAAGGTGAGTAGAGTTGCAAGAGCTGGTCTTGGAGTGAAGGAGACTTGATCATTTATGCCCACCATACTCACTGAGTCATATCCTTGGACAAGGGATAGAACTTCTGGGGTTTCAGTACCTTGTATAAAAATAAAAGTTAGGTACTAGATCAATGTTGAGAACTTCTGGCTTGAATCTATGTGAATCCAGGAGTAAGTTGTTGGATATCTATAGATACTTTGTACAGACACAGACACCAAGGCAGGTGTCAAACAGTAGTGCCATTTAGCTAGGCTTTGACATTATCCAGAGTAGTAGAGGTGCAGAATCAATCTACTTAGATTCCTAAAACTTCTAAGAAGGAAACTAGACCTCAATATGTAGAACTGTGTTTACCAGTGTCATACCATCTGTGAGAATTCTGTTTTATAATATTGAGCTTATAGAGGTTTGTAACTTCAAAGTATTATTTTTAGCTACTACTATGGGAAATATCAAAATTGATGGTTTCTTGACTCCTTTCAAATCATTGTAAAGTTATCTTGTTAAAAAATGCTAAATTATGGTCAGTGAAATGATTTTTTTTTTACACTATATGTTTGGGAGGATATCAACACCATGAGTAAGGGCTCTTCCTTAGATGGATTGTGAGGGGAAAAGTCAAAAGGAAATAAAAATATGAGCCAGAGTGAAAAAACAAAAATTTTGAGGATAATTTGCAGGAGAGTAGAATTATTTCAAAAGGATGAATATATCCTTTGGTTTTCTAGTAAAATGATTTCAGAGTGCTTTGATAAAGAGTATCTTACTTTGAAACAGGTTAAAATATTTGTTTTCTCAGCCCACAAAACTCTTTAAAGATAAGTGTTACATTATTGTTTTTAATTATTAGTCTGGAAAGTTATTTCCTTCTTACATTGAAAATCCCAGAAGATGTGTAACGTGGAAGAGTTTCATAACTGTTTAGAGATATAAGAACTTAGGTCCTTGTAATTACAAACTCTGCTTTACATTTCTAATTTCTGTGGGCTTTATTCTCTGTGGGATTGAACCTTCTAAGTTGTGTTCAATCAATAAAATGTATGATTTGTGCCTAGACGTCCATACCTGGTTAAGTCTCTAAGATATATTGAGGCAAACTTGTTCAGCTACCTTTGTTATAAGTTACTTTTTTTCTATGTGGTTAGTGGATTACTAAAAAAATGTATAATTTGTATTTTATATTTCTCCTGATTCCATTGTATTTGTAACTCAAACACAAAGCAACAATCATGAAGTCTGGCTGTTTACAGGTTGATTACTTTATAGAGTGTCTGGACATGTTTAGTGAAAAGATAAAAACTACCAGAAAATACTCATTTTTAGGAAATCATGTTGGAGTCCTGCTTACTTATCAAGACCTCAAGTCATATAAATATATGCTTACACAGTGTTTAGCAAAGGTAATTATATTTGTTGTCACTTATAATTTTAAAAAAAGAATGTTAATTTATAATAGAGCAGATTTCTGATCAAAAGTAGGCTCTATTTCATGAAATAATAGTAACATGGTATTTTGCAATACTTAAATATGCCAGATGCTATTTTCAGTGTTCAATATATATATATAGATAGATAGATATTTTAGTTGTAGTTGGACAAAATACCTTTATTTATTTATTTTTATGTAGTGCTGAGGATCCAACTCAGGTCCTCGTATGTGCTGGGTGAGCACTCTACTGCTGAGCCAACCAGCTCCAGTATTTGATATTTATTAATGAACACAATTTTTACAGCAATCCAATACACAAAGCATTGTTATTATCTGAGTTTTATTTTATTGATAAGCAGACTGAGGCACAGAAAGATTAATTGATCTAGATAATAAAGTTGACAAGGACTAGAATTTTACTTCTGGTACTCTGACTCTGAACCAGTCCTTTTCGTTACTGAGCTGTGCTTCCTCTCAGTTAAGGAGCCTGTTTTATCAGTTTCCTCATTTTGGAGACACTTTAAACTTACACACCTACCAAAATCTATTTTTTTAATTTAATTACTCAATATTAAATGAATGAGATGAGAAGTTAACTAATTACATGTGACTGAGGATGGCTACATAATTTCAGAACTTAGTACAAAATGAAAATGTTTTTTTCAAACAGCAGGAAAAAGTATAAATAAGGTACTAAAATAGGAAGCAATATCCTTTCTTTTGCTGTCTTTCACCTGTCATGATGTTTGTTTGCCATTTAATACAATTCTAAGTAAAGAATTTTAACATTTTCAATTATCAGCATATTTACCACTCTTCTTTATATTACGCAATGCGTATTTTAAATGCAAATATGAGTGTTTAATTCATATGTGGAATTGCCCAAATTGCATGACTCCTTTTTTTTGTAGCTTGCAGGTAAACATTCCTTTTTCTTACTAGAACAGTGGGAACTCTGCTCAAAACTATCTCAACTTTTAAAATCTCACTTCTTCACATACACATACACATTCTACTAATAGTCTACCTTTGTCTTAATGATGAATAAGACAAATTGAATGGAAAAGGACATATAGATTGTTTTGTTTTATCCTTTCCTTCTATTTCATCATTTTCAGTGGAAGTGGTCACTAATACAGGGAATGAATATGAGTAATAAAGAATATGATAAGTTTCCTTATTTTTTTCCTATTTCTCAGAACATCATCATCTTTCTGTTATTGAAGCAAGTTCTGGTTCAAATAGAAAGCATGGCCTATTTAAGGCTATTGTGTACTCAAGTGTGGATGTAATAGACATACTTGGTAGTTGATCTGAATTTCATCTTCTACTTAAAATCATGGATATCATGAACACTGCATGGGAACTAGAAAGAACAAAACAGACTGATATAATTTTGCTTGTGTCTCTGCTCATGTGTATGTTCCAGTATTCCTTTGGATTTCTATTACAAATATGTCCAAGTATGACATTATTGAGAGTTTCAGGATGACTATAATATGGCCCATTTGAGAATAAGGCCCCATGTAAATATACAGGTCACATACCACTGAAGCAGGCCCTGCTTGAGGCTACTGGATGATGTGGTAACCATACTGGACTGAAGCCATTTCCCCAGTCAACTTAAAATATTGTCCTCAAAATAGAAGGGATTTGCCTGGGGGGCTTAGGTGTGGTTCAGGTGATCAGGACAGAGCAAGACTGATTTTGGGAGGCTTCTACCAGCAGCTTTGATAAGAACCAGGAGAGGCTGGTTGGTTACATGAAGCCATGCTCAGTAAACATCTTCCATAGCCTAAAGAATGTCCTCAGAAAAGGTTGTATTCTTACAGGATGGCTCATTCCTGTAGGACAGAAATTGGTACATGGAGGCTGCTGGTGTTAGGCAGTGGGGGTTTAATGTAGGAGCCAGAAGAGAGGCAATAATCATACTACCACACTGTCCTATAATGCATGCAACATTTTTTTTGAAGCATTTTTCACCCACATTATCTCATGCAAGCCTCTATTTCCTTGAGACAGGCAAGAAATACATTTCCATTTTATAAATGAAAAAACTTAGAAAGTATAGAGCATAGTTATCCAATAAAACTTTTGCAATGATTGAAATGTTCTGTAGGTATCTAATATGATAATCACTAGCACATATATTATCAAGCATTTAAAAAATGGCTAGTGTGACTGAGAGCAGTATTTTCCATTGATTTAATTTTAACTAAATTTAAGTAGTCACATGTGGCTAGTAGCTACTCTATTGGAGAGTACAGCTGGAGAGCATACATTTGGTACACTTCCCCTACACATTCAGTCACTAACTCACAAGGATCAGAGCCCAAGATTCTCAGAACTTCTCAACACCAAGTTCTTCACCAGACATCTTTGATACCTGGGGACCGTCACCCCAGATAGGCTAACTTGCTATATTCCTCAAGCAATTTCATCCTTCTGTGTTCCACTCAAGATCCAGGGAAGTCAAGATTAAATATCAGTCTCCAGATGTTGCTAGGTTGACACTCAGTTGCAGGAAGCCAACAAGAGGTCTTTAGGAACTGTCATGCCTGTTTGCTTCAGAAAAGCCACAAGCCTAGGGCATCAGCCATCTCTAGAGTGAGTGGTAGTCTCACTAGCCCCCATCTTCATTTGCTTGAATTTTACTTATGTTTGAATAAGCCAAAAAAGTGGTTTGGACATTTCCTTTCTGTGACTCCATGTTATGGAATGGGATTAAATCATATCTGATTAAACTGACTTACCTAATCCCTGACAAGGTGTGTCTAACATTGCTGTCAGCTATAAAACAAGATTATTGCAGTCCCTATGCAATATCTGGAACTCCTATTCAATAATACTGGCCACTTCATCCTCACACAATTAAGATGAATTTCACTTTAGGTCTAATCCCATCTCCTCTTCTCCCAGTCACATTATGATTCATCTTGCTATTAGAATGCTTCATCCGGTGGGAAGCATTATCACCTATAGCACTCCCCTCCTCCACACAATCCATAACTTCCAGCCAGATTCAATTGATCTGTTTATTATTTATTCAAATATGTCTAGGTGCTAGAGAGATGCTAATGAGTATGGAGATATAGTTCCTCATCTTTCTTTCCAAGCTCTCTAGTCTCCAACCAGGTTTGTGAAGCCTGATTTAAAGTTATTCATACTGTTCAGAGTCCATCTAAATATTCACCATCTATCACTCAACCAGATATTAGAGGAGTTATGTACTTACGTTCCTGCCAAACAAAAATGATCCGTTTGGTTAATGGGGCATATACTCATGATTTCACTGCCTTCTGCCTAGAACACCCCATTTTCCAGCTCCAAGCTTCATAATCCACTGATTATCTGCCTCCTACCACTGAACATACCCCACTTGTCAGCTAGCATTTTGAGAACATAGGAATCATTAAAAAATATGGTTCTTAAGCTTATTTTCCCCCAAGATACCTGAGGACTACATATCCAGGAATTTTCTTTATCTCTTATACTTCTTCCTAGTCCAAACTGATCATCTTTCCTAAAGCACCACAAGGACCTCCTTAACTGATCTTCCCTTACTCATTCCTATTCCTTTCAATCCACTGTGCACAAAGCAGCCAGGATAGTATTTTAGAAAGCTAATTAAGAGAATTTCATTTTTCTGCTAATCCCTTCAATGGCTTTCTATTGTTCTTAGGTTAAACTCCCAAATTCTGACTTTGGCCTACAAGTGCTGCAAGATTTGCCTGTTGCCTCTGCTTCTTCCTCTTTCAATAAATTTCCCATTATTTCTTTGTGCTTCAGGAACAAAGCCTTTATTAATTCATAAATTAGTTCACTAGAACCTGGGCTGAGAAAGACAAGGGTGTTTACCCTTATGAAACCTCTTTTTTTTTTAATGATAGAAGATGGATAAGCAAAACAACAATAACCAGATATTTCAGGTATTGAGGGAAATAGAAGGTTGTGATCAAAAATGATTTGGGAAAGGCTCTGCTGTAGAGAAGATGCTATGAGGGCTTCTCCTCTTACATGCCACACTACTCTGCCCCAGGACCATCACTTCTGCTATGTCTTCTAGTGAGAACCCCTTCCCAACTATCTCCCACTTCAGTGACCCTACGGGCATCTCATGTTCATTCTTCAGACTGGAGTTCATATATCTCTTCCAATCCCTCAGATTTACTCAGGACCTACCAATGGGTCACTTCCTCATCCTTGAATATATATTTGAAACTGATCAACTAGGCAATTGGATTAACGCCAATATTGGGTCCCTAAAGTAAGAGCTACAATAATGGGAGAGGAAAAATAGAAAAGTCTGAATCTGGTCCCATCAAAGCCTCAACCAAGATAGTAATCAAAACAATATTTGATTCCAGTGGAGATGGTGGGGCTCAGTGCCACTATTTAAGAGCTAGATGATGCAGGGACAGTGTTCTCCATCTTATATTAAGTTAATTGTCAATCTAGCTCTTGCAGCAAAAAGATTGAGTCAGGAAAATGACCATAAACTAACTCAGGTCTAACAGTAGAAGCTCTGAGTGCAATTGCTGCATCAGATATGGCACTGTTGTGAAAACAGATCAATAAAGACTTTTCTATTCCAGTGATAAAAGGGGATCAGAAATGGTTCACATTTGTATGGGTCTGGTGAAAATATTCATATATAGAAGGAGAAAGAAAAGACCCAGGTTAGAACTATAAGTATCTTGGCTATGTAATGACTATAAGCTAAGATTAAAGATAACTATATCATAGCCTCACAAGATGGTAGAGAGGGCAGATCTTCCCAGTGAAAAATCACTATAAGCAGTGAACCTGGTCATCCACTTTGTATAGAAAGAGAAGTAAACAGAAGTGAGAATATTCATAGATTCCTGCAAAGTAGCCCATGGTCTGGTGATCTTCAGAGGTCTGGAAGGAAAAGACCAGATGATTAGAAATGAGCCCAGAAGTAGATGCAAGTGGATTGACATATGGGAATGTACAAAGTATGAATTGATTTTTAGCCTTAATGATCACCAGAAAGCATCTACCATGGAAAAGGCATGAGTCAACCTAGTATATAAAATAACTTGGCCAGCCTAGAATTGACATGATGGGCACATGAATGAAGTGATCACAGCGACAGAAGCAGAGACTATTATGATCCCAACAGCATGGACTTCCAATTTGGACCAAGGACAAGACAGATTGTATCATTGTCCCAGCCTTAACTGGACCCCATTTTTTCCCTATTTCCTTTCACTTAGTGTTTTAGTCAGCTATACTGTGACTAAAAGACCCAACCAGAACAATTGTATAGAAGGAAGAGTTTATTTGAGGGCTTATGGTTTCAGAGGTCTTAGTTCATAGAAGGCCAGCTTCATTCCTCAGGGCCTGAGACAGAATATTAGGGAATAAGAGTGTGGTGAAGAGAAGCAGCTCACATGATGATCAGGAAGCAGGAAGACTCCACTGGCCAGATACAAAATATATACCACAAACCACACCCTGAAGGCCCACCTCCGCCAGCCACACCCTATCCACCTTCAGTTAACACTTAGTTAATTCCTATCTGAGGATTAATTCACTAATTAGGTTAAGACTGTCACACCGAATCATTTTTTTCTCTAAATCTTCTTGCATTGTATTACATGTGAGTTTTGGGGGGACAACTCCCATCCAAACCATAACACATAGGTATTTGATCCAATAAAACTATTTTATATTTATTGCTATCTTAGCTTCTGTTTCTTGGAGGATGTGGATTTACATAGCTCTCTATACCCTAGGAATGCAGAAATGTCCTGTGATTAGATTCCATTTTTAATCCCTAGAAGTAGCTCCCTTTTCTACTGTATTGTATATACTTATCTCCGTTCTCTTCCTCCTTCATTGTGCCCCTTGATCACCTCTGAGAAGGGCATTGGAGATTCTGCATTATTTTTCTTTTTTTTTCTTTCTTTATTTCTTTTTGAGGGATAAGTAGCTTTCTCAGGCTCTGCTTCCTGCTTCTGAATATTAGAAGCCAAATTTACATATTAACTAACAAATAATTGCTTTCTTTTAGTTTCTGGCTACTGACAATGCAACTCTCTCAAAAACATGTGTCTTATTATTTAATCCTGATTGGCTCAGTTTGCAAATAGCTACACTATAGATTCATTTTGAGAGATGCTTCTGTCTGTAGACTTAATTGGTAATGACTTGAAAGAATAGTTTTCTGTGGAAGAGCCAGTTTAGATGTCTTCCACTCAGCATTGGGACCCTGGGAAGAGTTCACATCATTTTACTGTAGGGCTTTTGTTTACACAATGCCATTCTGATCCTCATTCTGTTTCTCAGACTGATCAGTTTTTCTGGAGTCCTCAGACTCTGTTTAGATTTTACTTTTCCACTTGCTGTATTACTATTAGACAATTTTGTCTATACCATGTTGCAGACTGCCCTGTGAGATGATAATTTACACGCTTGCTAGATCCAAAGTCTTTATTTTTACTTTTATGCATTTTCAACATGAAAGCAACTTTCACAAACAGATGTGAAATCTAGGTTAATTTCACACTTTTGCCTGTTTGTTTTAATTTACCTTTATAGAAACTCACTTTTTTCTTTAACACGTTTGGTACAACACATAGAAAAGAGAAACAAGCACTATACTGGGGATACTCCAACATGTAACTATTGGAGGGAAGAAGAGGAACCATATGAAGACATTAACAAAGAGGAACCAGTGAAGGGAGAGAAAAAACCAAGAAAATGGAGTATTATAGATACCAAGGGGAAGATGTAGAAATTGTTCTCAATACTATTCAAAATGTAGATAAAGACTAAGAATTGACCACTTGCTTTAGCCACATGAGTTACTGGTGAACTGGAATACAGCAATTTTGTCACAGTGCTACAGTTGGAAATGAGTTGCAAAGAATTCAAGAGGAAATAGAATCATGGCTTATTTTTTTTTATTTTATACAAATATATATATATATATATATACATTTTATTATATACAAATATATATATGTATATATATATATTTTCCCTTTCTTTGTGATTATTTTGTTCTATATTTCCACTAATCATTTCAATCACAACCAAAAATCCCAGTAGTCAGAGCAGCTCAGTTTCATTCCTCATTAGAAAGTGGGCGAGATGAACTAATTATACCTACTTTAATACTGTGTCTACATCTCACCCATTAGTCTGATCTGTTTGTAGACCTTTGAAACCATGATTATATTTCACCTCACCATTTAGCATCAAGGTTAGCACTAAGTAGTTTTAATTATGATAGCAGTTCACCTTATCCTCCTGTGTTTCCCTTCCTATCAAACCAAATTCCAGCTCAGACTAGGATTTAAGGGGCTGAAATTATTAAGTATCAAGGTAGTTGGTGAAAGAATACAGTTGGCGGGACTCCTGGGTTCTAACTTTGATTCCAAAATAATTAGGTAATTAAGTAAAGGTTCTTAGTTGTAAGAATATCTGAACAAATCACTTATAAAATTATAAATGTCATCTCTAAGATGAGGGTATTTATATTTTTTTCAGATTCCTGGATGTCTCTGCCTTGCTGTTCTCAGTTTTTCATATTTATCTGAAGACAATGATAATAGATTCATAGTTTAGGAATTTGGGAATAGAAGCTAAGAGAGCACAGATGAGTATCATGTTTTCAAGTGCAAGTCATGGCACCAAATGGCCTATGCTTGATTCATGGTTCTGTAACTTACTGGCTCTGACTTTGGCCAGTGACTCCCAATCCTGAGACCTCTGTTAATTTAACCACAATATGGGGCTAGGTCTAGAATTTGCCTTATGGGTGGTTGAAAGCATTAACTGTAGTAATTCAAGTAAAATTCTTTGATATTCACCTGCATATATTTAGTATATACTAAATAGCTATTAACATTATAAAATGCATTTCTTTTTCCTTTCAATATTGGGTTTGCTGCTTCCTTCTGAACATATACCCTTCTGATCTTTAAAATCACATTTCTATTTTGTCTGGATGATCAGACAAGCTACAAATTTTTATTGGTGAAATTAGTATAAAGGTAAGAGAAAATTAATCATTTTTAAAATAAATTTCTAATATCAAAATTGACAAATTGAGTCATTCCAATTCAAAAATCTGTAGAGAGGAAGATCACCAATAAATCACTTCATTTTACTTTCTCTTTCAAAAATATATTTTTTAAAACAGCAGGATAAAAAAAGGAATATTGTATTAGAAAAAGGGCTGTTATCCACTACATTTCCTCAGTGATTGATTGTATTTTCTCCCAGGAATTGAAGAAAAGGAGAGGAGAATATGAGGGTTGATTGCATCAAAAGTGTGACACGAATAAAAGAATCAAGAAATCACATATGTCTGCACAGAAGTCAACTAATAAATCAAAAGCATGTTCATGGCTAAGTCAGATGTTTCTTTGAAACAGCATATGGTGCAATTCCAATATACTCTATATTCAGCTACCTAACAGGCTGTCTTGTTGCTTTCAACTAGTGAAGAATATAGCAGTGCAAATGTTTATAAGACTGGTAAATTTTTAAGTTTATTTTATGCCCCTATTAGCTCTTGCTGTCCTGATGAATACACTGTAAAACCTGGGATCATAAATGAAGAAAATAACCTGTTGGCAGGAGTGAATACTTATTGCTACAACTTCCTGTATTAAAAGTATACATAGTTTCTTTTTAGTAGTTATTGATATAAAATTTAACAAGTTTTCTTTTATCCCACATTGAGCCTGTATTTTTAAAAAATGTGGATATAAATTTCTGCATCATTTGTAGAGCTGAAAATCTTAAAATTAATGATTTTCATAATAATTCTAAAGAAATAAAATCCTTATGACAGTGTCATACTTTTAGTCATGGAAAATTCAAAATTATAGCCCTAAAATGTAATGGTGGCGATATCTTACAGGAAGGGATAAGTAAATCCTAGTATAATTGAAGGAAAGTAGTTCACACAGATTTTTAAAATTTGAAAGACTAAAAAGTCAGTGACTTATGTGAAGGTTGCTGTGGGTGGATATAACTTTGAAAGTAAAGGAGAAATTTTTAATCTATATTTAATTGACAAGTGTGGAAGAAATTTGTTTTAGTAGATAATTATTGTCTCCATTTTAAAGGAATAAAATTAATTGCCATTAAATTTTAATGTCAATGTTAGTCAGTCTTATCTGAAAACTGTATTCCATGTCTACATACACCTTGACCAAACAAATTCAAACACTCATTTTTGTTTTTGTTTTTGGTTACTAGTACCAAGTAAGAGAAAATATGGAAATTATTGAGATTAATTTTTTAAGACCAAGAGAAGGGAGGGATAGGGAAAATTAGTGAAGGATAATTTTTGAACAAATAATAATAAAGGGAATATTGATATAATTTTATAACCAGCTCTTTTACTTTGTTTATATGAGTACATTAACAATTAATTCTGAATGAAAAATAAAGACCCTTATCTCCATTGACCATACTCAGTAGTGTCCACAGAATGTATGAGGAGGGTAGACTTCTTCTAATCTCTATAGATACTTTAGTCATCTGAAAGCACCCTGTGTATGCCAAGAGTGTGAAGCCATGTTCTGTTTGTTTCTTATTATTACTCCTACTCATTATTTCCCAAGGCCACTAATTATGATTTATGGTGTATCCATAGCACATGATATTTTTATTCGAACATGGCACCATCAACAACAACAAGACAATGATTGGGAGTATTATGCTGCTTTACTCATGAGAATTTTTTTCCTCTCTTGTCCTCAGATAATATAATTGAAAAAAAAATTAAAAACAGCATTAGTGAAATATTTATTCTATGATAAATACTTGACATACATTATCTCAATCATTTTTTCTGGTGGTCTAGATTCTTAAATCTTAAATTCTTAAATGAACAATTCTGTTCATAACTAAGAAATAAAGAACCTTGGGACACTATCTTGCTGATTCAGCATCAGATCATCTATATGAATGGCTTTGCCCATTGCTTGTGTTCCAGTGGGAATAAATGGTGTTTTCAAATCTTTGACCCAAAATGGGATCTCTCCCTTGTCTCCTACTTAATTATTCCATGACTTGTTCTTTTTGAACCATATCCAGCTTTATCTACTACCAGACTCCTTGATTTATTTTTTATCAGTTTCATTTGCTTAACCCTTCAAACTTCTCATTATATGAAGCTGCTTTCCACTGATAATTAAATTCTATCTTCACTAGCAGCTGCTCTGTGCTGGGATCTTCCTGCCATTGGTTGCCTGGTTATTTAGATTCCCCTATTTGCTGAAGTTTTCTGCCAAACTACATGTGCATGCAGAAATATTCCCTTTGCCTACCTAGGGATTCATTGTTCAGGGCCCCCTCTTTTCTTTTGGGTCAGCCTAGATTTACTGTGTGTGCTGGTTTTCTGATATGGAAAGCAGGAAA
Source organism: Urocitellus parryii (assembly GCF_045843805.1). Taxonomy (NCBI): domain Eukaryota; kingdom Metazoa; phylum Chordata; class Mammalia; order Rodentia; family Sciuridae; genus Urocitellus; species Urocitellus parryii. The sequence continues at coordinate 55,056,535 of NC_135537.1, read as the reverse complement.
AAGTGAATTGAGGGACTGGAAACATGGCAGCAGTGAGAAATCTGAACTTTGGAGTTTTTTCTACTTTGGAGCTATCCTGAAAAGATTTTTCCGTTTCCTTTTTCCTTTCTAATTGTATGAACAAGGGGTTTGTGAAGCCTTTATTAACTTGAAGCTAGTGAGTATGTCAGCTCCCAGGTAGTGATTTGGGGAACTATTTTGAGTATATCTACACGTCAGTAGCTGCTATTGCAAGCTTTTTTCTTGTTAATTCCTGGAGTTGTCTGTCTTCTTCCCTGCTGTGAAATTTTGTTCCTTTCTAAAACAGAATACATTTTTTTTTCCTGACGCGTAGAGCACACTCATTAATTTCTCACTTAGTGATGATTCATTAATCATGGAAGGGCATGTGAGCTGCAGTAAAAGCAACTCCTTCAATTTAATTTAATTTAACAAACATTTATTGAGTGTTTAATGTGCAGAGCAAAGCACTAAGCATGAGACCCAAAGAGACCCAGTTTGGGTGATATGTAAATTATTTTTTCATCAGAATAAGTGTTTAATAAACTTTCCTGAATCAAATCTAATTGGCATAGACTTTATTATGTTTTTCAATTCAGATAATAAGTTCTAACATAAAATACTTAGTAATAGACATAAAAAAACAGACTTTATTTCTGTCGAGAATGAATAGCTCTTCTGGGGTGGGGATAATTTATCTACAATTTGTATTCTTCTGAAAACAGTGCCAATTAATAATTAAACCCTGCAATATACCACTGGTCATGACTTCCTTTTGTGCCTTTTCTCATTTGTTGATCCAATCATGTAGGAATTATGCATGGTTATAATCAGGGAAATGGATAGAAATGGAATATTTGAATTAATGTAGGATATAGTGTGAAAATATTATAAATTAATGACATATCAGTTCATAGAATCATGTCATGTTTGGAAAGACAACAATCTAAGGATCAATCCCATTTCAATCATGTATAGGTTAAAAGACTCAGATGCAGGGAGATATGATTTGCCTAAATCTACAACTAGTGAGAATTAGAAACAATCTTCTGAAGTGTCATCCGTGATTCTTTCAATGGTAAGAAACAGAAGATAATTAGGCTAACTTTTGAAAAACTGTTAGTCATGCATCAAGAGGTCAGTGGATTGTGGTTATAGTCAATCTAGGCATATCAATGAGTTTAATTTGATTCCATCTCTAGAATTGGTTTGTTGCTCTGGTGGCCTCGTTTTCTCCTGGTAGGAACTGTCTTCATCTATGCTATTGGTAAAAGTGTTAACAAGTAGCCATTTCTGGCTTACCAATTAAAAACAATAACATAAAACTCTTTCTCCTTATTTGTATACCTTTCAGAATACCAATTATGTTTGGTTGGGTAAAAGGTGCACTTCCATCACAGAGGCAAACCTGGAAATGTAGGGAATCATAATTGGCCAGCATGGATAACATGGCCACTGTATTTAATCAGAAAGCCCATCTATTATCAGGAAAAGGAAATGACAGGAAAAGGCTTTGGACAGAAAAAAGCAATGGTTCCTTGACCCAATATATTAGAAAAAAAGCTAAAATTAATATTTAAAGATTCATGTAATTAAAACAAATACAGTTGAAATCTGATTTAATAGTTTTGTAATGTTGCAAAACATAGAAAATTTGGATAAAGATATTGTTAGCCATATTGGATAATATTGCAATCATTGACTAATTTTTAATAGTATAGTATATTTTCCCCTTCCATTACTCTCTCCATATCCACTAATAATTTGCAAACCCAAATTTTATACTCTGCCTTCATCCTTCTTATTGTCAACTGTAACATGCCCTATCATCAGCAAAGAACATTCTTATTTAAGAATGAGTCAGGTGCCCTTGTTGTGCCTATTTATTTGATTTCTCGTTTGTATAAATGCTTATTATATTGTAATGAATGTTAATAAATTAATGAAGTAATAAGTAATTGGCTTGGAACTTTGCTACATATATATGAAGTGGTATAAGTTTTTCTTTAAATAAACAAAAGCCTTTTGAAAGTTTATTCTCTTGAATAGAATTATTTTTGTGCTTTGGCATAATCAGATTCATTCATTATAGTTCAATGTGTTACATAATCATTGAACACTTATAAAGCTCTTTCTGGAACAAGTTAGCAAATGAATGACTACTTACATACATATGCACATACACACATTTATAAACAAACATCTGGCTTGGAGGCAAAAGGAATTAACAGTTCTTAACCACTTCTAATCCTTCCTGCAAATCTTTAGTTCTATCTTTATGAAGTAAGTGTTCTTCCTATGTAAATACTTAAGTAATTAGCCTGGTATGAATTTGGAGTAGAGGCTTTGTTAGATAGGATGGGCTTTATTCCCAGCTGTGATTCTCACTTAAACTCCTACATCTCAGTTTCATCTTTGGAAACTGGTGAAAATGATAGAATCTAAACATGGCCTGGAAAATAGCAAACAACCACATTTGCTGGCATGAAAATCCCAAGCTGCTTTCTTTTATTCACACTCTATATAACTCGTGCTGGAGTGTGCCATCCACTTTCTAACATTTACACACACACACACACACACACACACACACACAGATGTGACAGTTTGGCATAAGTGACAGGTCCAAAGATTTTCAATGTAAATCATCTTCCAGCACCATTTTTATTCAGTTGTTTCTGAAGAAAGGTAAATAATTTGATGATTAAATAGTCTTCAGTGTTTTATAGGTCAAAAGGAGGACAGGTATACTGTCTTCCCATTTCCCTTTTTACCCCAGTTCCTAATTGGAATATTCTAATCAGCTCACGTCTTTGAGCTTCTCATTTTCAGTTATCTTCACTCCTATTTCAACATTGTTATCTCAGTCCATCAAAATTCTCTTCCTCTGGAAGAACTTGGATTTACTCTTCCTCTGGAAGATTAATTTATAATATCTCTCTCTTACCATAGCTTCCCAACTCCCACATCGAACTCAGTGCCTAGAAATCTGTCCTTTTTCCTGTCAGCCTCCCTTCCTCACTCCCTGTGGTTTAGGCTTATTTTCTGTCAGAACAGACCTTGTCAATATCCCCAATTTTCTTGTTCTGTTATCTGTTAACACAGTCTGTAAGTTGTGACCTTCAGTCTCTTTCCATCCTCCCCAAACTCCACACTCCCAATAGAACTATGGGATCTAGAAGTTCCCCAAATGTACCCTGCTGTTCTGGGCTTTTGTTCCTCTTCTTGTGCTACTCTGTACTTGAAATACCTTTCATACAAAGATATATTTAAAGTCTTTTGGGAAAAATCTCTGTGAAACACTCATGATCATGCCCCTAGATTAGATGTAGTACTCATCATTGGTGTCCCATAGTGCTCTGTAACATTACAGCAAGGCACATGTTACACTTGATTCCTTTCAATACCTTTATCTCCTTTCCATGGCTGATTAATTTCTATAGACTCAGCGTCAGTGTTGCACCTAACATATAGTAGTCAATTAATAAATATTGAATGATAAACTTATTAAATAAGTTAAAGGAGAAGAAATATTGTATCCCTGGAAAAAATAAAATTTTATTTTTTTTCATTTTTTTCCAATAATAAGACACACATTTTGCCCTTCCTTCTCCTTTCCTCTGGTTACTGGGGAGCAGATGGTTCAGTGTGAGAACAAAAGTTACTAGCTACATTAATCTGATATCTTTTAATGCTTATAGATATATCAGATTATTCAAGTGTTCCAATATGGTGTGAAACAAATGATCAATATTACTATTTTATATGAAAAAATGTTCATATTAAAAAAAAGAAGTATTCTACCACGAAGGAGTCAGCTTTTATCAATTGGAAATTTAAAACTGAAATCAGTGAAAATTTGAATATCCTTTTTTTTAAAAAATTTTAATATTTATTTTTTAGTTTTCAGCGGACACAACATCTTTGTTTGTATGTGGTGCTGAGGATTGAACCCGGGCCCGCATGCATGCCAGTCGAGCGCGCTACCACTTGAGCCACATCCCCAGCCCCAGAAATTTGAATATCTTAAATAAATACAATATTAAATTCTATAAACTTTAAATAATTTTCTTGATAAAATAATTACCTATGTCTCCTGCAAAGTCCTAGTCGAATATTTAGAGTCAAATATGTTAAAGGGGGCTGGGGATGTGGCTCAAGCGGTAGCGCGCTTGCCTGGCATGCGTGCAGCCCGGGTTCGATCCTCAGCACCACATGCCAACAAAGATGTTGTGTCCGCCAATAACTAAAAATTAAATATTAAAATTCTCTCTCTCTCTCCCACTCTCTCCCTCTCTCTCACTCTTTCTTTAAAAAAAAAAAAAAAACATTTAAAAAAAAATATGTTAAAGGTATTATGCTAGACAATGAAATATGAAGTATATGATACAGATATTTAGAATATAGGAAAAAATATTGACACATAAACTAATTATCATCTATAAAATGTATATATCATATCATATTGAAAAATACATGTGAAACCATTTGTTACTATTCTCAAATTTTATAAATTTGATTTTCCTGTAAGAGATGGCTAATTATGCCAAATATTGGGTTATGTTTCAAAATTATATATGTAGTAATAAAATAGGTCTATGAAGAAATCTATTAAAGTTGAGATATTAGTTGTAGAATTTGCACTATGTTAAAATAATAAAATGTATTTCATGTGCAATACATGTACTTTTGGAAACTTAGAATGAAGGAGTTTATGGTTTATGATGTAATTCACATTTACCATATGTAGAGCAAAACATTATTAATATGCTTTTAATAACTAGAAGTGTTATACTATCACTACTATGATGAATGTTTAATAAACAGATCTGCAAGGAAAACAACTCTGATTTGCATGTTTGCTGATTCCTGTGGTGTGAATATTCCCACTACAGTCAATTTCAAGCCACTAAAGTGAGGCTACTGAAAGAAGATTTAGGAAAGAGAAGCATGGTTGACTCTTGGAAACTTCACAAGCCAGCTCTAGCTCACGGCCACTAAACTCTGATTTTTCTTTTGATATTGATTAGCATCTCATTGTATTGTTTAGTTACATTTTTAATAAAGTGGTAAAAAAAGCCGTGCTGTAATGTTACAGAGCACTATGGGACACCAATGATGAGTACTGCATCTAATCCAGGGGCATGATCATGAGTGTTTCATAGAGATTTTTCCCAAAAAGACTTTAAATATATCTTTGTATGAAAGGCATTTCAAGTACAGAGCAGCACAAGAAGAGGAACAAAAGCCCAGAACAGCAGGGTACATTTGGGGAACTTCTAGATCCCATAGTTCTATTGGGAGTGTGGAGTTTGGGGAGGATGGAATGAGACTGAAGGTCACACACTTACAGTCTGTAACCGATAACAGAACAAGAAAATTGAGGACATTGACAAGGTCTATTCTGACAGAAAATAAGCCTAAATCACAGGGAGTGAGGAAGGGAGGCTGACAGAAAGAAAGGACAGATTTCTAGGCACTGAGTTCAATGTGGGAGTTGGGAAGCTAAGAGACTGTAGTAGGAATGAGATATTATAAGTGAGACCGATTATCTTGAGGAGTTGTATTCAGGGATGGCTTTTCTCTCCGAACTTTCTCAAGCAATTATAGGCAATAAAGTTCAAGTTTTTATTTATGTTGTTAACCAGGCCTGAGGTGGTAATACTTTCCCAAGCAATGTAGAGAAAATTTTAAATGCAGTAAGACTTACTCATTCATTTTGGGATACTGGAGCATAGTTTTAAAGTTGGGCTTATCTTCTGTTTCCTTTGATGGGTCTCAAAAAATGAGAAAATATCAGCTTCCAAGCATGTTCTGCCTAAATGCATATTTGTCATTGACATGGAGCCACACATTAACACATAATCTTCTTCAGATTTTTGAAACTTTTCCAGGTGACATTATAAATGAGTTTCTAAAAGATCAAATATCCAAAGAGTTTAACAAAGACTTTTGGACAGAATATAACATTTCTCCATTTATTAGTTGGGGATAGTATAATACTGTGGAGGGCAATGACTTTGATTTCATGGTAAATATTTGTAATATACACAAACCTTCTGCTTAAATAAGCAGTTCTTTTGGAGATATATATATATATATAATATATCTATTTATATATATCTATATCTATATCTATATCTATATATATATATATATATATATATATATATATATATATATAATTCACTAAGTCCCTGATTACTTAAGCTAAGCTTTAACACAATTTAATGTTTAAAATTTTCAGTGGTCCTAGCTCCATCTTTCATATAATATTTAAGGTTTCTTGGATTTCAGAGAGATATGCAAGCATAGGTATGAACATAGAAAATGTTTGAATCAAATAAAAACAAGTGTCTTTCTGAGCCCTTGAAGTTTATATATTTTATTGTATTTGATAGATTTCCTAGAAGGATTTGTTTCTCAGAATATCCTAGTCTCATCAATCCTGAGAATATTTCAGCCATAATAACCTTGCTCTTTAAATTTCTTTTCACTTTTTTTCCGAGTGTGGATGAGAAGACACACTTCCCTTGAGATTCTCCTTAATAAAATGTTGAGGGGAGGATTATACTGCCAAGAATAAAAAAATGTAGTATACTCTGGGCTCCTTTTAAAATGTTAATATGCCATGGAGATGTTAAGGACCCTGGGAAACACTATAGAAACAAAGCCTTTAATATATGTTTTAAAGCATTTCCCAATGGTATGGACTATGAGTTCATTCTTTCTTTCTTTCTTTCTTTCTTTCTTTCTTTCTTTCTTTCTCCTATTAATATCTGTGATAACATCGGAGAATTAATTCTTTATGTAATCTTTTAAAAATGTTGAATTTCCACCTGTAGGACTACTTTTACACAAAGCATAGCCAACTAAGAAATTTAGGAATAAGTAAAAAGAACAAATAAAAAATTCAGGTGTAAGTCCCTAAATTCTCTAAGAAATTGAAAATAACTAATATTAATTCAAGAGACACAGGTACACTAGGTTAAAACAATGATCAGGGAAAGAGTTCATTGTGTCCTTAAATTTGGGCCTGTCTGTAAATAGACAGAATTTCATAGATGGATGCTTTTAAGTCTTCAAAGAGCAGGCAATTTCTATGCAATTTAAATTTTTACAGCCACCGAAAATAAAGGAAACATTACAATTCTAAGAAAGAAAGATAAACATTGAGTCCAAAATCTAAGACACCACAAAAAAGAAAATGATAAACCATCTAACTTATGAATATTAATGCCAAATAGTAAATAAAATCCAGAAAATGAAATCCAGCACTACACTAGAAGAATAATATGCCATGACCAAGTGGGCTTTATTTCAAGATAAATCACAATGAGAAACCTCCTGTACAATTGACTATAGGTCAAAGAAGAAAAATGCTCTGTAAAACAGAAAGAGAATGATATTTCTTTAAGTAAAATTACATGCGTATCGCAAACCATTTGCAAACATTGTTCTTGAAGATAAAACATTCCAAGTATCCCCATTGAAGTCAGAAATAAAGCAGGTGTGCCCAGTTTCCTCAGTATTATTTAATATTTTCCTGGAAATGTTGCATACAAAGAAATTAGCCAAAGGAGTATAATATTGTTTTTAGATGTTAACAAAGAAAGGTCAATATTATCATTATTTACAGATGACATGACTGTATATTCAAAAATCTCAAGAGAATTGAGAAAAATACTCTTAGAAGAATAATATTATGCACTAATGTAGCAGGTCACAAAATACATAAAATGGTTATAATAAAATCGTAAGAAAGAATGACAAGGAAAAAAGTATACACATTACAATTGCAAAAAAAAAAAGTTCTTAAAAGTGCAGATAAATCTAAGAAATAAAGAGCTCCTTAATGAATAAAGAGATTTGAATAAGTAGATAAATATACATTATTCTGAATAATAATATACAGTATTATAAATGTGATAAAATGCTTTTGATTAACATACTGATACTCAAATTAAAACTCCATTATAATAATTCTAAGTTTGTCTAGAATGATCGATATCTGAGAATAAGTAATATATTTTGGTATTTTTCACATTTCTACCATAATATCATAATGGAAAGTATTAGCTAGGTAATAGATATTTAGAATAATCCTAAAACCTCAATGGCTTCATTTAATGTATACATACATATCATCATATATACATCTCATCTAAGTCACAGTCCAAAGGGAATGTGTCTAGTTGGAGATGCCTCTTGTGATCATTCATGAATTCAGTTTCCTGACAACTTGTGGCTCCACCTTCATTTATTAGAATTGCTTTCTAGCCATATTGGTCCATAAGCATTATGCATTATTCCCAAACCAGATCTCAGAGTCTGAGTTAACTGTGGAGATAAGAAATGAAATATAGCTCTAAACACTAGAAGACAGTGAAATATATTTTGACAAAATAGAACAATCTGGCAATATTTTTACTGTCATCAACACAAAGCAATTCTAAAATACACAATGTGCATCATTGTATTTGTTTTACAGAATTAACAATGCAGTGAATTAAAAGATCTAATGCATTTTAAAATTTAAATACAATTCTCCCTAGTAGACTGACTAATACTATCCTTACAAACAGAAACAAGTTGTTTTTAGCTTAATGGTGTGTGGAAACAGGCCTTAGCACTTGTGCACAGCTGGCCTACTAGGAGGAGCTAAGTGGGTGGATTTCTAGTAGTTTTCAGTGCTTCATGTTGTTTATGAATCATGACTTCACTGAAAGTTTCTGTGGGCTTGGTGTTTGTTCCTACATCTGGAACATAGAATATAGAAGACAGATGGAACTCAATCTGGCAAATGTATGGTACTGAAGACATCTTGAGAACAAGGCTGTCTTTCAGCGAGTATTATAGTCTGAGAACTGATTTCATATTGTATGAACTATGAGCTTGGGAAATTAAGGGAGGATGTTTCCTAAACATATACGCATATATACATATTTATGTATATATTTTTCTTTTGTTTTTCTGTGATGCTGGAGATTGAACCCAGAGCTTTGTGCATGATAGACAAGTTCTCTACCACTGAATTACATCCCTAGGCCCTAAATATATATTTTAAATATAGCCTTTACATAGTATTTTTTTTTCAGAGAATCAGTGGCGACACCAAACTCAAAATGACCATTTAATAGATAATATGCAAAATACAGTAAATTTTTATTATTTCCTCAGTGTAACTGAGCATCCACCATACCCAGACACTGTTCACTGAGGATATGACACTGATGATAAAATTTCTGCTTTTGAACAGCTTACATTCTGGTTAGGCAGTAGATGACAGTCATGTGACAAAAATAAACATATATACAAGAAGGCAATTCCAGATTTTGATAGATGTTAGCAATGAACAGACATACTGTAATGAGTTAGAAACAGACTGGAATATGTCAGGGGCTGACCAGATTAGCTGGATGGGCACGGTCTCCTTGAGAAGGCAATGCTTGAGATAACCCCTGAGACATGAGAGGGACACTCATGTAAAGAACTCCCAGGAAATGTTTGCTATGTACATTACATATGTTTTTCAGAAACAATAACAAAACAAAACAAATTAGGATGACTAAGATAGCTCAAATAACTCTAAATCCAAATACAAAGAATTTCTAAATTATGTGTTTGGCCATTGAGTAGAATAGTAGTCTAATTTTTCATTTTCTTAAAAATACCTAGATATTTTAAAGGAATGAAGCCTTTATCATAAAAGTAGCACTCAAAATTAGCCAGAGTTATAAATATTATAACTTTTGTCTTCTCCAGTCTCTGACTACTCTGCCTTTTTCCTCTTAAATGTTTTGTGTATCCTCTTTCTTGGGTGACTTCCTCCATGTACTTTGTGCTTCCAAACTGACAGGTAAGCAACTCTACCTGTTTTCTCCTCAGAGCAATAATTCCTTCCTGGTCACTCAGATATATGATCAATTGTCATGATCTGTGTATAAATGCTATGTTATTATAAATCATTATTCCTTTTTTATGATTTTCTTATTATTTTATTTAGTATAATTTAGTATTTTCTCAGGCTCGCAGAGATTTAAACACACCAATGCCAAATTTTTAAGTAAGTATTGTGTTTTCTTCATGGGAGAAAACTGCACTTCTGGTTCATTAGACATATATCTAAACATTAAATAAAATCCCTTTCCTAGAATTCCTTTAAAGCATAGTTTGAGAGGGTATGAAAAATGGTAATTTAGAAGATTTGTGTTTCCTTGCCTGCTTGTCATCACTTGGCTTGGCTGCATTTTTGACGGGACGGCCTTTGGAAGATGCTGTGATTACCTTCCATTTTGTGAATATGAGTCCTGGGTTTGGAAAGATCACAGTGCAAATAAGAAAACAACAATGCCTATCCTTGTGTTGTTGTAAGTTTCCCAAGAGGAGAGACTAAGCCAATCAAGAGCATTCTGAAAAGATTGTTCCATGAACAGCTTCCATAACTTGATTTTAGAAGTAGGGCATTGCATAAAGTGAATGATCAGAAACTTCGCTATCCTCAGTAGGCCTTTAAAAATGTTACTGATTCAGTTTTTAATATGTTCCACAGTGAAATCTGGTCAGGTAACATACATTAAATTACTTTTAATAAAGTCTTTTTCTTTTTCTTTTCTTTCCTTTTGTTAAGCAAATTTAATGACAAGTTAGTTAGAAAAAAACTAGTGAATTCCTCAATTTTATTCTCAGTTTTACCAAAAAAACACTGTTCTTTTTCTATAAAAACTATTTTAAGGAGCATTGGCAGAAGATTCTACAACAGATAGAAAACTCTTTTCCCAAGTTAAGCCATGTGTCAGACATTACTATGGATTCTTCTTCTTCTTCTTCTTCTTTTTTAATGAAGACCTTTTATTTCCTAGGAAATAGGGTTGTACTCATTTCCATTCTTTCCAAGTGGGCGTCATTTGAACCTGTGGGCATAAATTCAGGCCAATTCCTGGATGTGCTGTCGGTAAAGTACCTAAAATGTGTCAACAGCCCTCTGGAATAGTGGTTCGGTTTCCCCAGAAGAAGCATTCTTTTTAGGGAGAAAATTTATGTTGATGATTTTCAAATTATTGGAACTCCTCAGGCAATTTTCCAGCTGGCCAATCCCTATACACTGACTTGAGAACAAGTGCCAATTTTGAATTTTTGGCAGTCACTAACATGACCTGGTCAGCTTCAAGAGACGGCTCAGGGAGAGATTTCAGCATCTACATTTTAACACAATTACCAGTTTCTTCTGGATGAAATCCAGCACTTTATTTTTAATAAATGAGGCTCAATATCTCTTTAAAATTTCTTTCTCCGTACGTTCTAAGAAACTGAAGAAGCGCTCAGAAAAATATCTAAAACAAAGTGTTTTTTGATTTCAGCATTCTAAAAACAAAGTCTTTTGAGATGATTTACCTGTTTGTTTACACTTGAAGCTTCAATTTTATTTTATTAAAGTAATTGCATGTTGAATGTTGATATTCAATATCTAGAATATTGGAGATGAGGATTATTCTTGCAATAATCGTAGAAGATGTGGAATAAATGTTAAATATCAGCTAATTTAAAATGATCATACTAAATGTTTCCATTTTATGTGATCATATTCTGTTCTTAGTGAAATTAATTTACTTATAGACTGAAGGAGCAGTAGTAATGAATATCTGTAAGGTCTTGAGCCATCTATAAGTGTTATAAAGGGATGAATCTATGTATTCCTGAAAGAAAGCAACAATGCTTTTCCTATACTATAGTACTATAGGATAGCACGGCGCCTGGCTTTCAAATACGCACATACACACAACCAAATTTTCATTATAAATATATACATACATACATACACACATATACTCTAGCAAAAGCAATTTTTATAAATAAAATGCTAGAGTGTAGGGAGGTTTGAAAAATTCAAAATTGCTGGAGAATAGCTTACTGATGTCAAGAAAGGGAGGCATAAATGTCTTCTGAAAATATGACCACAAAGTTACCTCATGTAACTAAACCTTCATTTTCTCAGTCACAGAATGAGGATAATAAACCCCAACTCATATGGTTATTGTATTAAGCAAGCACATGCCTAGTACATAGTAAATATTTAACAAATAGTGACTCCTGTGAGAATAAATATGGGCTTTGGAATCAAATTGTCTTGGGTTTGAATCCCAAATCTCACTTACTAGCTGTGTGACTGTTGGGTAGATTAATGAACTGGGCTTCATTTTTCTATTAAAATTGTTGGATGAGCAAATGAAGTAATGTATATAAAATGTTTAGTGCAGATGTCAATAAACGTTGCTATTATGATTAATAAAACATTACAAGTTTGGGGATTCCTAAATGTTAGCATTGAGTGGTACCAGCTGTTTCAGTAATTTCCAATTTGCCTCCCATGGTGTCTGATTATTGGACAGACACTCTAACTCTATGTTATTTGTTTATAGTCATGTAAAATATATTACTTTTCTATATGAATTTTCATTCAAAGAAGGAGGTTTGAAAAGCATCCACTTGTTCTAAACTCATAAAAGACACTGTAATTGAAGCCAAGAAAAGTTACAGAGAAGCAGTCAGAATTGGAATTCAGGTCAACAGAATTCTGAGTCCAATTTACATGATAATTCCACAGTTGCATTTTCACTTGCACTTTAGTTTTCACTTTAATTAGATGACATTTAGGCATCTGCAAATTTTTTTATAAGTACAAATCAAAGAGAAATTTTTGGAAAATTTATTATAAGAAGAATTAATGAAAATATTAGAAAAAACATTATTACTAGGTAAAACAAATTTTTATCAGTTCCAAGTAAACATTTCAAACCATGTATATATTCTCTAATATTTACTCATTCACAATAAATATACATTTTGCTATATACATTAAAGTTTAATTTTTCATGTGTTGAAGATAAATTTTTCACATAGAATATATGTTTTTTCTAAATTCAATATTCATATCGAATTGTGTGGATGTTCTGTTTTATGAAAATCAATTCCTTAAACAACATGTTTATCAACTTGGGCAGGGGTTGGTCATTATATATTATGTTTAGAATTCTTGTAATGGTACTTGATCATAGTTCACCTCCTAATTTTAAATGCATTTTTGATAAAATCCTGGGTTTCATTACTTGTTGAGGCCATATTCTTATAAACTTTCAAAAGCTTATCCTTAAATAGAACAACATACAAGAAAACCTCCCACATATTCACAAGTATGTTGAGGAAATCATGGATATATTTTGAAGTCTAGAAGAAAAATGATATTATGACAGTTGTAAGAAATAAAGTAATGGCAAGGATTTCCTGTGGCCATTCATAAATAGCAAAACAGAAAAGTATCAGATCATTTGTCTATACTCTCCAACTCCTTAAGATTATTATACTGTCCCTTGACAGAGACAAAGGAAAAAGCAATACTTTTCTTTCCTTCATTCTGAAATATATGACACTTTATGTAATTATATAAACAATTAGGAAACATGTCACTTCAATTTTACCTTAATGGTATTTGATAGCATATATCCATTCTACAGTTGATATATTCTGACACCTATTTATTAAGATGTATACTAAATATCCCCCACAAATTGAAAGTTAGCATAACAGATATATTTCTTCCTTTAAAATGCTGGTTTTAGTAACTGTCTAAATATCAAAATTGTTACTCAATTAAAACTCTACTGAAGTTATCCTATTCTTCTATTTGTGTAAATTATCATTAATTTCTACTTCATTAATCAAAATTTTTGATTATTAGACCAGGAGTTGGATTAGGTTCACAGAAGTTTTATGGACAGTGTAAATTGCACTATGATAGAAATTTTAAGCCAATTAATAGAACTAACTTGAAGAAATTGGCTCTTCCAGTATATAATAATTTGGTTAAAAAATTCGCAATAGTCAAACTATGGAACCAACCTACATGCCCTTCAACAGATGGATAGATAAAGAAAATGAGGTATATATACATAATGGTATTACTTATATATACATAATGGAGTATTACTTAGCCATAAAGAAGAATTAAATAATGTCATTTGCCAGTAAATGGATGGAACTGGAGACTATGATGCTCAGTGAAATAAGCCAGGCCCCAGGGTCAAATGTTTTCTCTGATATGTGGAAGCTAGTTGTTTCACTCTGGTTTACAGAGCTTCAGTTGCTCTTTACAGCTGAGTCAACACTAGTTTTGGTCCCACTAATCTTTGTTACCACATTACAACCCATTTACCAGACATTTTTGATGTTTTACTTTCTCCTCAAATTGACAAAAGTTTCATTCAGTTTCCATTCTATATTATTAACAGTGACAACACTATTAACTTTGTGACTCTTTAGATGTTCTCTTTTGTTCCACATTAAGTCTGTTACCAGATTACTATTTTTATGAGTTTTCTCAGATTCAGCATTTCTTGAGTCCTTGATTATTTCATTTATTGGCTGTTTTTTTAGTCAATGTTTTCACTGCTGTAACTAAAAGATCCCACCAGAACAACTATTGAGGAGGAAAAGTTTATTTGAGGGCTCATGGTCTCAGAGGTCTCAATGCATAGACAGCAGACTCCACTCCTTGGGGCTCAAGATGAGGCTGAGCAACATGGAAGAAGACTGTGACAGAGGAAAGCAGCTCACATTGTGACCGTGAGAAAGAGAAAGACTGCTCTCCAGATACAAAATATATACCCCATATCCCTACTGCCAGCCACCCATTCCCTCCAGCTACCACTCTGTTACTTCCAGTTATCACACCTGCCTCTAGTTACCACTCAGTTAATCACATCAGGGATTAATCCACTGATTAGTTTTAAAAAAGTATGACCTGATCATTTCTCCTCCAAACCTTGCATTGTCTCACACATAACATTGAAACCATAATAGCTGCCAACTCTAATTTGCCAACCAACACACCAACTGAACTCTCTCTTTCCCCAACTGTTCCATATACTTCAGGTAGATTATTCCTCCTAAAACATTTTTCCATGTATACCACTCTGTGGATCAAATTGTGTGACTATGTGTCCAGTGGATTAGAGTCCAAAGTTCTCATTCATCATTTAAAACCTCACATACTCTAGCCCCACTCCACTTTTCTCCATGTATTTCACATTACTTCAGGTTACTTTCTCTTCTCCACAATTTATTTGTAATGCTCCAATGAACCTTGCTCATAATTTTCTTGGCCATTGTACACAGGTTTTGCTGCAATGGATGCTAAGTTTTATCCTTTCTATTGATATGATTCAGTTCTGCAGATGTCCTGCTTTTATTCTTTTTATGACAGTGACTCTTCAATGAATCCCTGAAGATCTCCATTCCTTCATTTGGCAAAATTGTTAAAATAAAATGCTAACATACACAGTCTTTCATGTATATATTCTTTGTTCTCAAATATACTGTGAGTTTCTTGAGAGAAGTATCTTAGGAGTTTTATACTTCCATTGTCTATTTTATCTTGCATAAAGTTGATATAGAATTAGTATTTTTGGCTTGATATAATAGAAAAATCAGTTGTTTTACATCTCACATCAATTTCCTATCTTATTTCTAATTTAGATTTTATGTTAAAATCATTATTCAAAATAGTTTTGATTTCTCTTTTCTCAAGTACTATATAATATTATGGGATTTGGTGTTGGGATGTTATAATTGGATTTAAGAGATTATGTCTTGATAGGTCAGATTGTAAACCTCTGTTTTATTGATCTTCTTATTTCAAAAGTTGGTATCAAGATTTTTTTAAAACAGAGAATTCAAAAAGGCAAGAATATGATGAATTTATCAAAACGAGGTAGTGTAATTTTTACTGTGTTTTTAGAAATGCATTATTTAGATAAATTCTGTCAAATTATACTCCTTTCCAGATTCTGATGAACTACTTTGAGGAATACTGACAGAACATCATAACATGACAGCTTTGGAGGTGAGCACTCAGGATGTTAAGAGTCAGGACATTTGAGAAATGACTGAAAGTATTGGGGATAGTACTAAGCTCAAGAAGACAGAGAACTCCACAGAAATATGGAAAACGTTTCCAAGAACTACTTTATGGTTAAAATACAAACTTGTTTTGTGTGATTTTCAAAAACAGAACCAAGAACCGAGAGAGCCAAGGAGGCATATTTTAGCCCAATAATAAAATCATATTCTGTCGAAGGGACTGAAATGTGGGATGACCTGTGTATATTCCATGTGTATATTCCTTAGCTGTTGAAAGTGTTTAGAATGTTAGAGGTAATTCTTTTCCTTTTTTCATGTTCCCCTTGCTTTTAATTTATTCTTCTCCTATGGCACTTAACACTATCTATCTCGCTTAATTCTATAACCAAATATTAAAAGTGATTATTTGAGTGCGTGTGTGTGTGTGTGTGTGTGAGAGTGTGTGTGTGTGTGTGAGAGAGAGAGAGAGAGAGAGAGAGAGAGAGAGAGAGAGAGAGAGAGAATGTGTGAGTGAGTATGTAGGTGGTAAGTGTTGGCTTCTTTGTCATGATTAGCTGAGGCTAAGTATGTAATCCTTGCCAAGGACTCTCATGTCCACACTCATGTTGGACAACCTAATAATTTGGGAAAACAATTCTGCTAATGTTAATAACTGACTACTTCTAGTTGAATGGATGAGTGTTGAAGGATTGACAGAATAACTTTGGAGAGAGTTCTCCTTCAGGGGAGATGAGCAAGATGTTCATTCTCCTGTATCCAGTGAGAAGAGCTTTGAAGTTTATTTGCAACCCTGACATATAGAGGATTCCAAAGGAAAGGGCCTGTAAAAAGGGCAGTAAAGACAAAGAAGACTGCCTTGCAACAAACTGCAGCTTCACAGTTGGGTGATGTGTGCATTAAGTTTTTCCTGTGACACAAGTAGACCCATGGGAAAGACAGAAGAATCCTTGAGATGGATTTTAGCCACAAAGGCTAACAGGAAAGGTGAAGTAACCAGGAAAATTCAAAAGAGAACATGAGGATGCAGAGGTGAAGTTATTGGAAGGGGCAGAGTCATTGTCTGCACCATAGAAATTGCAACTGAAGATAAAGCAGGAGTTAATTTTTAGGAAACCAACAAGCTACAAGCATAAGAATCCCAAAGTACATCAATGCTATATGATGATGGTTCTAACCAGCCACATAAGCCTGGGGACAGAGGGGCATTTCCCTTGTCTCTCTCTCTTTGGGCCTTATCTTGGAAGGATTGCACACTATAATTTAGAATGAGATGTTGACTCAGGAATGGCCTCTTTCTCTGCAAACTTTCTAACCTCAGGTAATACTATACCAAATGAGGGAAGAAGTCAATAATTGACAGTTTGGAATTTTGACTATTACACTGGACAGGTCATTTTAGCAACTCAAACACTGTTACTATATATAAAGTGATGAGAGGTCTATTAATTACCCAAGACCAAACGCTATAGGAATTGAGATGTCATCAGGAGCAAGAAAAAACTCACAGAGTGGGTTGCTCATAATGAATAAACCTGAACTCTGTGGATTTATGAGGCATGCCTTCATGAAGAATGTCACATCCACTATGCAACCCTCTGGGGTATGAGGTGACAATATTTCATGATTTAAATTCTCCCTGCTGTATATTTGCTATGTTTGCTATTATTCTAGAGGTGAAAGTTTGATGCAGGAAATGAAGACACTGGGGATGCCTTCACCCTTCAGGTCTCACTGTGACTTCTGATTGTTTTTCTCCTAGAAATTTTTTAAAGTTTGTGATGGGGTAAGAATTCTGCTTCATGAACATCTAATCTCACTATCAGTTTCTATGAGTTATTTCAGAATGTATTTTTTTTTATTGTTGGTCGTTCAAAACATTACATAGTTCCTAATACATCGTATTTCACAGTTTGATTCAAGTGGGTTATGAACTCCCAATTTTACCCCGTATACAGATTGCTGTATCACATCAGTTACCCTTCCATTTATTGACATAATGCCTTTCTAGTGTCTGATGTATTCTGCTGTCTGTCCTATTCTCTACTATCCCCCCTCCCCTCCCCTCCCCTCCCCTCCCCTTTTCTATCTCTACCCCTTCTAATCATTTCTTCCATTTGTATTATCTTGTCTTACCCCTCCTTTCCTCTTATATGTCATTTTGTATAACCCTGAGGATCGCCTTCCATTTCCATGCGATTTCCCTTCTCACTTCCTTTCCCTCCCACCTCTCAACCCTGTTAATGTAAATCTTCTTCTCAAGCTCTTTGTCCCTACCCTGTCCTTGTTTCCTCCCCTTATATCAAAGGAGTCATTTGGTATTTGTTTTTTAAAGATTGACTAGCTTCACTTAGCATAATCCGCTCTAATGCCATCCATTTCCCTCCAGATTCTATGATTTTGTCATTTTTTAGTGCAGAGTAATACTCCATTGTGTATAAATGCCACATTTTTTATCCATTCATCTATTGAAGGGCATCTAGGCTGATTCCACAATCTTGCTATCGTGAATTGTGCTGCTATGAACATCCATGTAGCAGTGTCCCTGTAGCATGCTCTTATTAGGTCTTTAGGGAATAGACCGAGAAGGGGAATAGCTGGGTCAAATGGTGGTTCCATTCCCAGCTTTCCAAGAAATCTCCATACTGCTTTCCAAATTGGCTGCACCAATTTGCAGTCCCACCAGCAATGAACAAGAGTGCCCTTTTCCCCGCATCCTCTCCAGCACTTATTGTTGTTTGACTTCCTAATGGCTGCCAATCTTACTGGAGTGAGATGGTATCTTAGGGTAGTTTTGATTTGCATTTCTCTGACTGCTAGCAATGATGAGCATTTTTTCATGTACTTATTGATTGATTGTATGTCCTCCTCTGAGAAGTGTCTGTTCAGGTCCTTTGCCCATTTATTGATTGGGTTATTTGTGATCTTATTGTCTAATTTTTTGAGTTCTTTATATATTCTGGTTATTAGGGCTCTATCTGAAGTGTGTGGAGTAAAGATTTGTTCCCAGGATGTAGGCTCCCTATTTATCTCTCTTATTGTTTCTTTTGCTGAGAAAAAACTTTTTAGTTTGAGTAAGTCCCATTTGTTGATTCTAGTTGTTAACTCTTGCACTATGGGTGTCCTATTGAGGAATTTGGAGCCTGATCCCACAGTATGTAGATCATAACCAACTTTTTCTTCTATCAGATGCCGTGTCTCTGATTTAATATCAAGCTCCTTGATCCATTTTGAGTTAACTTTTTTGCATGGCGAGAGATAGGGATTCAGATTCATTTTGATGCAAATGGATTTCCAGTTTTCCCAGCACCATTTGTTAAAGATGCTATCCTTCCTCCATTGCATGCTTTTAGCCCCTTTATCAAATATAAGATAGTTGTAGTTTTGTGGATTGGTTACTGTGTCCTCTATTCTGTACCATTGGTCCACCCGCCTGTTTTGGTACCAGTACCATGCTGTTTTTGTTACTATTGCTCTGTAGTATAGTTTGAAGTCTGGTATCGCTATACCGCCTGATTCACACTTCCTGCTTAGTATTGTTTTTGCTATTCTGGGTCTTTTATTATTCCATATGAATTTCATGATTCTTTTATCTATTTCTACAAGAAATGCTGTTGGGATTTTGATTGGCATTGCATTGAACTTATAGAGAACTTTTGGTAATATCGCCATTTTGATGATGTTAGTTCTGCCTATCCATGAGCAGGGTATATTTTTCCATCTTCTAAGGTCTTCTTCTATATCTTTCTTTAGGGTTCTGTAATTTTCATTGTATAAATCTTTCACCTCTTTTGTTAGGTTGATTCCCAAGTATTTTATTTTTTGGGGGGATATTGTGAATGGAGTAGTTGTCCTCATTTCCGTTTCAGAGGGTTTGTCGCTGATATACAGGAATGCCTTTGATTTATGCGTGTTGATCTTATATCCTGCCACTTTGCTGAATTCATTTATTAGCTCTAATAGCTTCTTTGTAGACCCTTTTGGGTCTGCTAGGTATAGAATCATATCATCTGCAAATAGTGATAATTTAAGTTCATCTTTTCCTATTTTTATGCCTTTAATTTCTTTCGTCTGTCTAATTGCTCTGGCCAGTGTTTCGAGGACTATGTTGAACAGAAGTGGTGAGAGAGGGCATCCCTGTCTTGTACCAGATCTTAGAGGGAATGCCTTCAATTTTTCTCCATTCAGAATGATGCTGGCCTGTGGCTTATCATAGATTGCTTTTACAATGTTGAGGTATGATCCAGTTATCCCTAATTTTTCTAGAGTTTTGAACATAAAGGGATGCTGTACTTTGTCGAATGCTTTTTCTGCATCTATCTAGATGATCATATGGTTCTTATTTTTAAGTCTATTGATGTGGTGAATAATATTTATTGATTTCCGTATATTGAACCAGCCTTGCATCCCATGGATGAATCCTACTTGATCATGGTGTATAATTTTTTTGATATGTATTTGAATCCGATTCGCCAGAATTTTATTGAGGATTTTTGCATCAAGGTTCATTAGAGATATTGGTCTGTAGTTTTCTTTCTTTGAAGTGTCTTTGTCTGGTTTCGGTATCAGGGTGATGTTGGCCTCGTAGAATGAATTTGGAAGTTCTCCCTCTTTTTCTATTTCCTGAAATAGCTTGAAAAGTATTGGTGTTATTCCTCTTTAAAGGTTTTGTAAAACTCTGCTGTATACCCATCCGGTCCTGGGCTTTTCTTAGTTGGTAATCTTTTGATGATTTCTTCTATTTCCTCTATTGTTATTGGTCTGTTTAGGTTGTCTATATCCTCCTGACTCAATCTGGGCAGATCATAAGACTTAAGGAATTTATCTATGCCTTCACTATCTTCTATTTTATTGGAGTATAAGGATTCAAAATAATTTCTGATTATCTTCTGTATTTCTGAAGTGTCTGTTGTGATATTGCCTTTTTCATCTCGTATGCTAGTAATTTGGGTTCTCTCTCTTCTTCTCTTCGTTAGCATGGCTAAGGGTCTGTCAATTTTATTTATTTTTTCAAAGAACCAACTTTTAGTTTTGTCAATTTTTTCAATTGTTTCTTTTGTTTCAATTTCATTAATTTCAGCTCTGATTTTAATTATTTCTTGCCTTCTACTTCTTTGCTGTTGTTTTGCTCTTCTTTTTCTAGGAATTTGAGATGAAGTATGAGATCATTTATTTGTTGGTTTTTTCTTTTTTTGAGGAATGAACTCCAAGCAATGAATTTTCCTCTTAGAACTGCTTTCAATGTGTCCCATAGATTCTGATATGTTGTGTTTGTGTTTTCATTTAACTCTAGGAAGTTTTTAATTTCCTCCTTGATGTCTTCTAAAACCCATTGATCATTCAGCAACCTATTGTTCATTCTCCAAGTGATGCTTGATTTTTCCTTCCTTCTTTTATCATTGATTTTCAGTTTCATTCCATTATGATCAGATAAGATGCATGGTATTATCTCTACCCCTTTATATTGTTTAAGAGTTGCCCTGTGACATAATATATGGTCTATTTTTGAGAAGGTTCCATGTGCTGCTGAGAAAAAAGTGTAACTACTTGATGTTGGGTGGTATAGTCTATATATGTCAATTAAGTCTAGGTTGTTAATTGTGTTATTGAGTTCTATAGTTTCCTTATTTAACTTTTGTTTGGTAGATCTGTCCAGTGGTGAGAGAGGTGTGTTGAAGTCTCCCATGATTATTGTATGTTGGTCTATTAGACTCTTGAACTTGAGAAGAGTTTGCTTGATGAACACAGCTGCACCATTATTTGGGGCATATATATTTATGATTGTTATGTCTTGTTGGTGTATGGTTCCCTTGAGCAGTATGAAGTGTCCTTCTTTATCCCTTTTGATTAACTTTGGCTTGAAATCTATTTTATTAGATATGAGTATGGACACTCCTGCTTGTTTCTGCAGTCCATATGAGTGGTATGATTTTTCCCAACCTTTCACCTTCAGTCTATGAATATCTTTTCCTATCAGATGTGTCTCCTGTAGGCAGCATATTGTTGGGTCTTGTTTTGTTATCCATTCTACTAGCCTGTGTCTCTTAATTGGTGAGTTTAAGCCATTAACATTTAGGGTTATTATTGAGATATGGTTTGTTCTTCTAGCCATATTTGTTTATTGATGTTACTAAACCTGCTTTGTTATCCTCTTTGACTACTTTCCCCCCTTTACTGTCCTACCTCCCATTGTTGGTTTTCAATGTTATTTTCCATTTCCTCTTCCTGTAATGTTTTGCCAAGGATTTTTTGAAGAGATGGTTTTCTAGCTGTGAATTCTTTTAACTTTTGTTTATCGTGGAAGGTTTTAATTTCATCTTCTATCCTGAAGCTTAATTTTGCCGGATACACGATTCTTGGTTGGAACCCATTTTCTTTCAGTGTTTGAAATATGTTATTCCAGGATCTTCTAGCTTTTAGAGTCTGTGTTGAGAGATCAGCTGTTATCCTGATTGGTTTACCCCTAAATGTAATCTGCTTTCTTTCTCTTGCAGCTTTTAAAATTCTCTCCTTATTCTGTATGTTGGACATCTTCATTATAATGTGTCTAGGTGTGGATCTCTTATGATTTTGCACATTCGGCGTCCTGTAGGCTTCTAGGATTTGGGATTCTGTCTCATTCTTCAAGTCTGGGAAGTTTTCTCGTATTATTTCACTGAATAGACTGTTTATTCCTTTGGTATGGAGCTCTGTGCCTTCCTGTATTCCAATGACTCTTAAATTTGGTCTTTTGATGTTGTCCCATAATTCTTGGATGTTCTGCTCATGGTTTCTTTTAGCAGACTTGCTGAGCTGTCTATGTTCTTTTCCAGTTGAAATACTTTGTCTTCATTGTCTGATGTTCTCTCTTCTAGGTGATCTACTCTGCTGGTAGTATTCTCAATTGAGTTTTTAAGTTGGTTTATTGTTTCCTGCATTTCTAGGATTTCTACTTGTTTGTTTTTTATTACCTCTATCTCCCTGTGAAATTGATCTTTTACTTCCTGAATTTGTTTGTCAATGTGATCTTTCATTGTCTGATTTTGCTGTCTCTTGTTTTCCTTGAGACTCCAGATCATCTGAAGCATGTATATCCTAACCTCTCTATCTGACATTCCATCTGTTGCACCTATTACCTCTTCTAAAGTTGAGTTGACCTGCATTGCCTGTGGTCCTTTCTTTCCTTGTCTTTTCATACTGCTGGCGTTTCTTTCTGCTTGGTGAAACTGTTGTGTTTTTGAAATTTTCCCTCTATTTATTTATATTGCTCTTGTATAGTTGAAAAATCACCCTTGCAGGGCAGGAAGTCGCTGTGATCCTCCTCCAATTGGTGTGATCCGTCTACCACGCTGGCAGGCCCTAGGTCTGCTCTGCTGGTCGGTCAAAGGTCCGCCTACCCAGCAGGCGCGAGGGGCACCTCTGTCACTCCGCAGGTTGCTGGGCCTAACCTCCGGATGGGTCGAAGGTTCGCCTAGCTTGCAGGCACTGGGGGAGGGGCCGGTTCCGCCCCTCAGCAGGCAGCTCGGCCCGATCTGCCGGTGGTCACAGTCCCTCCTACCTTGCATATACTGGGGGAGGGGACGGGCCTGCCCCTCAGCGGGCCGCCAGCCCTGTCCTACTGGTGGGTCCTGCCCGCGTTCCCTGCAGGTGCCTGTAGCTGTTCTGTGACTCCGCTGGTTGCTGGACCTGACCCGCCCGTGGGTTGCAGGTTCGCCTAGCTTGCAGGCACTCAGAATGTATTTAAAAATTAGAATGTTCTGACCTTTATCTGTCTGAACGCAAGTAAAGAAACTGTGAAACTGTCCAGAATTCCATCCATTTCTAACAAAATCAAGTCAAGAAAACTCCTGGAAAGACGTGGTTCAGAAGAATAGAGAATGAAGTTGTTTTCTACTTATGACTTGATGAGTACAGAATGTTTAGTAAGCCATTTACAATATGTATTTATGTAGATCAAATTTATTTTCTTTTAGACTATATGCTCTTCAAAGAAAGTTTTGTTTTCTTCAATTTCTATCAGAGAATTAAATTAAATATGGGAAGTTCAAGCATTTCATGGAGATTAGTATAGGAGAGTCAAAACATTTTGTGAGCAAGTCTATTAAATATTTAAAACATTTGATGTAAAACGATTCACATTTTGAGCCAATGGTTTACAATTTCAACTTAACTCTTAAATAAGATTTTTATGATGAAAGATTTTCAAGACCAAGAATAGAATTATCGCAAACAATACTCTTTTTAATACAATATCGATGAATTTAGAAAATCCATGATGTTAATCACCTCCAATTGGATTTTTGTTTTTTAGTTGTTGGTGGACACAATAACCTTTATTTTATTTTTATGTGGTGCTGAGGATGGAACCCAGTGCCTCATGCATGCTAGGCGAGCACTCTACCACCAAGCCACAAAACCAGCCCTCCAATTGGATTTTTATGCAGAGGATACATATGGAAATATCATTGTACTTGTAATTACTTGGATTCTGAAACAGTATTTATTAGCCCATAGCCTGTGAAGAATGTTTAATGTTGACTAATTTTGTCATTTCTGGAGATTCAATGTCTTATCTCAGTCTATAAAATGTGAGAAATAATTGTAACTTTGCTTAATTTCTCCATATTTATTTGTGATAAATCCATTCTGTACATATTTATCAAGTGTTCAATGTGGAGCATAATAGCAACTCTTTTTTAAAATTCTGAAGAACTATTCCTATTCCTCTCCTTATTCACTTATCTTTCCTAAAATTAAAATTTTTATTAAAGCATAGTTTTAGAGCAAAAATTATGCCAAATTTAAGAATATATTTTGATACGTTTTTTATAAATGTATGCATATATATGCATATATATATATATATATATAGAGAGAGAGAGAGAGAGAGAGAGAGAGAGAGAGATTAGGATTGGATATTCTAAACTTTTCGTGAGTTTATATATACCTACATATGTATATATATACCAGTATAGTAAACTCCATAGTCAAATACTCAAAATTTCTTTCAGCATACCCTTTCCTTATAACAATTTACAGTTAATTCCCAGCCCCCTCTTATATCCCAGGGAGCCATTGATTTCTATTATTATAGATGAGTTTTGCCTGCTCAGCAACTTCATATAAAAGGAAGCCTAAAGTATATATTTTTGTATTTAGCTATTGTACTTGGCATAATATTTTTGTGATTCTTCCACTGTTGTTGTTTGTATGAGTAGTTTATTTCTTTTAAACTGAGTAGTATTTCATCAATAAACATTTGAATAGATTATTTTCCATTTTGGACTAACCTAATATGACATTTATAGCATAGTGATTGAGTCAATAAGTAGAAGCCTAGAGGGATTAATTCTTATTAATAACTGATATATAAAGTATATGTAAGACAAGGACAATGAGCAATTTCTTGGATAAGTCACATTAAATTTTGGTAAGAAAATGTTGGAACCATTAGGTTATATTTTGTGCTTATTGTTAGCTATTCTTTTTATACTTTTATTAGTTGAAATGGGAGGAGGGGAAGTCTGCTGATTTATTTTAAATATTCTCATAGTAATGTTAAGATTTGTGGACTATCTGCACAAAATGTGGAAAATACTCTTTTATATTTTAAATAATTCTTGTAGGCATAATTTCTGGGATAATAATTCCACGGTACACATATTTTAAGTATAATTTCTAGAACACACACACACACATGCACACACACAAAATACTGTGTATAAATTGGGAATAATTCCAAAAGCAATATAAAAACATATTACTTTCTTTCATATTTACAAGCACTAATATAGGAAAGTATATTAAACCAAATCTTTGGGGACTTAAGTAATATTATGTGTCACATACTCAATGTTTGAATAAGTGTTTACAAATTTTTCTGTAGTGGACTTTGATTTTTATTCTAGCACATTTTGAAGCTTGCCTAATTATAAATGTGTATGCTATGTTGGGATTTGCCTCATGCTTAAGAGGGACATTTTACTTTTGATGGCCTTTCTTTAATATTTTAGTTCACTAAATAATCTTATGTGTCTAAACTATGTCACTTTTATAAACCTACTAACCTTGATGTTGAAAAGACTTTTAATTTTTTCTTTACCAATGACATATATTTTACATATTGGTATTTTAATAAGGTAACATACTGCTATATTTTCAAGTGAAAGGAGACAATGTCTTTTTATAGTGGATAATTTTTTAAAAGATCTGATTTAGTTTTTAAACTTTATTCAGTTTTGAAAAATATAGGACTTAACTCTTATCGTACATGAGGAAGGATTACTGGAAAATTTAGTAGCACATGCATTTTTTTTCTAATTTAAATAACAAAGACCTTTGCTTTTGCACTAGCATATTTGATAATTATCCTTTTGTTTTTTATTTCCTTCTTTATATGAAATTGAAGTAATATTTTTTTTTGAAATTGATATTACTTCAAATTTAGAACTATTTAAAATGTTAGGTTTAAGTAAGTATATAATCAGGTTTTCCATTGTTTATATATAAGCACGTACTCAGAGTACCATTTCATTGCAAAACATTTAGCCATGCTGATCACAATTTTAAAACTCAAATGTCCTAGAAACAATTTTATAGAATCATGTAACAGCATATAATTTTGAAAAGTTACTCATAAAAGAATATTTATTGAAATGTTATCTAGAATGTTTAAAAAACACAACCTTCATGGAAATTTCATGAAGATGGGGGCCTGATGTTTCTGTGCCTGAAGTGGGGCCTGGCATACACGCAGCAGTAACTCAGTGTTTATTTAATATGTTCAATACATTCTTAAGCATTGGATTCTTTTTACTACTATTATGAATGCAATTGTTCTTTTGCTCACATTAATACAATTGGTTTGTACATATTAAATCTTGTGTGCTGACTTGGATTCATTTTTCTCTATATCAATCAACATATTTCCCTTCATTCTTCCTTTCCTTAGATACTCCTTTCCTAACATAAACTGATTTCAATTATTAAATAATTCAATAATTATTTGTTGAAAATATATACCTTTTAATAAGGCTAAATAATGCAGAGAAAAATAAAGAAAAATGTAAATGCTGATATCCATGTTTAACTTTGAGTCTAAATGTGTCTCTGTGGGTGTATTTATATTGATGTGCATTTAATCACAGAAAGAGAGATTTGGTTTTTACACAGATAAGTTTTCTCATCATTTCATGTAAATAAATATAGTTCCACATCATTGACTTTAGTGGTTGTCTCTTATTCCATGAACTATAATTTATCAGTCATTGCTAAATTGTTTCAAATTTATAGCCATAAGTAATATTAATTATCCCATGAATACCTCTGAGATATCCTTGTATGTTATTTTTTAGAAAATAATTCTTGACACACATTCCTAAGATCCTAAAGAATATTTATAATAATTAATTTCTCATCATTGCTAAATGAAAATTATAATATTCCCATACTCTAGCTACTGCTGTTTTTTTTCAGAGTTTTAATCATTTACAATCTCTGAGTTATCTAAGACACCTACTTAATTTAATGAAATGAGAAAGAATGGGAAAAATACATATAATTATATAATTTTAAAAAGACATAAAATTATATGTCTTTTTCTTTGAACCAACCATAGGATTCAGAATTTTAAAGCATGTTAATGTTTTTTTTCCCTATCTCACCTTTCAATGAGGAAATATTTTCAGCAACTGAATGGATAACTAACATATATTTTAATGCTCATCTCCATCATCAGAGAACTCATTACCCTCAAGCAAATAAATAATTAGCTTAAATTCTCAAAACATTTCTCTTGTCTGGAGTGAAAAATCTACCCTTTGAAATTTTTTACCAAATAAATGAAACTTGTTTCTGAGGCCTTGAATTTCATATCAACAGCTTCTTTTACTTGAGAGGTCTTCCTATGTAGGAAAGCATGTGCTGTGTCTCCATTTAGTTACCTGTTTCTGGAAATTTTCTAGAATGATTTAGAGATTATAAGATTCAGTTTCTATGGACTGAAGTTTGGTAAATGATCACAAATTGCTTTACTACTTTTGCTATGAGTTGTCAGTAGATTTGAAAACCTGGCTAATTTTTACAACATTCAATAATGATTACTAAGATTTTAAGGAAAGAATTTTTTTTAAAAAATTAACAATTTGAATCCAGTTTAAGAAACATAGCAAGACACTGTCTTAAAAAAAGATAGTAAAATGAATCAGATATTTATTTCCTAGGTGCATGTACAAATACACAACCACTGTACTTCTACATTATGTACAACTAGAAGAATGGGAAATTACATTCTATATATGTATAATATGTCAAAATATATCCTGTCATATATAACTAATTAGAAGAAATAAAAGAAAAAATAAATAAATAAATACAACTGGGGTAATCTGAATATATGAAATTCAGAATAACAGAAATTTCCTTCCTCTGGTTGGAATGGTGAGCAGAAAAACTACATATATAGAAATGGTCACTCTCTAGTAGAAGTGTTTCAAACTTGTATGCTGCTTGCAAATCCCAAACAATTTATTAGAGTTTCATCTGGTTATACTTTAAAATGGGTATGCAAAAATTAGATAGAATGTAATTCTCCATGTTTATATTTTCTTCTTGAAAACAATTCACATAACCCATTTGAAGCATTTATTGGTTTTACTCATCATGATTTTATTGACTTTGACAGGTGTAGTTGGTTAATCAATTAGTAGCATTATGTTTATATTTCAATGTGAAAAAATGGATAAAGAGTAAACCTATGTCACTCAGTGGAAGGACTTTGAAGATTTTTACTTTTTGGTTTTAGAAAAATAAATAAATAAAAGAAGTAATGTTCTGACCTCTCTGTACAGAACACATAAATATTTATAAATGCTTAGATTTTTCTCTTCAGTTGCCTACTGGATTTAACCAGGATTGGATGAATAGTAATTTGAACTCTAACAGCCTGTGGCTTTTTGACTTAGGCTGTATTGTAATTATTGCCTTTTGGCTAAGACATGTCTACACCTTGCACCTTCACTGAAACGATTTTTCAAGTCTTATTAAAGTTAAAAAATAGCCAATAAATATAGCACAGGGTAAATATGAACATCGTCATTCCAGACTGGAGGCCCCACCACCCTTCCATCTATTGTTCATTTACCTTTAGGTGTCCGCAATGGACAGGTGCTTCTCTTTCTCTTTTATATGTGAATGATGAATATATTTTATACTATTTCACATTTTGACAGTCCTCATTACATTTTTTTTCATAGTATGCAGTTGATGGGAAGTCAATTTTTCTGTATATGATAGATTCCATCATTTGCTCAGTAATGTATCTCTTGCCAGTGAATATATTACAATAGCACATCCCAGAGGTTTGAACAGAAAGAGCTTAAGCTCCTATCTGGACCCCAGTCCTGTGTTTATCTCTTTCTCTCTCTAATGGGCTCTCTACTCATGGAAAAAAAAGTTGTCATATGATTTTTATTTCCTTTGATCCCTATCCCACACCCTAATGAGATAGTAAAGAGAGCACTTTCTTGCAAACATTTAAATGTGGATTATTTGTGCAAAATTTCAATTTAGTAATAGACATAATGATAATGTTTCTTCATTCATTAACCCCAGCAGACCTAATATGAAAGGCTTACACCTGAATATTTTTAAAGATTATGAAGTATTTGGGCACAATTTCATATTATTGGCCATTTCAGATCATTATGATAAACATAGAAAATGCACTAGACTTGCCTTAAAAATTAAAAGAATGAGAATGTGAATTTTAGAATGTAAATTTTGTATTGTGTATATTTGCATGTATAGGATATGCATTCAATTGCTCAGATAATGTGAATATTGAGAAATCACGTAAGATACGTTTACGCTATTTCAGAATCACATGAACTTCTCAAACATTCAGCTAGTGCTTAGTTATGTACTATTTTAAGGTTCTTTAATCTATTTTTAGAATCAGCTTTTTAAGATTTTTCCCAAGTCTATAAAGACTAATAACTTTTTAACTGCTATAAAGTTTTATATCAGTCGTCTAAAAATGATTGACCAGTTATTATATGAGCATCTTATATCTGTTTTCTAAAGACAAAAATCTTCCTGTTGGTTTTAAATTACTTTCTTAGATAAACACTTATTTTAGTCTCCACTGGATCCTTCTTCCCTATTTGTTGCACACACTCATGCATAGGATTTCTAATAAAACATTCTTCTTTACTTCTTAAAAGATACTGAAACATCAAAATAAATGATACAGACTTAAGGAAAAAAGTATCTCTACCTTTGGGGATACTGGGAGCAGTTTCATATCTGACTCCACTTACTACTCTCTGAGATGTCAGTAGCACCTTCTCCCAAAGTCTCTGTCACTTCCACTTTGCCATCCAATCCATCCCTATTGGAAAAAAAAATATTCAGAGCATTCTACCCATCCCACCTATCTTATCTATTTTATCTTTGGGCAGATGAAATTGTTAGCAAGCCAAGTGAAATGTTTTCAGTTGCTTTACCGTATCCAGTGGGAATTCCAGTTGATGACTAAGAAGTTAAAATCTTCCATTTTACTAATTTTTTGCTGCATTTTGTCAGCTTTATCTGTGTTTTGGAGTTGTCTGGGAAGCACCATTCTATTATCCCTGTTTAGCCACTGAAACCCCTGCTATACTCTGAGAGAGACTTTTTTTAATTTTTAAATTCTACTCTCATGTAATCTCTCCAATATTCTTCTGCTTTCCAGATTGTGAATGAACACTCAAAATAATACCATTCAAAATATCATGCTGCTCTGTGTCCCCATTGTAGCTATCTGTTTTAATTTTCTTGTATATTTTGGTAGTTTTATCTTTTTAGTGCTTATCTTACCATTAGTAAAGCTCAATTCTAATTCTCACCTGTCTTCCTTTTTAGGGAAAGGTATAAGAAATACCTACTACATTTTGTTAAAATAAAAAATGCTAGAAAAATTAAACAGTACATGCAGTTTTCATCACATATTTTAAATATGTGTTTCTAAATCACTTATCTTTGTAGAAACATTAAATACTTTCTAACATGTCCATTCCTTTTCCATTTGTGTTAGTCTTCTATCATTGCCTATTGTTATTGAAAGCTATTTTCATCATTCCTGCTAACTTTTGAAGAAAGGTGCTTTTCATATGATTCTAATCTGAGCAAGACCTCAGTGGTTTTGTGTCATAGTTCTTATACATACTTGGTAATTATAATCTTCTAATTCCAGAATCTAGTCAAAACCATTTGTCTTTTTTCTTCCATTTCATGTGGATTCTAAAGTTGCTGACTGCCTTCTTGCTCAATTCCACTGAGTTGTTATTTATAGTTATTAAACCAATATTTCTTTCAGATTGCCACAAAGTTTTCTTTGAAATCCTCTCCCCAAATTGAACATAACTTGAAGATGAGTCTTGTGTTATTTAAAAACATTTTTCCTTCTTCCTATAATCCTAGTGAGATATGCACTAATAGCCCTGAATACCATTCCATCATTTTTAGTATATTGACAAAGTTGACATTATCACTAATTAATTTTTGAACATTCCATCACATCTAAAAGTAGCTCCACTTCCATTAGCAACTTCCTCGCCCCCTGCATTCTCCCTTCTCTCAGACTCTGGCAAACCACTAAAATATTTCTGTTTCTAATGACTTACATATTTTAACAGTGCATGTAAATCAATAATGCAAAACCTGGCAATTGTACATGGCTTCTTCCTAGAATGTGTTTTCAAAATTCACCCATTTTGTGACATGTTTCAACACATCACACTTTATGGGTGGATAATATTTATTATATCAATATCCAATATTTTGTTTATCCATCCATCAGTGATTGGTCATTTAGATAATTTCTACCTTTTGTTTATTATGAATAATGTTATTCTAAACTTTTTTGTGTATATTTTCAGGTGAATATATGTTTTTATTTCCTTTGGGCTTACACCCAGGAGTAGAATTGGTGAGTTCTATGATAACCCTGTTTAACACTTTGAGAGACTGCCAAACTCTTTTTTAAAAGTGGCTGTACCATTTTGTAATTCAAACAGGAATGGTCCCTATTTCTCTGCACACTCCCCAATACTTGTTATTGTTTGCCTATTTATTTAATTTTTTTAAGTCTTCCTAGAAAGGCTATCTCACTGTGGTTTGGGTTGGCATATCCCTAGTCACTAATAGTACTGAAGGTCTTTTCGTGTAATTATTAAAATTTGCATATTTTCTTTGGAGAACTGTCCCCATCCTGTGCCCAAATTTTAAATTGGTTTGTCATTTTACTGTTAAATTTCAACTGCTTTGCATATTCCAGATAAAAATCACCCACTTGATATACAAATTTCAGAGATTCTCTTTCACTCTGTGGATTATCTTTTCATTTTCTGCATGGTACATTTTAAAGCACAAAGTTTTTAATTTTAATATAGTTCAAAATAGCTATATTTTCTTTTGTTTAATGTGTTTGGGATATTACTTCTGAGAACCTATTGCCTAACATAAATTCATAAATAATTGCATCTATGATTTATTCCAAGAATTTTGCAACATAACAATGAAGTTTTAAACAAAGTGCAAATCCTTCAACTTTTTCCCCCAAAATATTGGCTATTCTATGTCCTATAATTAATTTGAAATGTGGTAAATATGCTTCAGGACCACTAGTTCTTAAGTAACTTTTAGTAACCATCAGTGTATGTTATGGCTTATAGTTTTCTTCTTCTTTGTTTTAATTTTCATTTTATGAAGTCGCTAGCACTATACTGCTAAGAGTACAGATATCTCATAACCTTTTCCACATTATAGATGGGATGATTATTGACTTAACATTGCATAAAGAAGCTCAGTATTGACGTTATACCGCCCAAAATTCCCAGGCTTGATGTAGGCATTGAGAATTGCCTTCCAGAGCCATTTACCACATATTGTTATTTTAGATCCCCTACAATAGTGACTTGTATGATGTAGTGCAAATAGAAGGTAAGAACTGACTCTAAATGGTTAAACTTAATTGGTGGCTCAAGTTCTCAGTGATGGTCTAGCCTCAGACTTCCTAGTATAAGGAACTTTCAAAAAACAACATTCATCTCTCTCTATGTATTGTTAATCATTATTATGAATTAATAGTTGTTTCGTTTTTGATTCATGATGAATTATTTTTCCAAGTTATCCAAAGTTGATGCTCAGATTTATGCTGAATTCATTATAAATCCATTAGGAATACCATATTAACTAGTTGATCTGCAAGTTCACAGAGCTGAGAAATACTGTGCTAGAGATTAGAGAGAGCATCTAACAAACCCTATATATTTTCTACACTTTCCAGGAGAAACTCTGTGGCTCAGTAATTGGGTGATAATCAACAATTAATTGAGAACTATTTTTCCTGCAATTCTTTGTGATAAAATAACCAGAGTAAAGATAAATACCCCGTAACAGGTCTATATGGATATATTTTGGCATTTTTATCCAGTCTTGTGATTGCTCTTAGAGGACTTTTACTATCTTTAACAACACAGAATTGATTTTCTAAATGAAATGCATCACAGAAAAAGTGTCTAGAACATAATTTTCCTAACACTTTATGCAGCTATCTTAGGACAAGCAGTCCTCTAACACTTATTTGCCCTTGAGATTTAGAAGAAATCATATCTCTAGTGCTCATAATAAGGAGCTAATTTAACTGAGTTCAAGTTAGCTGTGAACAAATGGATTAACAAGCACCTTATTAAAATTTTAATTTACATTTCATTTATCACATTTAATAGAATCAACTTTGTTGTTTCATGGTGGGGAAAGCATTAAATTTCAAGGGTAACTTTGGGTACCATTAATTTCAAATATTTCTATTGTTGGTTTTCATATTTACCATAATTATATACCATGTCTAGCATGAAAATATAAGATGCATAATATAAAATTTTGCTGTTAAAAACCATTTAATTATCCAACTAATTAAAAATATATTTGTATAGCTTGTGGATTTTCTTGCCACAATAAGAATGCTTAATTAAGATAATTTAAGACCTTTGGTTCTTTCAGAATATAACTTGATAGTTATATATTTTCAAGTCTGGAAAAACAGCCTGGAAATCTGTTGATAATATTTTGACTTATGATTTTATTATTCACAATACCTTTTCCCTTTGTGTCTTCAGTATTTCTGCTATTTGTATTTGACAATATTCCGATTGCACTTGTTAAAGATATATACATTTATTGGTAAAGTGCATTGGTATAATGAGAAAATTGCTATGTAATCAAGGAAAAAATTATTCTCTATATTGTAGTCTTATTCTTATACCAATAAACAAAAGACTGATGAAGAAAATGTTGCAAACACAAATGTTAAATTTAATAGAGAACAAGAAACACTTGGAAATATTATGTGTATTTAAACCCTTTACCAATAGCCTTGCCCTTAAAGCATGCCATTTGATTACTTAAGATATTATTAACTTTTTTGTTTTATTTAAAAATTTCATGTCAAATATAATGCTTGAACTCTAATTATTCTTATGAAATATCATGATAAGTTTGATCCAGTTTTATATTGGCAATCATAAAGAATTGATACACTTGGAGACACAAGTTTAATCACTTATAGATTTCTGAATAAGGCAAAAAGAATGCATATTTTTAAGGTCATATATTCCATTTTCAGAATTAGCAACTTGTCAAGATATTTTTCAGATTATATCATTAAAATAGTAAAAAGTAACATTTCCTTAAAATGAGACAAGTGATCTAATTTTAATGACAGCTACTGTTAATGTCAAGCACCCAGATATAGTTTATAATGCTTAGTAATTACAGCAATCTTTCTTCTCTTTTACTAATTATTTCAAGAGAAAGAAGTAAAAGCTTTAAGAATGGGCACAAAAGGCAGCTATATTGGATCTTTTTTGTAAAGCAAATAGCTTTCAAATCATTCCATTAACTGTCATCAGAGTACAAAAAGAATTAATCAAAAATGACATCAATTTTAAGGGCCTGACAAAACTTCATGAGAAAAACAATTCCATCATAAAAAGAAAGAAATTAAAGGTACTGTCCTTGATTCTGTAAAGGGATTTCATGTCCCCTCTCTCTGTACATCTACATTTGTGCTGTACAGTATTATTTTAAGATACATGTGTTAACTTCTTCTAGCATATTTATTGGAAGCAATTAATGCGTCTAATGTACTAATTAATCAGCACATTCCTGCATATTTTGTAACTACCTGAGTTCTCTTATCTTCAAATAGTGTCTGTTAACATATTTTCTTGATTTTGGCTATTTTTAAATGTAATATTTGAAATGGTTAGAATCTTGTGTAGAAATATGTAGAATCATAACAGGCAACTAAGTCATGTATTACTTAAAAACTAAAAAAAAGACAAAAGTTGGAAAGGACATAAGAGAAAATGTATTTTGTTGATTATGAATTTAACTGTCCAAGAAATTCAGATTTAATATCATTTTTTGTACAGTTGTTTTTAAGAACCTACTAAAATAATTATCATGCTTACTGAAGAAAGAGAAAATGAATGATGACACAATGTTCTTGAGACAGAGAGAGGGCCTGGGAGGTGACATGTTCTGAGTTGGAGTTGAAGGATGGCTTACTACAATGATTTTGCTTAATGCTTTTTAGACAAAGAAGAGATGGCCCTTAACATACATATATAGATTTTCTAAGTAGAAAATCTGTCACATCTATAACTGTTCTCTAGGAAACTTCGCATAATAGACTATGAGCAACTGTTACCAGTTGAAATTTAATGTTTGCTTTGAGTCTTATTCTTGTGAAAGTGTGAACTTTCTCCCTGTTCTTGATCTCAAATTCTTTCTCTCTGCCTCAAGAACTTTGTGCCATCATTAATTTTCTCTAACTTTAGAAATCAATTAGTATATCAGATGTACTTAAAAACATCTGTACAATCAATGGTATTATATTAGAATTTCTTGAATATATTTCATTCAGACTCAACAAAAATATATTTTCTATTATGTCCCTATGGAATTATTAATCTTCAGAAGATGAATTCAAACTTTTGTAGGTATGATTTATATTAGTACAATTGCTTATGGTAATAATTAGCATCTTAAGGACCTATTTTGTGTCAAGTCATACACACAAAAAAAATGGTATATATTCTATTTGTCTCATAATAATCATAAAAGGTGTCCTTACTTCCATTTTTAGAGAATAAAAACTTAGGTTTGAAGAGAATATGTAATTTGTTTGCAGCTACATATCTTGAAATAATAGAACAGTAGTGGACCAAAAACCATGAGCTTCCTTGAATATTATTTTCCCAAGGCTCCCATTAGATAGGCTAAAGTGGTAAGAGGTCTCTCCCAATTGGTGGCTGAATCAGAGCAGTCCCTTGTCATTCCAGAGAAATATTCTTCCTATCAGTTTTATAGTACATTCTTTATAGAATCAGGAGGGGCTAAGTTAGCATACCATTCTCTCTGACTCACAAATATGATGGGCCCACTTTCTTTAGGACATATGAGAGATGACACATTTTGACATGTAAAATTGTCCTACTAAAAGATCTGTCCTAATTAAAATGTTAATTTTAAATAAATTTTAAATTGAATTAATGTTATCAAAAACAATCATAGATTTTCTTGATCATTTGACTCTGCAAAAACTATGAAAGATCAAGAGTTTATTCTATTTGGAAGGTAACAGTTGAGACTGCTGCAGTTCCTTGTAGGCTGGCAGAAGACAAACTCCTGAGTCAGGCACAAAGAACTTTATTTCTCATGGTATGAGCATTGGCCATTTGTGTCAGTTTTTTTTTTTGCCCCCACATTCCTTGGAGGCCATGTGAACGGGCTGATAGAGATGCTTGAATGTTCAGTATGTGTTACAGAAAAGTTGGAGAGGAACCCTGAGTGTAGGGAACCCAGTCTTTGTATTGAGCACTTCTGGAAGGAGATTGCTCATCTTTCTTTCTCTTGACCATAAGCAAACTTGCCTTGCTGTGGAGGGAGACAATGTATTTTCCAAGAATGTTTTTGCTATACAAACATCCAGGAAAAGATACTTTGAAAAACAAAAGCTGTCAATGTCTTACTTCACAAGACATGCAGAAATATAGGGAATCCATAGAGAATTGTCTCCCAGCCGGCTCAAAAATTCATATCTTTGCAAACACTGGGCATTTTGCTGGAAGCTTTTTAAATTTTAATTGCTTGGTATACTATGCTACTTACTCAGCATCCTTGCTTAGAAACACATATTTTGATCTTATTATGCTGTGGGTATGATTATTATATGAATCATAAATGATGGTATGATATGATCACCACCTTAAAGTAGGAGCAACTCTTTTTCTCTTCAATTACATATAATTACCTTTAGAAAAATTGTATTGAAAGACTAATTTTACATTGGTGTGTCATTTAATTACATATCACTGGTGACATAAAAAATTCAAAATATTCTATAAATGTTCCTCAAAAAGAAAAAAAAAATACCAAGACAGTTCTCACCCCAGTATTGTCAAAATCATGAGTGGTGGATCTCTCAGTTTTTTATGTATAAACTCTGGTTACTGTTATACCAACAAAGCTTCCAGCTTTTCTCTTGGAAAAGTTGTGGAAGACTCAAAGATCCATTGGCTACTGCTTCAAGGACACTTCTTGGGCTCACATAGGTTTATTGAAAGATTCTTTCTTTTGTGAAGAGAGCTCCATGGACTTATGTTGTTTTCTCTCCTTCTAGGTTCCCAAGAAGTCACTCATCCCATCCCTTGATTTTTAATTTTTTTTCTTTTTCTTTTTTTTTTTAATTTAATTCTGATTGCAGAGTGTGAAAAAAAATCTTCCTCAATATTCTCTTTCTAGATACTTTGGAAAACAAACACAGAAATGCTTTTATGTTGAAGGATTTTTAATGATAATCACAATGGGAAAAATAACTGAGATTGACTACATATTTCAAATGAGGAAAATGCACAATTGCAGATAGGATATGGCAAAATTTTTAATGGATTTTATTTCTTCAAAGGCTTCCTATTTCAGGACAAAGGGCACACCCCTTACCTGTAGTGGTCAGCCTATCACCTACTTGCTTCTCCTGTCCTCATATTACTTGTCACTTGTAAGTCTACTGCTTTCACCATGCTGTTTCGGGCCAATTTTCATGTTCAACAGAGATAGATTATGAATGAATGCTTATCACTATTATATATTCATATCTATATTGAGTTATTTTAGCAACATAGTCTGGGATAAATATATATATGTTTATCTACCTATCTATCTGTCATGAATCTATCCATTACTTATCTAATTTATCTGTAATGTCTCCGTTTACAGTTGGGGAATTGAAATGAGAAATAGAAAGTAACATTTAGTGAGTAGAGGAGTCAAAATTAAAGCTTAAACTGCTTTCGGTTCAAACCTTACTTTCCTTCTTCCCTATAAAGGCAAATGCACAAAAATATAAATAGTAAGTAAAAATATAAACTTTCAAAGTGACATATTTGGAGACATATCTCAATAGTTTAATTATAAAATTTGAGGATATATGGAACTTTTGAAAGACAACCTTGAAACCAGTCTCTTGTTATTAAGATTGAAATTCATACCATCTGAGGTTCTATGGTAACTTATGGAGGAGTGAGAAGGGGGGCCCTTTGTCTTCAAAAAGCACATGTATTAAACAAGAATCAAGGAGTGAGGCACCAGGGAGAACTCTTCCTTACTTATTCAGTAAGTGCTGTTGGCTACATAAATTTTACTAATTAGATAATATCTCTCATCCACATATTTTGAAATCTTCACCCATGATCCAAAGGAAAAACAAAGGATCATGAGGGATGTTTATTAGAATGAAGTCTATGTGAACAGGATGGGCTTGACAGGAAAATCTCTTGAGTGCATCATGAGGGCAAAAAAAAAAAAAAAAAAAACCCACTAGAATTCATGAGGTCAGAGAATGACACCTTCTATTTTAGAGCTAATTCTCCTGTTAATGAAAGAATAGAGAACACTAAGAAACCTGGTTGAGTGTTGTCAAAATAAAAGATAAGTTATCTGGAGCAAGTTATGTAACATCCTCTACTATTAAGAAAAAAAATCTTCTCTGTGTTTCCTAGGAAGTTTGTCCTAATAGTCAAGTACACAGATGTAGCCATCATCTCATCATTTATTCATCTTGCAAGCAATTCACGGGGCTCTTATTTGGTTCCAGGCACTTGCACTGGCTGAGGAGATTCAGCATCAGCAAAGCATCCTCAACAACAGTTCTCCTTTTAGTCACCAGGATTGATTTCTTGTTTCACTCTCTGAAACCCCCATTACTCTCCTTACAGTATTTCATTTCCCAGTCCTTGCCTATATTCCTATGCATGTCTTTCGGTTTGAATCTGTAGAACTTGCAATACCTTTTTCTAAGTCCTGTTAATGTTAGGTGTGAGGAACACCATACCATCTACTGGTCCAGGTGCCACAGGTCCACAATTTCCTGCTGAAAGAAATTAAAATGTACCTTTTGACATTCATATGAGCAGGTAGGCAGAATCAAATTTTGTAGACGTAGGTGAGAAAATTGGAGCAGGAAGCCAGGGTTCTCTCTATGTGTCTACAGGTGCTGAGGACTAACTTTTTAAAAGGCAAAATAGTTCTAAAGCCTAAAAAACTGGAGTGTGAGGTTTTTTTCATAGTTTTTAAAGCAAATTGAGGGTGGAAACAGAGAAATCTGAGCCAGGGTTACATCACTTTCAAATATTAGACTGGTAATAAATGAGTAGAAAGGCATTCAAGGAGGAGAGGAATGCCAGGTTGAAATAACAGGCCAATAGGATGTATAGAAACTAAAGAAGGTTAAAAATGATTGTAAAGTATTAGGCTAAGGTCAGAAAAAAATGGAATTTTTCTCCAAAAGGCAAGTGGCACAAATCAGGCTAATTATTTCATCTTTTTAAATTTTTTATTTAATTTGAAATTGCAATCCAGATGTCAATGCAATTATACCCTAGTTTCTTAATACCAGCATATTAGACTGTTTGAATGACTAACAAAATGTCATGGACTGGGTGGCTAAAAGCAGAAGTTTATTTTCACACAGTTCTGGAGCCAAGAAATCCAAGTTCAAGGTGTTAGTTGATTTGATTCCTTGGTGAGGGTTGTATACCTGGTTTGCAGACCACGATCTTTCTTCCCGTGTCCTTACATGTAGATGGGAGCAGGGGGAGCAAGCACACACACAAGAGTGTGCTTTCTCACATCTTTTCTTAAAAGGATACCAGTTCCATCATGGAGAGATGATCTTCATGACCTCATCATCTAAATCTAATTACCTCCCAAGGCCCAATCTCTAAATACCATCACATTGAACAAACGAATATAAATTTTGGAGGAACACAATTTTGTCTATAGAATTCTTTCCCCTGGCTTCCCAAAATTCGTGTCCATCTTGCTTAGGACATACATTCATCCATTCCAACATGTTTCAGCATTAACACTACAGTTAAGGTCTCATCAAAAGATTATTTAAATTAGACATGGGTGAAACTTGAGAGTTTCACCTGAAGCAGAATTCCTCTACAAAATTGGTGGGACTGAAAATTAGTACAACCACTGTGGAAAGCACTATGGAGATTCCTCAAAAAGAATGGAACCAATATAAGCCCCAGCTATCCTACTCTTTGGTATTTATCCAGAAAAGCTAAAACCATGAACCTGTACATGAGACAGGTTCTATGCTTTCAAATACACATGAGATAGGCCTAGACATTGGATAGGCATTCCCATTTCAAAAGAGAGATAGGCACAGAAAGGACATTCCCAATCCAAAACGGAGAAATGGGAAAGGAGGAATGAGTGACAGATAAATATAAAACCTTGAAGGTGAGTTTTATCATATTTTAAGGGGGAAAGAACAATCTTATTTGGCTCCATGCTGTGCCTTTTGGACTCACTGGGGCAGAAATCTATAGGAAGCATTAAGTTTAACTCATACCACTAGGTTTCCGTGTCCTGTGGAAAAGTGGAGGCTCCCAAGATGTTGTGAATGTCATCAGACTCAGCTTCTTATGGTTTTGTTCTGCCTCTAAACACCTCCTTTAAGTTGTCCCAGCATTTTTTGCACTATACACTGAAGAAACTCAGCTAAGAAATGCGTCCTCACAGCTAGCATTCATGAGTGTGTCAAATGTCAAAATTTATTAAAGATTTCTGGAGGGGGTTTAAAGAACACAAGTAACAAATATTTAAAATCATGCAATGAATTGAATACTAGTCATTTCAATGTCCTTTTCCCATCCCAATTCAGGAGCATTACTACTGGCTGATTTTTTACACTATCCTTGCTTCCATACATTGCTCTTCATGTTCTTGCTGCTCTTCATCTTCTCTGTCCTCCCCTTTCCTCTCCAGAATTAACCAAATCATCTTAAATAGCTTACATTCACCTTTCTTGACTCCTGCTGACATTTCTTTCCATGCTACTAATAGCTCATGTTCAGGTACAATTGGCACATCAAAATATTTCCTCAAAAATAGTTTCCTGCCTAGGAAGAATCACGATACCAAATGTGAAGGTAGGTAATATTTTCATGTTTAATATGTTTCTAGTATAGAATATGAACAAAAGAGCACAAAGAATTAAGATCTCTAATTTTACCATTCCCGATAAATTCTGTTTCAAATACCCCACAACCTTTTATTCTATAAATTATCTATATATGCAGATATCAAAACAAAATGGAATACTACTTAGCATATTAACTGATCATTTGTTTCATCTACTTTAACCTAGCCATTTTTTCAATAATGCAAAATATTTTTTCTACTTCATTATTTGTAATGTTTCTTAATATTTTACTGTAAGAATATAGCTTAGTTCTTTGGTGCTCTAGCATGGCATATGCATGTTTGTGTTTCCAAATTTTTGCTAATTTAAAAACAAACTTGGAAGCACAATCTCAAGTATATACTTTTTCTCTGTATATATCCACCATGATTTTAAAAGATAAATTCCCCAAAGTGAGATAGCTACATCAAAAGATATTTGTTGCTGTCTTTGAATAGTGTTGCTAAAGCCTTTTCTGGCAGCCCAGCCAGAGATAACCCACCTTATGTTTAATGGGGCCATGTCCTCTAGGCAGATGTGGATTCCAATGGGTCCCTGGCAGAGCAAATCTAAGCCAGCTGTTATTTATTGTGGTCAAAAAGAGGTTAGAACTTCAAAGTGAATCCTGTTTCTTGGCGACCTAGGGACAGGGACAAGGCATTTTTTCATGCATGCCCACTACTCACAATGTATATAAATTCTTAGAGACAAATATATTGCTACTCCTACTCCATTTAAAAATGCACATGTTCACACACACACACACACACACACACACACAATATGATGGTTCACACAGAGCACCTCAGTGCATACAGAAGATGCAGTTGTTGCTTCAAGCAGTTTGAAGGACTCTTTTAGTTTAAAGTTTAATTTAGTTTAGATGTTAGTTAAAAAATCCTTTTGCTTTCTGCAAAATTCTGAAGTGTGCAAGAATCACCCTTTCTTCCAGTGACAAATTTAAAAGTAAATTAATACATAGAAATGTGGAGAGGTGTTTGTGTGAAGTGGCACTAGACAATTGTTATCATTGCAGTATCTGTAAGTATCCTCTCAGATGAGTAAAATATTCCCTGTTGTGTCAAGTGCCTTGTAGTTGCATTACATCCTCCCTCCCATTAAAGTACCACTTAGTACAATGGGGTGCAATTAAGCCAATCGAGCCTTGGTGGTCTGAAAGGTAGTTCTCTTCAAAGTGCTTCATTTACTCCTCTGTGTTAATAATAGATGGTTTCCCCATATTATGTTATCATTGGTTACTCAGTAGTAAGAAAATATTCCAGGTCTAAACTAAATGATACAGAAGTGATTCTATTTCATTAGCATATTCTTAATTCAAGTTTTATTTTTGTTTTGTTTTTTTACAAACATAGCCTTTGTTTTTCTTCCTTTTCCATAAGGACTAATGTAACAGTATTACACTTACATAGTATATTCTAGTGATTTTTGGGAAAATGATTTTTGGGTCTTCCCCTGAGTTTGTTTTATTCTACTCTCCTGTGTTTTGTCCTTTAGATTGAATCCCAAATTCATACAGAAGCAGTTATTTCTATCTTAAGTATAGCCCGAATATATTATTGATGCTCAGATGTATTAATAATGATTATGACAATAAAATTTATTCTCAAGGAAGTATTTGCTGTACTTTAGATTACATGACATCTTTCTGGTAAGGTGTGGTCACTGAATGATTTAT
The DNA here is from genome assembly GCF_045843805.1 of Urocitellus parryii. Lineage (NCBI taxonomy): Eukaryota > Metazoa > Chordata > Mammalia > Rodentia > Sciuridae > Urocitellus > Urocitellus parryii. The sequence goes on along the minus strand of NC_135537.1, from coordinate 55,013,366 downwards.
GTGTTCTCAAATTCTAAAATATTTTTCTATATAGCTTTTTTGGGGGGGAGGGAGCTAGATTTTTTAGTATTTACAGATTTAATTTTTTCTACCTATAGACTGATATGAAATGCCTTTCAATATCTTAGTTATTTTCAAGTTATAATAATTTCCATACCTCTCTTAGTTTATCAAGTCTATTTTTACCAATTATCTTTCCCTCAGGTTAGAGTACTTATAGCATTCTATTGTCCTGCATTATCCTGATGGTTAGTATTTTATCCCATTTTATCTTGTCCCTTTTAAATTTGAACTAATGCTGAATATTCTTGTTTTTCCATTATTTTTATTTATTTCTAGTCACAGTTTTTGCTTAGCTTTCCTTGTATTACCCTCAACTTATTCTTTCTTTTTTTTTTTTTTTGGTAATAGGAATTGTGTGTAGTCCTTTTGAATATGTTGTACCTATGAAATAATGTGGGGTAATTTAGTCATTTCCCCAATTTTGTTGTAGTATGCCCTGTGTGGATTGTTGAACTCCTTTATGCTTCTCCTCTATATTTACATAGTAGAACATTCTTAAGCTATGAAAGAGGTAATTTGATTCTCTCCATTCCCCTCTCACCAGCCTCAGAAACCAACACAAACTTTCGTAAAGTAGATAGAATAGGTTCCCAGAAATTCTGGGTCAGAATGTGCAGGTGTGCACTTACATAGAAATGATGTTTGTCCTGTAAGAACCAGCTCCTCCAGGTGTGGGCCATAACATAAAAACTGGTTCCAAAGGCAGAATATCTGCTTCCACCTCAGACCTGCTGAATCAGGATCTGCATGGAACAAGATCTTTAGCTGAGTTCTGTACACAGTCAAGTTTGAAAAGCCCCTGTCTAAGGTCTTACCCAGGATTACTTTTAGGATTATACACTGGGTGTTAGAGGGATCTTTTTCTCATCTGGGAGTTGAATATGGGCCAAATGTTGAATGGCTGGATATTGAAATTAGCCTTTAGTTGAATTTAGGGTTGAGGGCCAAATATTATCATTGTAGAATGTCTCAAATATAAAAATAAATCTGAAATTTTACCAAAATATAAAAACACACTATATTAATTATTTACATATAAAGATTCAAAGTTTTATAATTTTTTCAAGGCTAGGGATTGAGCTTAGGGCATTGTGCATGCTAGGCAAGTGCTTTTCTACTGAACAACATTCCCAGCCCTTAAAGTTTTAGAACTTGACATTGTCATTTAGGAACAGTCACTTTTTTTTAAGGACTGGGAGCTTGTAGATTATTCCTGTATGCAGTTTATTACACAATTGTACTGTAAATAGTGATGCCATTGGAGGAACAACATATGAATCTTAAAAAACTTATGACGTAAGCAGAATTAAATATCTCGAAATAATAATAAGTTAAATTAAAGTCAGTTGCTTTAGTTTTGTGAGTGTTAGCCTAAATACTTCTCCAAAAGACTGGAATTATATTCTCACCTACTATTTTTAATTCTTCTTTATATCATTATTTAAATTTCCCTATATATGATTGACTGAAAAAGTATAAAGTATGCTTCCCAAGAGTAGCTAACTTATTTTTTAAAATTGTCCTATTTTCTTAAATACAAATTAAAATTTTTAAATAAAAAAAGACTTCCCCCAAATTAATAGCTTTAAAATATCTTACAATTTCTATTTTATTTTATTCTGGCAACATAAACAACACTATTATGTACCATCTGATTAACAGAATATAAACATACAAAAACAAATTTTCATCACAAAATCATCTTGAATACTTTCCTACATATGAAAGTAAATATTTAGATGCTGACAAAAGGCAGTAAAACATGCTGTGTACCACTTATGATTTAATTACTGATCATGTTAGCTGGTAACTTACTATAATCATATTGTCATTGTTTGTGCACAATTCCTGTGTTACTAGAAATCACATTGGGTTTGCATTTGACATCACATAAAACCATGAATCTGATTTAGGCTAAAATGTTAAATTCAAGTTTCTTTGTTTTCCTTCTTCATTATAGAAGATATAATTTGATATTGTGCCTAGTAGAGTATTTTTTAGAATCAATAATAGTTGTAATTTTTATCACAAATATTTTTGTCAAATATATTAACATATTAGTTGTTTAATGTGGAAATTTTACCAATTTTGGTTTTGAACACAAAGGGAATTAAAAACAAAACTATATATACCTGAAATTTTTAAAAAGCATTTTCTTCATCTGCTTTCATTAATTGAGAAATATAAACTACTGTTAAACATACACGTGTTACTAGAATTAGTCCTTATTTAGAATTTAAGTTTTCATCTGGTATTACTAATAGAAATTTTTTACTTCCTAGTGTACTGACCTTTCTTTAAAAAAACATGAAGTTCAATAATTTTTGAAATTAGATCCAATCTTTATCCTTTTCTTTCTTACTTTTTTCTTTTTTTGAGGGAGGGTAACGGGGATTGAACTCAGGGGCACTGGACCATTGAGCCACAGTCCTATTTTGTACTTTATTTAGAGACAGGGTCTCATTGAGTTGCTTAGTGCCTTGCTTTTGCTGAGACTGACTTTGAACTTGAAATTCTCCTGCTTCAGCCTCCCAAGTTACTGGGATTACAGGTGTGTGCCACCACTCCCAGCTCCAATCTTAATGTAAATGTAAAAAATATTAAAAGGTATTATTTGAATTTTCTAAGATCAAATTTATTCCATATTCTCAAATTTCATTTATAGATTATGTGTTAATTAACATTTCATTTCTGTTATCAAAATACCTGACAAAAACAATTCAGAGAAGGAAAAGTGTATTTTGGCTCACTGTTTCAGAACATGTCCATGGTCTCCTGACTCCATTTCTCTGGTGGAAAGGCATCTGGAGAAGTCAGGAAGGGGGGGGGAGAGAGAGAGAGAGAGAGAGAGAGAGAGAGAGAGAGAGAGAGAGAGAGAGAGAGCCAGAGCACAGGATCCAGGGATAGATACAGTCCAAGGCTATTCTCCTAGTGAACCCCTTCCTCCAACATCACCTCAACTCTCTACCCTTATCTCAGTAGTTCATTCAGTTATCAATGATTAGTCCAGAAAATGTAATCCATTGATAAGAATTTTTGATTTTAAACATTTTCTAAAAACACAAATTTCTTGTATTTCTTGACAACTCTATCAGACTTCTGAGAAGAATCTAATTTTATAATTTCTATTGCTATCATAGCTTTGATGATCAATTGGTCCACCTGTAGAAAACAAGGAGCAACAGAGTTCAAGTCCAATGTTTAATAATAATTCCTACACTAATTATCTAAATATCTGAGAGAAGATGTTATAGATTTCTGTGGCAAAGAAAAGTGAAAGTTTGTGACTAAGCATTGATTTGACATGGATTCAAGAGAAATTAATTTATCTATACAAATTGACAAGTATCTAAAGCGATCCAATCAAAATAATGCTGGTAAAGAAGAATGTGTAAAAATAAAATGACTATCAACTCCAATGCCAATAATATTGATTATCTGATGACTGAAAAATAAAAAAAAATTTCTTTCATTTTTTTTGCAGGTGAGTTATTTGCTTTGGAGTTTGAATATGAATAGATAAATGAAGTCATTTTTGTTAGTAGCAATTTTGAAAGTGAAGTGCACTGCAGAAAGTAGTGGATGTTAAGTAATAGGGACAGTAGGTCCTCAAGTATTTACCAGGGACAAAGGCATAGTTTCTTATGTAACCAAAGATAAATAGACAGAAGAATAGATTGTATTGCATATTTATGGTGTGTTAACTGAATAGTGAGAATGGAATAATGAGTAAATTTATTTTACATTATAAAATGGGGAAGATTATAATATAAATCTATGATTTGGTATTTACTCATAGAAGTAAAATTATAGAAGTCAACATAGGTTCCAAAATAAGCATGCAGAGTAGGATAAGACAGAATCAAAAGGTACTATATTGCTTAAGTCATTATCATTACCTTTCCCACTTTATCTAGTATAATTTTTTTTAGTGTCAGAAGGTGACCACATTGATGTTAATCTTTTCATCACATTGGCATACATTGTATTCTATTTTATGCTTAGTTGATCAACTGCATTTTTAGTTTTAGGAAAATATACCTTATATATTGAATAAGATATTATTATATTTTTTCTAATACATTATTATCATTTTGATGTCCTATTGAGAGGAAATTAGTATTTCCTTATCTATCAGAACAAATATATATTTTTAATTGGGTTAGGGTCATAAATACTGCTTCTGATGGTTTTATTATCTTTTTTAGTTAATATTTAATTCCTTTGATGGTTCTTTCACACATAAGGAAAAGCATGACATTAAAAAGAGGACCATAGATAGTGTTGGTGTCCTCACTAATCTCTGTAGAAATGGCCCAAGATCCCTACCCTCTTAAGCAGTGGAACTGTATCACTCCATGGTAAGGTGACTATAAAATTTATTGTCCAAACTGAGACACTTTTGAAAGTGAAAGGGAGTACTATTAATAATTACACCTGGACAACAAACATAAACCACACTGTCCTGGACAAACCAGGATGAACAGTCACCCTATTACAGGCTGACAGAACAGTGATGCATGGACTGGATTTTTCAAGCCTAGAATGTAACTGGTTTGAAATTTTTTTTTCCTGAATTAAAGTATCTTGCATTGTCCATGATTAAAGTCTGCTTCTTTTATAGCTAGACTGTGACAGGACTTCATAAGAGTATGAACTTTTTTCTCCCCTCCATTATGAAAGAAATAAACTTTTATCTATTTTGAAATCTGTTTGTATATAGGGGATAATTAGCAAATAAGATATTGTGTAATATTGGTAGTTATCTTCATATTGATGATGAGACAAGCAGTTTTGAAGAGGTATCATGTAAAAGTGGGTCCTCCTCTCCACTCAGAATTCATTTTAACAAACTCTTATTTTGATCTTAATTAATACTTTATTAATGGCTAATTTTACTGAATTACTATAAGATAAGATAAACTTCCCAAAATCTGTTAAGTATTAAAATGTGGTTAAATTAAACACATAAAGAAAATGTATATTTTCTCATTAAGGAATATATCTATGGCAGTAGTTCTGTAACCTTACCTATATTTTGTCTATTAGAGCTATCAAATTCAAAAATATGCTAAAGTTTTATACTATAATTTAATAGTTTATTGCACTGTTAATAATTTTTGCCTTATGCCATTAAACTATCATCTTATTGATTTATAATTTTTTATTACTGTGTGTGAGTTTAACATATTTTTTCTATAAATTGTGATTTTTCTCATCATTTAACATTACTGATTGTCCTTTTTGTGCTTGTAAACTTACCATTCATTCTCATCATATATCCATTCTTACTTACTTTGTTTTTGCATTTACTTGGCATTTGCCTTTTCCATCCTTTTATTTCCAATTTTTTGTTTAAATTTGCTTTGTTTTAATCAAATGTGTCAATCTAGATAGGAAAAGCTGTACTGCACTAACAAATTAATCCTGACTTTTCAAAGTCTTAAAAAACTTAAATTTATTTTTGGTTCTAAATCCAATTTTTTAAATTTTCTTTCAAACTCAGTTACCCTCCATTTATTCTCTCAATAATCCAGGTTGTTTCAGTCTTGTGATTCTGCCATCCTGACTTGAGATGTTAGGGTCCACTATAGCAAGGGAAAAGCAAAAGTCCCTCTTAATTTATTTGGTTAGCATCCCATTGGCTAAAACTAGTCATGTAACCCAAGTGGCTGTCGAAGGGCTGGAATATATAGTCTGTGTGCTCCAGGCAAAGAGGAGAACCTAATGATCAGGAATCATTTTACATCTATGTCTACATGTAAATCTATATGTCTAAATCTCTATCCATATAAATTTGTTTCTTGTAATAAAATATAGCTACTTTTTTAAAAAAACTGAGTCTGAGAGAATCTCTGTTGTAAATGAGTTCATCTGTTCAACATAGTAAAGTGAATAATATGCTTGATTTTACAAAACATTTTTGTTTTTTAAAATGTTTTCTGGTATTGCTTGTTGACCAAGTTGCTGTGTTTCCTTCCTCTTAATGCAGATGTTCTATTTTTCCTTTCCATTCTATTCATCTTCATATTTTCCTTTCCCTGTTTTTATATGTAACCAGATACATGCATTTTTACTAATATCTGAAAATAAGACGTTGAATTATTCTTCCACAAGGTCACACTTGGCATATTAATTTGCTAGGGACACTGTAACAAAACAATGGAAACCTATTAGCTCATATTTCGGAGGCTACAAGTCTGAAATCAAGGTGTCCACAGTGTTGGTTCTTTCTGAAGTTCTGAGGGAGATTTTGTTCCATTATCTCACCTAGTTTCTTATAGTTTGCTACAAATCTTATTGTCTCTTGTCTTGTAGATGATACATCATACTAATATTGGATTTCCTTTCCATGTTGCATTCTTCCTCTGTGCATGTCTGTGTCCAGATCTCCTATTTTTAAAAGGACACCAATTATATTGGATTAAGAGCCTGCATTTCTCCAGTGTACCTCATCAGCAACAACCCCATTTCCAAAAAGGTTACATTGTGGGAATCAGGACTTCAGCACATGATTTTTGGGGGGAGTATAATCAGATACCTGAAACTTGGTTTCCAAATACTTTATCTTGCTGTTTGTCCACAAATGAAACAAGTCCTTTAGGAAACCTACATTCCCCTTCTCATTAACCTCAAAATCTGTTATCTTTGCATGAGAGTGGTTAGTGATTTTAGTAGAATATCACCAATCTTTAGGAGAGTGCTTAATGTTTGTATTGTACACTTTAGTCTATCCATATTGATTTAGATGTAATAGCTGATATAAAACACACATAACATAATCGTGTATATAGTGAATATCTAATCATAAATGCAATGTTCTTTGATTACTGTTATATCCTTTTTCCTTCATTGATCCTCATTAATACCTTTTACTGGGTTAATTTGTAAATTGGTTAGATATTTTTTTTGCCTGCATTTTTTTTTCAGATGGAGTTAGTAGGTGTATACTCTAATTCTTATACGGCCTTAAATATTTTACTTTCATTTCTGAAGATGAATGATATCTTGATCAGTGTTAGTTGCAGTCTTTTCTATTTTGTCAGAAGTTTCTGTTATACTAATAGATATCCTCCCAAATGCCTGATAAAGAACCTGAAGACAGATATGTTTTTCTGCAGCCAGGCTGACTGGCTGGGCAAAATAACCTGGGTGTGATGAGCAACTTGTGCACATTGATACAGCAGGAGTGGGAGCCGTTTATTGTAGGACAGGAGGGGTATATATACATTCCACACAGCTTATCTAATTAACATAAACTAGATACAACAGTCAGCCAATAAGGAATCTCCACACTTAATGGCTCCCTGGCGTTACTTCACAAACCACTCCTTCTGCAAAATGCCAGGCACCATCTTGACTTGTTTACAGACTCTAAAAATGTTTTTGCTGTAATAAGTAATATATCTGTATCTATTATATATACATATATACATATACACATATATACATATACACATATATACATATATATTTGTATTTATAGCTATATCTATGTAAAACTGTGTGCATCTGGCTTTCCTTCCTGACAATTTGTAAGATTTCTCTTTAGCTTTAGAGTTTGGAAATGTTGCTATTATATGATTAGGACTTCTGTCTTCTCCTTAATATAGCCAGAAGTTAGGAACTGAGTGTTTCAGTTAATCTGAAGACTGAGGACAATCTTCATTTTAGGGACATTCTCCTCAATGGCTACTTTAGAATATTTCCTTTATTTATTGTTTTTCTCTTTTGAAATTCCTGTTATTCTGATGTCTGAGCTCTCATATATATCTTCCAAGTCTTGTATCTTTTCCCTCATGATTTTTGTCACTTTATATTTTTTCTCTAGACCACTAAGAAGATTCTCAAATGTGAGAACTCATGTGATCATTCTTGAAATCATCTACTGAGTTGCTTAATTAATTGATTTTATTATGTATAGTAGCATTTTCATCAAAGCTTCTGTATTTTTTCTTTATCTTAGTGTGAGTTCTGCTCCTTTTTAGTTGTTAGGACTGCTTAGATGAATTGTTATTTTTATTTTTTTTGTCTGAAAAATGCTCAAGTTATATTAACCATGTTTCTTGCTTTTTTAAACTTGATGCTTTAACATCTGTCTTACATGGATATGCCAGACATACTTGTTCTGCACAATCCCGTTATGTTTCAGGCAACCTGGGTGGTCTGCCTCTCTCCTCTCTTGATCTGGGTAAGTCCTCCTCCCAAGCATGAGTTTTGCAAACACAAGCCAGTAAATCCACAACCTATACCACAAACGTATTTTCATGCATTGATATTGAAGACTACTGTCCACCTGCCTTACAAATGCCAGTCCCAAGTAACAGACAACTAGGGACAGACTCATTCCCTAAGCCTGCCTAAATCATTCCAATTAGCCAATCCTAAGCCTGCTTGGACCCATCCCCTGTTTTTTCCCATGGAAACTGCAATAAAACTCTGGCCCACACTTATTCCCTCTCCTTCGGCTTCATGACCATCTCTAGTGCTTCCCCATGTACCCCATTGTGGTGTGCCGCTTCTTTTGGGGACTGTGAGATATAAAATATCCCTCAGTGATAATCATTTCTTGATCTGTAGGCCTAACTTATCTATCAAAAAGGATGGTGGAAGGAGTCAGTCATCATTATACAAAATACATGTATGAAGATGTGAATTTGGTGTCATACCTTATATACAAACAGAGATATGATAAATTATGGTATAAAGGTGTATTAAAAATTGTAATGCAATTTAGAGGGGGGAAAGTTTATTTGTGCTCACAGTTTCAGAGATTCAGTCCACAGTCAGCTGACTCCATGTCTCTAAACCCAAGGTAGAGCAGAGTATCATGCTGCAGAGTATGGTGTAGGAAAGAAATGCAGGACATGACAGCCAGGAAGAAGAGAGAGCTCCACCCACCAGCAACAAATATAAACCCTCAAAGCATGCCTCCAAGTGACCTTCCTCCTCTAGCCACACATTATCTGCCTACAGTTACCATCCAGTTAGTCCATATCAGTGGATCAAACCACTGACTAGGTTACAACTCTCATAATCTAATTATTTCTACTCTGAATATTCTTCCATTGTCTCACACATAGCTGTTAGGGGACATCATACATTCAAACCATAACATAGCCTTCAGCAAAAATGGAAGGAAGAGTAGTAGAAGAATTAATTGGAAATTTATAGCTAGCATCTCAATCCATCACAAAATTAAAGTTAACACTATGGCTATCATTTTAACCTGTAATTTTGAAGTTGCTATTTTAAAAAAAATTATAATATCTAATATTGCTAAGAATGTGATGCAAGAGACAACCTCAGTCTATCAAAACATTTTTTTTTTCTGAAAAAGAAACTGGCAGTACTTCTAAACGACTTTAAAAATAATATTCTTTGACCAAGTAACAGGAATCTATTTTATGGAAATAAGTAAATGAACTCATATTTTATAAAGTAAATTATAGTGACTTTTCTTGAGCAGAGGCCATTTGCTTAGCCTTGGCTATTCTGCCTCCTTTAATCTAGAATTGTACACCACAATTATGAGTGAGGGTGTCTCTGGTATGCTAAAAATGTCTGCATCACCCTATCTCTCCTTTTCAGCTTGATTTTTGGAAGTGGATATTAGATGGAAACTGCATCAGATAAGTCCCAAGCAATAGTGAAATGAGAGACATGGTGAATGGTGTTGTTGGCAGCAGAATCATATAAAAACAATCATTTCTAATGGGGAGGTCCATGGGATGCTTCCATAAAATCTTAAGTGCTGCCTGGGTTCCCACTATTCCCAAACCTTTTTCTGAGGTTTGATTTTATTCATTAGTTGTTTATATTCTTTTACACAATTTTAATTTATGTCTTCTCATTTACAAACAATAATTCTGCTTTCAAAATACTTAAATTTTGATTGGGTTATTTGTTATCTTATTGTCTAATTTTTTGAGTTCTTTGTATATTCTGGTTATTAGGGCTCTATCTGAAGTGTGTGGAGTAAAGATTTGTTCCCAGGATGTAGGCTCCCTATTTATCTCTCTTATTGTTTCTTTTGCTGAGAAAAAACTTTTTAGTTTGAGTAAGTCCCATTTGTTGATTCTATTTGTTAACTCTAGCGCTATGGGTGTCCTATTGAGGAATTTGGAGCCCGATCCCACAGCGTGTAGATCATAACCAACTTTTTCTTCTATCAGATGCCGTGTCTCTGATTTAATATCAAGCTCCTTGATCCATTTTGAGTTAACTTTTGTGCACGGCGAGAGATAGGGATTCAGATTCATTTTGGTGCAAATGGATTTCCAGTTTTCCCAGCACCATTTGTTGAAGATGCTATCCTTCCTCCATTGGATGCTTTTAGCCCCTTTATCAAATATAAGATAGTTGTAGTTTTGTGGATTGGTTACTGTGTCCTCTATTCTGTACCATTGGTCCACCCGCCTGTTTTGGTACCAGTACCATGCTGTTTTTGTTACTATTGCTCTGTAGTATAGTTTGAAGTCTGGTATCGCTATACCGCCTGATTCACACTTCCTGCTTAGTATTGTTTTTGCTATTCTGGGTCTTTTATTATTCCATATGAATTTCATGATTCTTTTATCTATTTCTACAAGATATTCTGTTGGGATTTTGATTGGCATTGCATTGAACTTATAGAGAACTTTTGGTAATATCGCCATTTTGATGATGTTAGTTCTGCCTATCCATGAGCAAGGTATGTTTTTCCATCTTCTAAGGTCTTCTTCTATGTCTTTCTTTAGGGTTCTGTAATTTTCATTGTATAAATCTTTCACCTCTTTTGTTAGGTTGATTCCCAAGTATTTTATTTTTTGGGGGGATATTGTGAATGGAGTAGTTGTCCTCATTTCCGTTTCAGAGGATTTGTCGCTGATATACAGGAATGCCTTTGATTTATGCGTGTTGATCTTATATCCTGCCACTTTGCTGAATTCATTTATTAGCTCTAATAGCTTCTTTGTAGACCCTTTTGGGTCTGCTAGGTATAGAATCATATCATCTGCAAATAGTGATAATTTAAGTTCTTCTTTTCCTATTTTTATGCCTTTAATTTCTTTTGACTGTCTAATTGCTCTGGCCAGTGTTTCGAGGACTATGTTGAACAGAAGTGGTGAGAGAGGGCATCCCTGTCTTGTACCAGATCTTAGAGGGAATGCCTTCAATTTTTCTCCATTCAGAATGATGCTGGCCTGTGGCTTATCATAGATTGCTTTTACAATGTTGAGGTATGATCCTGTTATCCCTAATTTTTCTAGCGTTTTGAACATAAAGGGATGCTGTACTTTGTCGAATGCTTTTTCTGCAAGAACAGACACTTCTCAGAGGAGGAAATACAATCAATCAACAAGTACATGAAAAAATGCTCACCATCACTAGCAGTCAGAGAAATGCAAATCAAAACTACCCTAAGATACCATCTCACTCCAGTAAGACTGGCAGCCATTAGGAAGTCAAACAACAATAAGTGCTGGAGAGGATGCGGGGAAAAGGGCACTCTTGTTCATTGCTGGTGGGACTGCAAATTGGTGCAGCCAATTTGGAAAGCAGTATGGAGATTTCTCGGAAAGCTGGGAATGGAACCACCATTTGACCCAGCTATTCCCCTTCTTGGTCTATTCCCTAAAGCCCTAACAAGAGCATGCTACAGGGACACTGCTACATCGATGTTCATAGCAGCTCAATTCACGATAGCAAGACTGTGGTACCAGCCTAGATGCCCTTCAATAGATGAATGGATAAAAAAAATGTGGCATTTATACACTATGGAGTATTACTCTGCATTAAAAAATGACAAAATCATAGAATTTGGAGGGAAATGGATGGCATTAGAGCAGATTATGCTAAGTGAAGCTAGTCAATCTTTAAAAAACAAATACCAAATGACTCCTTTGATATAAGGGGTGTAAACAAGGACAGGGTAGGGACGAAGAGCTTGAGAAGAATATTTACAGTAAACAGGGATGAGAGGTGGGAGGGAAAGGGAGTGAGAAGGGAAATTGCATGGAAATGGAAGGCGATCCTCAGGGTTATACAAAATGTCATATAAGAGGTAAGGAGGGGTAAGTCAAGAGAATACAAATGGAAGACATGTTTTACAGTAGAAGGGGTAGAGAGAGAAAAGGGGAGGGGAGGGGAGGGGAGGGGAGGGGGGATAGTAGACAATAGGACAGACAGCAGAATACATCAGATACTAGAAAGGCAATTTGTCAATCAATGGAAGGGTAACTGATGTGATACAGCAATTTGTATACGGGGTAAAAGCGGGAGTTCATAATCCACTTGAATCAAACCGTGTAATATGATGTATTAAGAACTATGTAATGTTATGAACGACCAATAAAAAAAAAATACTTAAATTTTAAGAACAGGGAAAAGTAAATAATTTGAAAGCTAGGTTTCTATCTTCAAGTCATCCACAATCATGTACTTTCCAATATTTCCTAATGTAGTGATTATGATGTTATAAACTTGTCATTCTGCCTCTTAGTCTGCTCAGTAGATGTCTATTGTCCTAATAGATTAAAAAACTGCCAGAAGGAAGAAAAATGTATTCTCTTTGTTATTTTCTTATATCTCATTAGGAATCTGTGAGTATATTATAGAATGAAAGCAGCAAGAGCAAACACCTACATAGTGCATAAATATATTAATTCATATAACAAACTTATGAAATGTGAATGATCATTGTCACATTTTACAAATGAGTAAACTGAGGCACAGAGAGTTAAAGTGATGTTACTAAACCTTATGCAATTTGTGAATAGTATAGCAAGGATTTGTACTTATTTTGGTGGTTCTAGAGTCTATGCTACAGTTTCTCATAATACAATAAATTTGTTTATTGTTTATATAAAAATTCTTACACTTTTCACAGACCTAACATCCTATTAAACATAATTTAACAAATTTTACATTAAAAAGAAAATAAGGCAATATATTTTCTCTCTGAGAATTTAAAAATTAAGAATATTTTACATAATGATATCAAGTGTTCTAATTTGCTAATGAGTTTAATTTTCTGGGATAAATATAAGTACCAGGCAAATCTGTAAAGCAGAAGCCCAGGTTCTCATCATGTAAAATTTGATAAATCACTTAAATCATTGATGTTGGACTTTTTAATATATATTTTATTTGTTCTTTTTATATATACATGACAGTAGAATGTGTTTTGCTATATTATATATACATGGAGTATAACTTCCCATTCTTGTGGTTTATATGATGTGCAATTATACTAGTTGTATATTCATAGGAAAATTATGTTCAATTCATTATACTGTCTTTCTTTTACCCATGCCCCCTCCTTTCCCTTCATCCCCCATTGTCTAATCCAATGAAATTCTATTCCCCAACCACCTTGTTGTGTGTTAGTTTCTGGATATCAGAGAGAATATTCTGTGTTTGGTTTTTGTGGACTGGCTTATTTCACTTAGAATGATAGTGTCCATTTCCATCCATTTACCAGAAAATGCCATCATTTTATTCTTCTTTAAGCCTGAGTAATATTTCATTGTGTATATGCAACACATTTTCTTTATCTAGTCATAGGTTGAAGGGCACCTAAGTTGGTTGCATAGTTTAACTATTGTGAATTGAGATGCTATAAATATTGATGTGGCTGTGTCACTGTGGTATGTTGATTTTAAGTCCTTTGGGTATAAATGAATGAGTGGAATAACTGGGTCAAATGGTGGTTCCATTCCAAGTTTTCTAAGAAACCTCCATAATACTTTCCAGAGTGGTTGCAACAATTTGCAATCCCATCAGCAATGCATGAGTTTTCTTGATAATTGCCAGTCTGACTGGAGTGAGATAAAATCTTAGAGTAGTTTTGATTTGTATTTCTCTAATTACTAGAGATGTTGAACATTTTTTTCACAAATTTATTGACTGATCATATTTCTCCTTTTGTGAAGAGTCTGTTCATTTCCTTTGCCCATATGTTAATTGGGTTGTTTTTTTGGTATGAACTTTTTTGAGTTCTTTACATATCCTGGAGATTAATGCTCTAAGGTGCAGGTGGCAAAGGTTTTCTCCCAATTGCAGACTCTCTCTTCAAGTTCTTGATTGTTTCTTTTGCTAAAGAAGCTTTTTAGTTTGATACCATCCCATTTATTGCTTCTTAATTTTATGAAGTTGGGCTTTTTAACTATAATACATTTGTCCTATTTACTTTTTGATTGTTTATGGAATGTTTTACAATTTATAAAATGTAAGTTGGAATAAATATTAATGTTTTTGTGCCATATTAGGAAATTACATAGCTTTATGGATTTGGGGGAAAGTTTAAAATGTTTATTTTAGGATAATAATTGCCACTAATTATTGTGAAATGACACACACAAAAAACATAAACAAATATGTCAGTATTGAGAAGTGAAGTATTCAAGGGGTTAACACAGAAGTGGAAATTAAAAATATGCTTCTTATTTACACTTCTTATCAGACACTGTGATGAAAAGTCAGTGAATAGAGAGGAAAAAAAAGATATTGGAATAATTTCTGTTTGTACAACAGATGTTCTGTGTCCTGTCTGTATTTACAGGGCCACTGTGGGTTCCATATGCATAAATAGTGACAGAAGATTTCACTTAGAGCAAAATGTTTCATGACTCACAAAACCTTTCTTTGCTTCATAATGAATCAAGATAAAATATTTTTTGGCAGTTTTGAATATTTTAGTAGGCTATAAAAGTGTGCTAATTACCTATTCTCTTATCTATGGAAAGCACATTTTAATTTCAAGCAATCTGTTTTTCTTTTTACCCTCAACTTTCCATCCATTTGTTTAATTTTAAGTTAATTAAGTGCTCTCGAGTCCTCATCCTCTTTCCAGTCCTGTAGCACTGGATGCTCTCGTTCACGATCTGTTTAAATTTTTCTCCTTCCTTGGAGTCTGCTTCCCTGAGGTTCCTTTTGTTTTTATTCTTGTCCTACTTCCACATATGCCTCAAAATTGAGGTACTCTTAGGTTATGTGGTCATCCTTCTGTGTGTTTGCCTTGGGTGATTTCCACACTATTATGGATTCCAGTCACCTGGAAGTGCAGAGTGCTAGATCAGCTCTCTCTCGTTTACTCATTCTCATATTCTTCTGTCTTCTTTGTCTATCCCTTCATATACTCTGGGGAAATTTTAAAGTCAATATGCTTCAAATCGAAGTCATTTCCTGTTTTGCCCCCTTCATCAGCTTCTGTTTCCACTTGTTGATAATGGTACCACACAATTGTCTGAATTCCTAAGCTTGGTGTTATCTCCTATTCTTCTCAGTTTTTCAGACCACATCTCACCAGACCTTTCCTCTACTCTTCATTTAAATTGTGTCTCAAAGCCCATCTTCAGCTTTAGGCCAATGGTGTTGGTTTGAGTTCTCGTCTTATCTTGTCTCATAGAAAAGAAAACTTCCTAAGGGATCTTTGTGGTTGGGGATTTTGTCTCTTACATATCTTCACTCACAGTGTAATCAGAGTGATTTTTGTGAAACACACTGTGATCTTGTCATTTGCTTACTCTGAACACTCCCATTGGTTCCTAGCTGGTTAAAGGATGTGATCGTGTAAGACTCATCATGCAAGCGTCCCCTTCCTCTTTGCCAACTCCATTCTCCCCAACTCTATCATCATACAACATAAATGGAATTTAGCTGTTCTATTTCACCTTCCCCAAACTTGCTTCCTGACTTTATCCACATCCTGATACTGCCAGTGTTCTCTTTATCAATATTCTGACATAGTCATCATGAACTATTTCAAATGCTATTTTCCTAAGCAGGTGGTTAATTTTTTGTTTCTTCAAAAAATAATATTAGTAGAGCTGTTATCCTGATGATTCTATAGCATTGGTTTCCATATCTTTCTCCTGCTTTTCTAGTGCATCCTCTCCTTTTTCATGTTGGCTCTGTCTTCTTTTACAGTTTCTCATGAATTTGTGTTTAATAAATGCTGGTTTAATATGAATAAATGAAGAGCTGAGGAAAGGAACGCATCATAGATGCAGAAGCACCACGCAGGTGTGTGGGTAATACACTTCTAATATAATATATACTCCTCCCTGCAAAGACAATAACAATGCATTTTGCACAATTTATTTCTTGTTTGCTTATTTAATAAAATTGTATTTATTTATTTTCCTATGTGAAAAAATTTTTATCAAAAATATTTTTTTTAAATATAAAATAGACACAAATACATGGAGATTGCTATATATTTTGAGATCAGTTTGCAATCATCAGTCTTAGTTAATTTAGCATACACTTAAAATATTAGTGTAGAAAACTTCATTGTATCAATGATGGAAACCACTCAAATGGAAAACTAGGTGAAGTATTGTTTTAAAATGATTCAGGATATGTTCTATTTATTTGCTAAAGATTATTTCTTTGCTTCAAAATTTATATCGAATAAGTGATCCATGATTTTTGTTGAAAGGAATAAAAATTCTCTTGTCTGTCCTCTGTCTAGTCTACAGTGATCTCTTGAGCATAATCTGAAAGTACTGATGACATGTTAATTGCATTCTAAAAATAGTTTCCATAATTGAGAACTTTGGTTCTAAAGATCAAACAACATCCTTAAGGGTGGTTTGTTATTTTTTAATGTGCTGTTTTATTTTTTTATTTTTCTCAATTAGTGCCACTTTCTTCTTTCTGGCTTTTTGTCAGCAGGTTTTTTTCTGGTTGTTTTAATTTGCACTATTCAGCAGATACGGCTCTCATGACCCTTACTCTCCCACTGTAGCATAAAAGTTCAGCAGATGCAAAATCTAAAGTTTGACAGGCAGCTGATGGATAATTACTTGCAGTTATAGAAGTTTCTTAATTATAAACCTATTTCTAGGCTGTCACAGTGTTGAATAATGAGAATTTGACATCAAATGAACTTTTTCAAGAATCAACTCTGCCACATACTAGCTTTTATATAATCTTTCCAAACCTCAGTTTCTTCATCTGTTAAATAGACATTTCATAGGGTTGGTCCAAGTCATACACAATCATTTCTCTACTAAACTGGGTCTTCACTGATCTTTATCATCTCATTACATAGAATAGTGCCTAGAGTTCAACTCTGTTTGTTGAATGAAGGAATGAATAAACGAGCGCAGAGGGATGGTTCTAATACTGATTTTGTTATAAACAGGTATTTAATAATATGTCATCTGCTGTCATAATATTTAACATTATGTTCCTGCATTAATAAGAAAGGAAGCCACAATCTTCTCAGCACATTTGAGGAAACAGAACAGAGAATTCAGTTAGATTTTTATCAATGGTGTCAAAGCTTCCATAATATATTTTCATATGGTTAAAACATTATTTAACAAGCTATAGCAACTAGTCAATGATACATGAAATTTTGTTCTCCTCCTTTCTCTGAATTCATTATTCTTTATTTTTTAGTCATTCATGACAGTAGTCAATTTTGACATATTTATACCAATATGAAGTGTATCTTATTCTAATTAGGATCCCAGTCTTGTGGATGACTTTAAATTTCTTCACTAAGAGATAAATACAGTCATCCTTCATAGCCATGGGGGATTGGTTCCAGGACCTGTGCAGATACTAAATTTGAAAAAAAGAAATGTTTTTAATCCATGATTGGTGGAATTCTCAGTATGAATACTGGAGTCCAACTGCACAAGTAAATAAAAATTTAAGAATTTAAAAAAATTATAATTTCCACTTCAGAAATAACTTGCTGGTTACCCATAAAGCCTGATGAAAACTTGTTTTCATGACTTTAGTTTTAGACAAGAACTGTGGAGGGTCTAAGATCTTTCTTATCTACAAGCTAACATGTTTGTCTGCCACAGATCTGAGGATACTTGCAAACAACACAATATTCCTGTGTCAGAGATAAAGGGCTTTATTATTCATGGCTAGCAAATAGCATGTTCCTACTTATGTCAATTTCCTTTCCCATAAATCCTATGTGAGGCCCAGATAGATATTTATGTAATCAGTGGGTAGTGGGACAGAAAAGAAACCTGAGTTTAACGAACCTAGGTTTTTATAATGGGCAGTATGCACACCTATTCTTTGTTCTGGAGGGAACATTGTCCGCTTGTATATAAGCTTTAAGTTTGCATAAGGACACCATACCTGTCTTTTAAGGCTGTTCACAACATAAATATATCTGAGAAGATAATCCGGAGCAAATAGCTGAACATGCCTCCCTCAGATATTTAGAAATGCTAGAGACTCCTAGAGAATTGTCTCTTTGTAGCTTTATATTGAATTAAGGCAATGCACATGAGTATAATGCCACTGATATTTATTGAGAATGTACTTTATAATGCTTAATATTAGTCGATATATGATACACAGTAACGAGAAAGCCATGGTCTATGTTCTCAATAACTAAGGCAGGTGGATACACACATATACAATAAAACACTGTGTGATAAATGCTCCTTCTGAGACAGTATCCCATAGCATCTGAAAGTGTGAGCTGATGTCAGAGATGCTGGGATTGCTATAGCACAGTAGTTGAAAGTTGGTGCTGAATTAATTGTTTGAGTTCTAAGCCTAGCCCCACCAATGACCATTTTGCATTTGGTGTTCAACCTCTCCTGTTTCTTCATTTTTCTCATTATTAAAATTTATTTTAGTACCTACTTCATGATGGTTGGGGGGATTAAATGATTTATTATGGAAAAGAACCTAGAATAGTTTCTGACATGTACGAACTGTTCAGTAAAGGTTAACTTTACAAAATCTAACTTTCATCACATTTTTATTGTGACCTTAAGAAAAGTGATCTAACTTCCTCTCTGAGGCACATTTTCCTCACTTATAAAATGGGAGTCATAATATCTCATTGGCTGTCTTATGAGTCACAAATTTAAAAATATATCAAATATGCTTAAAATTGGTAGCTGCTATTATTAGCATAGGTACCTATACTACATGCAAGTCGAGGGAGAGATTTGGATTTCTTCTTTCTACCTTTTGAATATCTTCCCATGATTCACAGCCAGAGGACAATATAAACTGGAAGGGCTTAGCACTATACTGGAAGTCGAAATCTGGTTCTATTCTTGCTTTTGTTTTTAATTCATTTATTAAAAAATGATTTGGAAGAAATATAAATGTAACAGAGTGCCTTGCTGTTAAAAATCTCATAATAGTGTTTCAAGCCACTTACATTCTTCTACATATCTCAGAAGAAGCAAATGTGGTCAAGAGGTGATTTTTTACCTATATCATGAAAGGTGAGTTAAGGTAATATAAGCAAATGTACAGAGAGACACTAAAGAAAGTATTTGAAAAATGTATTTTGAGAGAACTTTAGGATAAGCTGCCTAGAGCCTGAAGGGACAGTTTCAGTGGAAGCCAAGGTCAGGAAGGATGTAAAAGCTAATTTGATGAGATGGCCATTATTACCCTAGGTACATGTATGACTGCATATATGGCATGATGCTTCATCATGTACAATCAGAGAAAGTTGTGGATGTAAAGTTGTGCTGCAGTTGCATACAATGAATCAAAATGCATTCTGTTATCATATATACCTAATTAAAATAAAATTTTTAAAAAGCCAATTTGAGATTTTTACCTTAATTCCATATGGCCTGTGAACCTGAAAATGCTACTGCTCTTGTTGTGGATGCTAAAGAATGCTGTGGCCAGAGCAGGATATTTAGGGAAAATTATGCTCTTAGCTTTCTGAATCTGGACATACAATGGATCCAATCTTTTGGGGTTATATTCACAAGTATTAAGAAATGCTCTGAATGTAACCAGCAATAGAAGCACCAAACCTAGCATTCTAAGTTGCTTAAACAAACTTAATTGTTGTGAGGGATGAAACTACCTAAAGCCCTAAAATATAAATGTTAATCATTGACTTGGGGAAAAGATAAGCCTTTGGGTTTGAACATACATTCTATCCTGCCATGGCTCTGTGGTGAGCATGCGTTGTGGCCACCAGTTAAAGGGACCTGCCTGCCTGTTTACAGGGATGTTTTACTCCCCCTCCCCCACAAGCACATGCACTGATTCTATTTTAGCCATTTAATGTTAAAAATACGGCTCTGTGGGAGCTTATGTCTTAACACATGAGACATTTGTTCAAATGTTTACATGGCTTTACAATATTTAGCAGAGCTACGTGTTGAATTGCCAAGTATGTGCATTTTATTGTAATGTTGTTACATTAGTCCCCAAACTCTTGCAAAAAATATTCTCATTAACTGCTATTACCTTCATCAAACATATAACCTCTCGGCAGGGCTCTAGCTCCCTAGGCAAGCCCATCATCAACCCCTGTACTTCAAGCAAGTGCATAAGCACCAGCTGTCAACGGTGCTTTCAATCCAGCTGTCAAGCCAGGTGTGGTAGGCGCGCTGCACTGCGCTCCAATGCTAATGATGGATTAATTAAGGCAGTATGTGTGTGCATGCCATGGAATCTGGAGAGCAGTTTGTGTACTGCTTTTGGCTTGGCTCTACTGTAGTCCTCAGTGTATTCCCTGGAGACTTCCTCTCAACTTGCCAACAGGTCTGTATACTCTGGTTCAAAAGAAAACAATCAGCTTATCTGAATTGAAAACAAAGAACCCCATGACTAACTCACCAAAGCTTGTGATCTTGACAGAGAAAGCACAGGGCTTATTTGACAGATCATGAAAGGAGGTGGAGGTGTGCCTCTTCTCTTACTTCCTGCAAAGTAAATGAATCTGCAGGTACATTGCTTATGCTTGCTTATGACATAAAACAGTGGTAGAGCTCATGAAATAATAGGATTTTCCTATATTTAAATGTTTTAAAAAATATTTTTAAAAACTTTTGCAGGATAACCTTTGACAACATTGTTGCCTTTTGGAGTTGTTCCTCCCCCCATAGTAGTTGCCTTTTTAATCATCTGTTAAGCTCTAGTTCTAGGCAGTCTGCATGTCTTTCCTTTACACAGTTTTGAACTACTACCTCTGTTTTTCTCACTGGTAGTGTCCCACTAGGCAACACATATTTTAGGACTTGGGGGACTTTTTACCTTCAGGACTAACGGCTTTGATCCCAGTGTATATATTTCATTGCACCCTGGTTGAAAAATGGAGGCTTCATTTTTTTTAAAGATGGAATTATAACAATTTTAACAATAGTAGTTCTGGGGATAGTGGTGCATGCCTATGGTCTTAGTAACTTAGGAGAGTGAGGCAGGAGGATCTCAAGGTCAAGGCCAGCCTGGGCAACTTCATGAGGCCCTAAGCAATTTAGTGAAACCCTGTCTTAAAATAAAAAGTAAAAAGGACGGGAGATACAGCTCAGTGGTAAAGTGCCCTTGGATTGCATCCCTAGTTCCAGAAATATCTAAACAAAACAAAATATAAAAACAGCAGTAGTAATCACAATGCTTTCAGCACCAATTATGTACTGGACACTGTATGCAATATGTACATAACCTCATAATCTCACAAAGATTAAGTAATTTACCCAGAAAAGCGTAGCTCCTCATGAAGAATGGAATGCATTTGCAAAAGATATTGGGGAATCATTAGGAATTTAACAGGGAAGACGAGGGAGAAGTCACTAGGATGCAAACCTAGGATATGCAGAACACAGAAGCTTATGAGCCAATGCTTGTTAGGACACAATGCGAACCTGTTGTGTCTATAGCACACACATCCTGGGCAGAGTCAGAATGCGATAGGACTGAGAAACGTCATGATAAGGAATCTGAGCTTAACATTCTCCTTGCAAAGAAAAACTAATGAAAAGACAATTTTACAATTTAGCTTTTGGAAGATAATGGCAATAAGGAGGATGCATTTATTTGAAAGTGTTTGGTAAGGTAATACTCTTAGGGAATAGAGAGGAGTGGTAGGAATATGACATTAGGGGATAATTCTATAAAATGTGCCCACTGTGCTAACTCGCCCCTTCCCATGCTTTCTTTTCCAAGAAGGAATCTACCTGCAGCCCTGTCTGGCTTAAGTGGGCAGGATAGGTTACATTCCTCAGCAAAGTATCTGTTATCTGCAGGAGAAATGCAGGCCCGAAATAATGTCGATAAGAACCAAGTTACCCTGAAGCAGGAGACTTTTGTGACCCTTTTAACAGACCAGATTTTAGAACCCAGGGAGATAACAATAAAATTCTTCCTAACCATGAACTCTATAAGAATTTATGTTAAGAATCCAATTAGAACCAGTCATTATGTAAACTGAGGCAGTGTGAAGATCCCACCCCCAACCCTGATTCTTGCAAACAAATCAAAGATTTTAGACATGTCACTCAGAGTAACCAGGCAATGAGTTTATTAAAGGGATAAGAAAAGGGAAAAGGGGACACATATGATGAAGTAGAGCCAAAGTGACCTAGAGTTGTCATGACAGGGGGGGACTTGAAAATCTAATGTCATCCTGCTGTCAGTCAAAAGTCAAAAAGTGAATCTGGATGGAGCTTTCTGGAAACTTCTCTGGGATTGCCCAATAAAATCTGAGTTCTAGAGAGGCACGCTCTTCCTTTCCTCTCTGAGAACACACTCTCTCCCTCGACAGTGTCCCCTTTTCCCTTTTCTTATCCCTTTAATAAACTCATTGCCTGGTTACTCTGAGTGACATGTCTAAAATCTTTGATTTGTTTGCAAGAATCAGGGATGTGGGTGGGGTCTTCACACTGCCTCAGTTTCCTAGAAGGCCACACTCAGTTTCCTAGGAGGCCCCTGTAATATTATCAGATCCCCTTTGGCATCAAAGGAATTCTATCTCCTCTCACTTAAATAAATCCTACTCCCTTCACTCTTCCATTTCATTATTGTCTGGGGATTTTATTCTTCAAAATTGTAAGACAAGAACCTGGAAGGAAATTGGTGAGGCCTTCAGCCTGCACATACCCCATCTGCCAGCTGATGTGGGGAATCTATTTTCATCCCCAAACTCCAGTTTCAATATCATTAAGAAATTGTGCCATTGTGGCAGACTCTGTGCCAGGTGCAGTAGGTAAAGTAGGAGACTGAGAAGTGCATACTTGATGCATTGCAGTCTGCTCTGGGAAGCTGCTGGACTAGGAAAATGTCAGACAATTGAACATTGCCTCTTTGTACCCACTTCTGAGTGAACATTTCAAGTTAGTCATAGGTATGAACTCATTTAATCCTCAGTGTTCTATAAGGCACATATGATAAAGTAGAGGAACCAGGTCAGGAATTCAGAATGTGGTTTCTGAATTTGCTCCTGACAACAGAATGAGGTAGTCTTTTAGGACGATATTTTCTTTTTAAAAAAATTTTTTTTTTAGTTATGGAAATTTACTACTCAGTAACACTTATAATGCAACTTTAGATTTTATATACATCATTGTCAATAGCAAGGGGTCATCTTTTGTTTGGGAACTTTCTACAGAGGTTTAGAAGAATTCCTGAGACTGCATTTGTTTGGGGAAGTTTAACACTTAGAGGGTGACAATTAAATCATGTTATCTCTGGATATCAAGGAAATATTTTATACACTACCTCACAAGTTCTTACCAGAAAAATAAATTCTGAAAGGCTTGAATGTGCACTACTGTCAAATGGATTTAAAACAGAGTGAAGGGACCCTAAGCAAAGGGTAATGATAGCAATAATAATGATAAATGGCAATGCATTGAGTTAGGACCAGTGTGCACAGTTGGCTGCTTTTATTTAAGATGTCTTGGTAATGTTAAAGCTGCAAGAAGCATTAATAAATGAGTACATACGGTTGTAATCTGAAATCTTTTTGCAGTTATCTTGGTCCTTGCTGAATGTAATATATGTTGCTATTATTGTTTAATTAAAGATAAAAAAAATCACATCAGGTATCTCAAGTATCACACATATTTCATTGACCCTCCTTGTTTGTTTGTTTATTCTTATGCAAACCAGACCACTAAACTGCCAAAGGAAACAAATTGTTAGTTTTCAAGGTGAAGATAGAAGTCTAAATAGATTTAAGTTTCAGTCAATTATATTAATTTATTTTTTTAACATAAGAATTTTCCAGATAGAGTCACAAGTATTTAAACAGACAACTTATGTTAAAATGCTTGTGCATACCTTAAAAATAGTATTGATGGATATATGACAGTGAACTTAAAAACAAGATTATATTCCTTTTTTTAAAGAGAAGACTGTAAAATAAAATTAGTGTGTATATGCAAATTGTCTTTGCTGTGACTTCATAATTTGTAATGGTATTCAGCTTGACAATGTTTACACTTGTTAATGACTTCCTTTATGAGTGATAATTGATCTACTTCATTATCATATTAAATCCTTGATCATATGCCATTAGGTTTGATGTAATAAATGATCTGTGTGATTTTTAGTGTAATGAACTAATTAGACTAATTAAAATCAATATGTGTGCCAATATTATACTTTGAATCCAAATGCTCCTTCTTACCGTGCTGGCTTAAAATCAGCAACTCAGTAAAAGGATCTAATGCTGATTTATGAGCACTTGAGGAACATGAGGCAGAATAAATTGCTTGTGGTAGTAGAGACAGCATTAGTGAAGTATAAGATACTAAGTGCTTTGTAAGGTCAGCAATAAGAGTGTAGTTACACATGTAGTTATATGGCACCTTAAACCTCCTCTTAATATATCAGAACATCCTAGCAAAATTATTTGGCTTAAATGCCAGCTAAAATACTCTGCACTTGTTCATAAACAACACCACTGAAACACATGCATCCCAATTAGGAAATCCGTCTACAAAAGTCATAAAAATACACATATTAAGTTTGATACACATTTTTCAACAATTGACATATTTTCTGTACGTGAGTGGAGGTTATACGTTCTAAAGCAGATCTGTAATTCTACAAATTTAAATCATCCATTATTCTTTTAGAAATCTATAGAAATTTTGAAAAATTTAGAAAATGAATAGTTTCAATATTAAGTTCTTATATCATGTTTTTGAAGAAGTGTCATCCAGTTCCTTAGATTATAAAAGATTCCTCACTTAAATGCTCACCAAAAGGTTTTTCTATTCTGTTATTTACCAAAATTTAAATATGTGATGGATTGATTTATGGTGATTGAATTTCTGGAGTGTCAACTCTACAAGGGCTGAGACTACATGTCAGATTCTTACCTATGTAGATCTAAAACAGTTCCTTGTACACACAAACCAAAATAGAATTCTAGATACTTTTCTTTTAATTGTATGTACCTTCATTTGTTATTTCTAAAGTTTAAGCACATTTTATATTATTTCAATGGAAATTGAATATCATACCTCACAAGTCACTAAAGAGCTGTAACAATTTTAGATCAGATCACCGTATTTTCTCTACAGAGCCTGGTATATGTCTTTCATGTTTCATTCCCTTGAGAACTAGAGAAAGTTGCAGGCACAAAGGGAAGCTGAACTGGAATGTGGAACCTTGGATTTATTCATCCTATGCCAGATTAGAGGTTTTTCACTTTTCATGTAGGGATTTATGGTTGTACTGGCAAAGGAAAACAATATGTAATATCTTTAGGTAGTTTTGAAAAAGGCTTTCCTAACAGGTTTGTGTTATCTGTGTCTTCTTATTACCAAAACACAGTAGGCACATAGTATGCAAGTTTGCTTATCTTTAGGAGAAACATTAGGGATCTCAGTATGTGGAAATATGAAAGGGACTCTCAAGGCATTTTCTCCAGCCCAGTGAGAATCTTGTATTTCCTATTTCTTTTGTCTTTACATTTCCCACAGCTTCAACTCATCATTCATTCAAAACCACACACATATTAATTGAGAATTTATAAAAAGTACGATGCTTGGTTCTGTGATAGAACTGAGGCTTCCTAGACCAAAGCCATTTCTCATCTAGGAAGGAGGATAAGACATGTATATAAATAGTTCTAATCTAACATGATGTGTGATAAATCTTGGAAAGAGTTTTACATTTGCAATAGAAGTTTAAAGATCAGGAGATGCCTTAGGCAGTGTGACTAGGGAAAGCTTTGTAAAGGCGGTGGCATGCGAACTAAGCCTTGCTAGCTGGAAAGAAGTTTTTCAGGACAGGATGGAAAGTGAGTACTCTGGAGAGAAGGGAAAGCATAATCAATCTGCCTTTTCTTAAAAAGATGAACTATAATAATGCAGACTATTTAGAGGGATGGGGCCATAGTGTCTTGATTAGCACAAACATGAATTGTAGGCTATTTCTTTCTATTGCTTTCAATTACTGGGGATAATCATGAATTTTATGAACAAAGTAATATCTAATAGACATTTGAATTAATTTTTTAAAATGAAGTATAAATAATACAACAGCTCTTAATAACTTCTAACATATAATATAAACCTTATGGGATATTGATTTCAAGCCATAGATTCTAATCATATTTTATACAAAAAGTACAGTTGACTAGATTCCTTTGGCAGTGGAGAGCAGGGATGAATGGAATTAATAGATACTGTAGAAGGACTATTGTGAAAAAAATGCTCTCAAATCTTGGGCAATACCCTAATATGTGGAATGGTTAAGCATAAACCTTTTCTCATTAAAACTACAATCAAGACTTTCTTTTGTTCTTCTTCCCATTTCCTGAAACAGAGCCTAAAGGCTCCTCATTCCTCTGTTTAATACAGGTAGAAGAAATGTGTACACAAAGTACCATCTAAGTTATGGTGTGTGGAATTGTCTCAGAGCACTGGCTGCTCAGGAATGGACCCTCAAAATACCATCCATTATGGTTGCTGCCATTATTCTCTCCACAGGGCACTCAGGATTCTGGAGTCCTCCGTGTAATATGGTTATGATTTTTGATTTAAAGCAAATTACTCTGACTCTCAAGTTCTCCAAATCCATGTGTTTAAAACAGGAAGTTTTGAGCTAAGAAATAAAGTTTTTCCCCCAGTGATGTCATATTTTTCTAACAGTAATAATAGTGCTTTAACCCTCCGAGAGATATTTAATGATTAAAACACCCTTCCTAAGAATAATACTCCAGTGCAACCAAGACAAATGAACTAAAAGTATTCAGGTATTTTGGAGGAAAATTATTTTGGTACAGGGGTCCCCACATAGGCAAACCAGCTCTATCTGGAATCTTTCTTCTTAGAATCAGAAGGGATATTTTTCCCTACATTCTTATATTTTTATTTTTAATCTATTAATTATTTACACAAGTTCCCTACATTTCCCCTTTCATATGCCTGTTTGTATCTGTTATCTCTCTCTCTCTCTCTCTCTCTCTCTCTCTCTCTCTCTCTCTCTCTCTCTCTCTCTTTCTTTCATCCCTATCCTTATACCAAGGAAGCCCTACGTGGAAGATTTAAAAGGTCTAAGCAAGATGTCACACTTTATCAGACAAGTCTTGTCACATTTTTCTAAATAGGTATGTCTTTCAATTTAAATGCATTTGTTCTTCTGGCAAATTTATCACACATTTGAACTACTAATTCTGAAGGGAACAGAAGCTACATTATTTCTGCTTAAATGGTTAATGCCTACAATGTGAAACTTTCACAACTGTTTACTAAAAGTCTCTGGCTCATTTTTCCAGATTTTCTAGAGGTCTTTGACTTTTATTGTGGTGATGGCTGAGAAAGATAGATGAATAGATGTTTTACTTCTTTGAGAAGGCTGGAGATGTAGCTCAGTTGTAGAGTGAGTGCTTATCTTGCTCCAAACTCTGGTTTTGGGAGTGTGTACACACACACACACACACACACACAGCCAATCTCTATCATTTGATTCAAATAAAGGAAAATGGGCATGATCAACAAAATGACAGCAATACTGTTACTCTATGCTGATGAACTTTGAAATTGATTCCACAGGTAGTTAATTTAGAAGGAACATGGACATGCTTTGGGATCTGGGAATGGACTTTAGTTCAGATATTTATTTGTGATCCAGAGAAATTCACATAATAGTGAGGATGACATCTTCCATGTTGTATAGACTTCGTGAAGTTCAATGTGTGCATAAAATTCATAAATTCATAAAGATTCATAAATTCATAAAACCTTTACTATCAATTGTTGCAACTAATACAACAGATAAATTTCACTTTCATATTAAATATATAAACATATAACTTTCATCTGTGTACAGTATGGAAAATAAAAACTGAAAATCAAAATCTGTGTACTAATAATTGTAGAGAATAAGAACAATCCCTTGTCTGTAAAAGAGTTGTGAATGACAGAAAAGCCACCAAACTAGGAGATTTGGAAAAAAAATGTATTTTATCTAATTTCTGATGAGACTGGATGATATGACTTGTTACATTTGTGAGTTAACCAATGTTCAACATTCTAATATCTAATGGCATTAATGCTTAAAAATGTGTAAGTCAAGAGAATAAGACAGAGAATTACCAGATTGCAATTATACACTTTTCTAGAAAATTAATTTTATGTACATGGGTAGAATATGATTAATGTTATTTAGGATTCTAACAGAAATGGCAAAATCATACAATGCAATGCATAAATTCTACATATACTCTAATTTTTTAGCAAGTATTATTTTCCTTTTTGTCCAAAAAAAAATAAACCACAATCAAATAGATTTTGACCATGCTCATATTTTCAATTTAATATCATCTTATTTTTCAGTATAACAAATTACTGTGGCAGTCAGGGGACACTTTAATATTATATCCAGGGCATTTTTAATATGTCATTCTAAACTTAAAATTTAGTTGCAATTTTAATATATTACCTGCAAAGAGATATTTTATAAAAAGAAATGCTAAAATCCCAAGCATTCTGTTTTGTTTAATGTATTATTTGTGCATCTGAGGAGTGGATTTATCTTCAATGATTTTTTATTTATTTTAATTCATATTTTTTTGTAATTTTTGTATGTTATGTGATATTTTGAATATTTAAAGAATATTAATTTTCAAGTATATACATTTCTTGATTTCTCCCAGGGAGGAGGACTTGATTCTTCCCCTCATATGTCCTCATGATTCTTCAGACTATCATTTTCCTGTAAAGCATAAACTACTTTTATATTTGCTTACTTGTTTGTCTTTTCATGTTAGATCCAGTTTTCTTTAGGGCGAGGTTTATCTCACTTCCTTCACCACCCTTGTTCTCTTGATTTGGGTCTGACATTTCATTGTTGGTTGCTCAAATAATATTTTCGGAATAAAATAGTAAAATATAAGATAATGTTTCACAGATTCCATTTACATTGCTTGTACAAAAGCATTACCAACTGAAGAAAAAAAATTTAACTTTCCTAGCTTAAATTCGTTTCTAACAAATATCAAATTCTTCCTTTGTGTTAGCACAAAACATTTTCATATATCCTATTATATTTTTGACACACCACTTGTTTCTTCATTTGTGAAATGTCAGTGTGCATAACATCTATTTCAGGACTATAGTAAGAAAGAAGAATCTTTTGAATACTTTATAAAGTCATATAGAAATGTAGCAACAAATAGAAAAAAATTATTAGTAGTAGTAGACTTTATTGATGATATTGGTGTGTCCTAGTGAGATGTTCAATGTTCAACAAAGCCAATTATCATCTCATGCAATATCTTAGTTATACTCATTATCATATCAGTGATATCTACTCATCCCCTAAATAGTACTCATGTATGAGGTTTCAACCTTGGAATGCTTTGGCTCCGACTTCACAGGGTATTAATCATCTGTCATTTTTGGTTTTGACACATAGAATTTACTTGCTTTCCTTCTGATAATAGCAACTGAAACAGTTTTTTAGTCTTTTTGGAAATATTAAGTTGTACCATACATACCAAATTTTGGCACAGTGGATGAAGTAGTACAACAGAATTTTCGAGTTCTTAGAATAAATTATTTTAGTTTATTCATCTTGGTATCCTATTTTGCCCATTGTTCCTATCTCCTAATTTCCCAGACTTCCCTGTCCTTTCCAAGTCAGTCTAAAATTTTTATTTTACTGTAAATCACTCCATACCTTCCCTCCAAATCTTCTCTTAGTACGAGTTGATTTTGGTTATGCATGACAGAAAATCACTGTTATGTGCTCCATATATCTGTTAGTATCATTTCTTTCTGCCTAGTGAATGGTTACTATGTGTATGATGTTAAACTCATTTTGAATACACAAAAGACTTTTAGATTGTGTTTTTTGGTATGTGTGCATACTTATGTAATACTGAATGAATTATTTATCAGTAAATGATGTCTGCCTGAAGTAGAAATGGCAGAAGCATGAACTTTAAATTTTATGGCATATTTCCTGTGGCATTTAGTTTATAATATCCACCTGCATTCATGCTGTTAAAGAGAATGACTCAAAATAGCATAATTGAAATGAGATTGCTTTCACACTTCTACACTTTCCATGTTTAATAACAATCAGACACAAAATTGTTTTTTAAAGTAAAGAATAAGTAGTAGGGATTTACAATACAGTCCTCTTGTGTTTAGAAATAGGTTGACTTTCCAAATAATTCATAATGAGATCATTAATATTTTGGTTCAGCCATAAAATTTAGTACAACATTCCCGTCAGAATTTTTGAAGCTAGTTTCTATCCAAAATGACATTCAGTTATGATTTTATTGTCCAATCAGACTTTAGTTTTTGACATTTTTCATGGTTCATGCTTCACTCTTTCTATTGGGTCACAATATATATGTGTCTGAAGATTGAGGCAAACATAAATTATCATCTCACAATATATTCATAAATATTCATAAATATATAAAAACCATGAAAGATATCAGGAAAAATAATAATTTCATTCCTAGGGTATGATTTCTGGAAACAAAGTACATATTTTGTCTGAAGCTTAGAGAGGCAATATTTCATGTCCATTTTAATAATCTGATTTTGGAATTCGAAGAGGTATTTTCCTCTTTGAAAATGTACATTAAAATATACCACTTGACTTGATGAGAATTTAGTGGAAAAATTTCAGTGATTTTGTTTGCTGCACATACTATTTTTATGCTTGTCTTGAGTTTTAGTCATATTGTGTTTATTTATGTTATGATTATTAGTATCATTATTTTAAATTTGTGTCTCTCTGCTTGCAGACTTCCTCTTGATTGGTACAGTATGACAACAGGTAATAGATACAATAGCACTAAAACAGTCATCATCACTGCTGGGATAAGAAACCCCTCCTCTTTGCTTTTTTTAACCTTCCTCAGCTGGAAAGTTTTGACATCTGCTGGTTTGGGACATGGCTGAGCAGCTGTCAGCAGTAGGGTTGCTGCTTTCAGCAGCAGTTGGCGGGATGGCAGGGTGCCAGCTTGTACCATCTGTGCGCCTGACATTTCATTCTAATTAACAGTAGGGTTAATTGTTCTGGCAGGCTCAAATGTAGTGTCTAACATTACCCAAGGGAAACATGTACAAGAGCAGGAGTGGCAGGGAGCTGGGGACAGCATCGCTAACAAACCCATCGAGGGAGAGTGGTTAACAGCTACCAATGATTTTACTAGCCGGCCACTTGCAATAAGGCTGAGGTATTTTTTATTCTGATGAATTATGCCAAGGCTGTAATGATGTAGAAGGAATCAAGCTTAGAAAGGCTGAGACTGCTGCCTTAGGGCAATTGTGAGGGAACAATTTGCATGTTATTACTGCATATTCATACCTAATTGTGTTAGGCTTTGCTAATAGAGCAGAATGACAGTATGAAAAATCGAGCAACTGCTTTAGAGGCAACAAAGCCAATGTTTTTTTCTTCCTACACTATGAGTGCTGAATGATCATTTAGACGTTTAGTTGCTCAATATGACAAGTCTACCATTTGTTAGCCTGACATATTATAATTTATAAAGCAGTATTCTAATTTTACTTTTAGTTTATTCTTCTCATTTTATACAATATTCATGATAGCAATTTGAATGGGGATATTCATAGCTATTGTGAGTAGTTGTGATTCAAATAAAACTATATTTTGTATGAAGCATTACCATTGTTTTATGATGTATTAATTTTAATGTTTAAATAGCTTTTTCATATGTTAATATAACAAACCAGGAGTTGATGAGAAATCCTTATTATAGTGGCACTCATTCACATTGCTATAGTTAATGTCTCAACATTTCCATTATATAAATTCTTATTTTTAGTGTGTCTTGGACAAAGAAATTGTTAGGTGGTATAGAGCCAAAAAAGTCTGCTGTTTTAGAAAAGTGACTATGTACAGATTCACTGAACTTACTATCTGATTCTATCTTCTAAGTAGATAATATCTTAAGAAATTTCATGCACAGTGGTAGTTATTTTATGTTAGCCCACAATGCCTTTTGAAACCTTTTTATGGAACCTCAGAGAAGACAAAGAATTAGAAAAAAATAGCTTTAGAAGTCTACATTTTAAAACTTGTAAGAAGTGTCTTCATTCTAATTTTATTTCTTTTTGATTTGTAAGGCCAAAGTTGTATCTTCAAGTTGCCCCAATCTGGTATTTGAATACCCATTCATTTCAAAATATGAACCAGTTCACATTTTATATTGTTTGTTCTAAGAGTTGAAAAAAAGTTGTAGATTAAATCAGTGACTTGGAAAAAGAGTTTCAGTAGCTTTTCTGGTTAAAGTATAGCAAAATAAAAGGTTTAAATTCATTCCTTGCAATTTCTATGTTTTCAGTGTCTAACGTGTTAGTTTACAATTTTTCTATACTTTTATTATCCATTGTGTTCAAAGTTAAAACTTTGCCCATGCTAGTGTGCTTTGTGATGTTTTTCTTAAAACAGAATTATCTTCTAATATAAAATGTGGTTAGTTAAATAATACATAGTATAAAATGTGTCTAAACTTGGATTTAAATTTCAAACCATGGAATTTTATAAATACTATATGTTTTCAGCTTAATTATGTAGTAAAATATCATAGGACTATAATTTAAATACTGTATGATATGACTTGGTTAATTTGTAAGACTCTAAAATATTGTCCATTGGTTGGTGATTTTAAGGCTTTGGCAGAGATATTTAGTTCCCCACATAAGATAAGTTCTATATTTATACATTTCTGAGTTACAAGGCAAACAGAAACCTTTGTTATGCATATGAGTCATCTCTCTGCCAAGAATGTACTTTTTATATTCTGTGTGTTTTTGTAAAAGTTTCATATTTTTTAAAGAAAGGGTGAGAGTTAATATATCATTTTGAAGATTTATACTAAACTTAAGCAATGATAGAACATGTAAGTGGAAAACCAAGCATAATTTTTATAGAATATAAATCTAACTGTTCTTCACAGAGATATTATGTTACATCAGATTTTTTTCCTAATCCTAACTTTTGAAGTACAATAAGGAAAATATTACAAAGCAAAACAAAAATACCTAAATAAATAAATAAAAACCTAGAGGTCTGAGTTGGACCTCTTATCAATGCATTCTGTTTTGTAGCATAGTGTTTCAGGACTGCATGAGTAAAAGGAACCTGATACAATTTTTTTTGACATATTTCTTCGACCATGTTTACTTACAGGACTGGGCACACATTATGTTCCAAATTAGATCATTCCAATTTTTGATATCTTTGACTGGGAGGGAGTAAAAATGATGTTTCTTTAAATAAATAAGTTAATGCAAAGATACTTGAATCAGAATTATTTTATATTCCATAAGTTAATAAACTTCAAACATAACATGAAATTAAATTTCTTACAACAATATAAATATAGCCAATAAATTCTGGTGTATACTGTTGAAGAAGCCAACTTCTTTGCTTTAAAGTCTCTGTTTTATGACTGAATCCTGCAAGTGACAGTGCATGAAGATATTCAATTAAAGGCATAAAATTGCTACCCTAAAACCAATAAATGCACCTCTTTTTAATATTTGAATCACGATCTTAGTCTTTTCTGTCAGGTTCACTTCTTCATCACCTCTACCATTATTACCATTTTTCAGAAACTTTATTATTTGTCCATTTTCTGGTGTTTACTTACAATCAAAGACTCACTGAATATCCATCTGTCATTTCACTAGGTAATTACAAGGAAATAAACACGTTTACTGAATAAGTACTGGTTCCAAAATTAGTCCTTAAAATTTCTAATATTACCTCATTTAACCCTATGACAATTCAGTAAAGTAGATGCCTTTCTATTTTTTTTTTTTTTTTTTTTTAGGAGGAGGAGACTGAGGCTTGCTGGACAATAGTGACTTGCCTATGGTCATGTAGTTACTTAGGAGTCAGAATTACATCTGAGCAAATTATTTAATTATTGAAATATACATCCTATTAAAACAAGAAAAAGAGGAAAATATAAATACATGAGAAAACATTATCAAAAATAAGTGTATATATAGTTTACCTAAAATGTTAAGAACATATTTGGAGAGTGAATGAAATCTTGAAATTGTTCAGGAACTGGCTTTATGCTTTATATAGCATGTTCTAGATTTGGCAATGCACAAAAGAGGAGGCCTGAGCATTGTCTAATGAAATGTCTGTGATTATTTGATTGTAAAGTGATGTGCACATTTGATTAACTTTCTATTGACTGTGCAGTTTTGCAACACAGTAGGAATATAAGTTAATCTGTAGAAAACTAATAGCAATGCAGATGACTTTTGTCCAAAGGTAGGCCAAAGAATTTTGTCCAGTAGAGAAATAACAATTCCCTTTCATAAAAATATACCGAAAATTTTATATTTTATTATCAAACATTTAAAATATCACATGTAATAATATCTTATGTTAACCGGTTTCTCATTTATGAACAACTCATTTTAGGCAATACGTATGTTTGTTTTTCAAATGTTTTTGTTAAAATTTATTTATTTATTTATTCTTTTAAATATTTTTTTAGTTGTTAATAAACCTTTATTTTATTTATTTATACGTGGTGCTCAGAATAGAATCCAGTACCTCACACATGCCAGGCAAGTGCGCTACTGCTAAGCCACAACTCCAGCCCCAAATTTATTTTTAAGTGATGCATATAA
Organism: Urocitellus parryii; assembly: GCF_045843805.1. NCBI lineage: Eukaryota > Metazoa > Chordata > Mammalia > Rodentia > Sciuridae > Urocitellus > Urocitellus parryii. Next base: position 54,978,465 of record NC_135537.1, on the reverse strand, counting down.
CATTATAAATATGTATATTAATGGGGTGCTGTGTGATGTTTTGAGACATATGTACATTGTGTAAAGTTGACATCAGATTAAGCAAATCGGTCTTTTCAAACATTTCTATATAATTAATACTTTCAAAATCCCTTCTTATAGCTTTTTGATATGTACAACATATTATTGTTATCTACAGCCAACCTATGTGTTATGGTTTAAATGTGAGGTATTCTTCAAGAACTCATATGTAACACAATACAAGAAAGTTTAGAGGTGAAATGAGAGGATGCATGAGCCTTAATCAAGAGAATTAACCCCTTAATAGGGATTAACTGAGTGATGACTGAAGGCTGTTAGGGTGTGGCTGGAGATGGTGGGTTACTGGAGGTGTGCCTTTGGAATATATATATTTTTTCCTTGTTGAGTAGAATTCTCTCTCTCTCTCTCTCTCTCTCTCTCTCTCTCTCTCTCTCTCTCTCTCTCTCTCTCTCTCTCCCCTCTCTCTTCTCTCTGATGTCTGAGCTTCTTCCCTTTGTCAAACTCTTTCTCCATGATTGATGTTCAGCGTCACTTTGAGTCCTGAGGAAAGAGCTGGCTGTCTATAGACTGGGACTTCTGAAATTGAGAGCCCTCAAATAAACCTTTCCTTATCTAAAATTGTTCTTGTTGGGTATTTTAGTCACAGCAACAAAAACCTGACTAAAGAGAAATAAGCTGACTAAGAGAAGTAAGCCAGACATAAAAAGACAGGTACCTCACGGTCTTACTTACATGTGGAATCTGACTAGTCTTAACATCTTATGGGATCCACCATTCATTAATAGAATAACATCTTTGGCATATATTCATCTATGATTTGTCTGGGAGTTATGCTTTTAACTTTTTGAAAATTATACTTGGTAAGCATTATGAAGTCAAATCAAAATAGAAAAGTGACAGGAAGAAGGGTGACAAATTTTATTTTGTCTTGCTATGCATCCAATATTGGCTAAGCCCTTTTCATAATTTGCTACTTTAATTCTCACTTAAATCTATGTAATCCGTGTTAATCTCCCCATGTTATAAATGATGAAATTGGACTAGGAATCATTAGATAATATCTCTAATGGTCTGTGTTCCAACTCACAGATGAAGGAGCCAGTACTTAAATCTAGGTCTATCTGAATCCACAACCTTGTATTCTCTGGGATTAGGATGCTTCTTAATAGGTCAGTTAGATCAATGCTATAGTAAATGATGGTTATCTAATCCAGGGTAAAATGCTCTCATACAGGGAGAGATAGATAACTAACAAGACAGACGGCTGGTATGTTCACCAACAAAGGCCACTGAAAGTGAGGATTCTGTCTTAAAAAGGAAGGCTTGGAAAGTATCTTGGATGTTTGGAAGTCAGACTTCATTCTGTCATTATTAGTTTGAGGATGCCTTCATTTTACATAAAAAGTATCCTCTTCTTTATATTCAAGAGTATTCCTGCTGTTAAGTCTATGTAGGATGCTCTCTTACAAATTACATTTAAATAATATGATTTTATATTTTAAGTCAAATTTTATTAGCAAATAAAACATAACCCTTAAGCAGCACAGTGGAGTGTGTGAGTCCGTCTCTGACAGATCTTCATTGCAATTCCAATTCTCACACATAAGTTTGCACCAACATGGACATGCTATTAATGCTTTGAATCTTAACTGCCCTATTTGAGCTTTTGGAATGAGAAGTCCTATTTGGATTTGAGATAAACTGGGTAATAAATACCCACTAATATGACAAATATACCAAGGGTTTTCAGTAAATGGCAATCACAAATGTCAATTTGGAGTGAAATCTGACTTCAGAAAATGCATCATTGTTTAATTATTTCTGGTTTTTTTTGTGTGTGAAATTTCAAGAGCTTAGCAAAAATGTCATTGAACAAAGAAATATATAATTATCCTTCTTGGGTATTAGCAAAATCTTTTTGTTTTCTTTGGAAACTACACTTAACCTAAATTTCTAATTTCTGCTTGTGAAGATATAAGCCTATATAATTCTAAAAGGAAACATTTGTATTTAAAATTGTTTATTTAAAATTATTATGTTACATGTCTCTGTTTTCATGAATTTTAGAAACCTATTTTTTTGTCAAGTTAATTAAGTAATATAATCTCATACTAATAGATGTGTTTCCTAGTTTAAATATTTTACTGTCAAGAAAGATAAAATGCTACTTAAAATTTAGGATCACATTTTTGCAAATATTTGTTGTGATAACTTTTCTTTTATTATTTATTTTTCCTCAAATTCCTTATTTTGAGCTTTTCTAAATTATTATTTTGTGTTCTTATATAGTTCCTGCTTTTCTTATTTTTAAAGCTCATTTAGAAATATTAAATTACTGTTTTTATTTCTTTTGTAAATATGATTTGGTGACTGGATTTTATTTTCTATAAGGACATTATAATTTTTTTATAATTATAAATGGGAATTGGGGTTCTATATAATTTTTTATCTTGTAAGTTTTTTGAATAAAACAAGATATTATGTACTTTTGGGAAGGATATTTGGGTCATGATTTCTACCTTCGTGGTTATAGAAATTCCTTTTAAAAAATGTTGAAAATACATAACCTTTTATTTGTGAGTTTCTCATTGTTTTATTTTACCTAATAGAATGGGTAAATATATAGACCCTCCTCTTCTGTTTCCCTACTTATATCTGAAACTTGTTCTATTCATTATTTTCTATTTTTGTAAATATAGGTAAAATGTGATTTTATTTGTTGTTATTATTGTTTTTCTTATTTTAGGTATTTTTGAAGGATACATAAAAATCTGCACATTCCTACATAGAGTGCTCCACCAGAATTTACATAATCTCCAAAAAAGATTACCTGATCTTTTGAACTTTTAAACTAAATTACATTAATTCATAGCAGCTACAATATGATAGACTTCCAACATCTTTACTTTTATTCCATGAATTGGTTGTGAAAAAAATCTAGTTTGGACATAACCTCTATTTTATTGGAAATATTTAGGAACATCTATATGCAACATGACGTTAATCTAATATCAGTCCAATATATTGACAGCTATCACTTATCTTTTTAATTATGCATAACAAAACTTAAATTTGAAAGTAAGTGAACTTAATGTAAAAGAAAAGTTGTTTAATCTAAATGAAAAGTCATGCTTCACATGAAGGTATGAAAATGCACCTCCATCCCTATCTTTTTTATTAACCTGTAATCTTTACATGGTTGTCCTAAAATAAATTCTAATTGGAACAAAATGCTAATCTTTCCTTAGTAAATATATATATATATATATATATATATATATATATATATATTTCTGTTTTTCACATTGTCAGTTATCCTTAGAATTCTGCACTGAATGAAGGATATATATCTACAAACATTTTGTGGAAGTTATGTGTCCATCGTCAACTTAGAAGAGTAATATGCAAAACTGAGGAAACAGATACCATATATAAATTTATAGATTTTATTAAGCATGCTTGTTCATATTTTTAGCTCATTTTTGCCAACAGGGATTATTTTGGACAATAAAACAGTTGTATATTTCTACCACACATTAAATAACAGAATTATTTAAATAAGCACATTCAAACTAATTCTATATACTCTGTAGTATAGCTGCTCTGCCTTTATTTTTTATTTGGTCTTATTATACATGATAGTACAATGTATTTTGACCTATTTGACACAGATAGAGTATAACTTCTCATTCTTCTGGTTGTACATAATGTAGAATTTTATTGGTCATGTAATCAAATATGCACATAGAAAAGTAATGTCCGTTTCATTCTATCTTTCCTATTCCCATACCCCTCATTTCCTTCATTTCCCTTTGTGTAATCCAATAAACTTGTATTCTTCCCACTCCCCCACCCACCTTTATTGTGAGTTAGAATCTGCATATCAGAGAGGATATTCTGGTTTGGTTTCACTTAGCACAATAGTCTCCAGTTCCATCCATTTACCAGCAAATGCCATCATTTCATTTTTCTTTAATATTTTATATTAATATTTTATATATTTTAATAATATTTTATATTATTTTATATTGTGTAATATTTCTTTGTGCATATGTACCATAATTTCTTTAGCCATTCCTCTGTTGAAGGCACTTTAGCTGATTCCATAGTTTAGCTATTATGAATTGAGCTGTTTTAAACATTGATATGGCTGTGTCACTGTAGTATGCTGATTTTAAGTCCCCTGGGTATAAATCTAGGAATGGGATGACTCGGTCAAATGGTGGTTCTATTTCAAGTTTTCTGAGGAATCTCCATAATGCTCTCTATAGTGGTTGCACCAATTTTCAGTCCCACTAGCAATGTATAAGTGTACCTACCCCCCACCACATACTCACCAATATTTATTGTTACTTATATTTTTGATAATTGCTATTCTGGGTGGAGTGAGATGAAATCTCAATGTAGTTTTAATTTGTATTTCTCTAACTACTATAGATGTTAAGCATTTTTTCATATATTTGTCGACTGATCATATTTCTTCTTCTATGAAGTGTCTGTTTAATTCCTTAGCCTTTTTTTATTGGATTATTATTATTATATTTTTGTTGTTGTTAAGTTTTTTGAGTTCTTAATATATCCTGGAGATTAATGCTCTAACTGAGGTGCAGGTGGCAAAGATCCAAAAATAGAGTCTCTCTTCAAGTTTTCTTGAGTATACTTTTGTTGTGAAGAAGCTTTTTAGTTTGTTTCCATCCCATTTGTTGATTATGAATTTTACTTCTTGAACTTTAGGCTTCTTGTTAAAAAATGTTTTACAAACATATGCCCTTATTTGCATAATATTCCCTAATTACATTCACTGACAGAATTAAACATCTCTTAGGTTAGGGTATGTTCCATTAACAAGTGGCCTGGCAGTTTGGTGTATCTTGTAAATCAAAGCATGAGACATGGCATAACTGGATGAGAGTTTTAACCCAATAGTGAATTCATCTGCAGATGGGATCAATGGGATCAACTGAGTGGTGACTGAAGGTGTGGCTGAAGGAGGTAGGTCACTGGGGGACTTGCCTTTGGAATATATTTTGTATCTGGTGGGTGAAGTCTCTCTCTCTGCTGTCTGATAATCATGTGGGTTGCTTCCCTCCACCACACTCTTCTGCCATGATGTTCAGCCTCACCTCAAGTCCCAAGGAATGGAGCCAGCTGTCTATGATCACAACCTCTGAAACCATGAGCTCTCTCCCCACTCTAAAGTTGTTCTTATTGGGTCTTTTATTCATAACAATGAAAATCCAACTAAATCAAGCACCTTACATCAAATACTTCTATTAGGTCTATAGGCTGGAAGGAGACTTAGCTGCTCCTTCCCAGAGATAACTACCAATAAGTCTCATCGTGTTGTCAAAAAATGTATGCCATTAGTTACATAGAATTTGGTAATGCTGAGATAAGATTAGTCTAACTCAAGTCATGGCAAATGTTCCCCACATACTACTAGACAGGTGAGATGGACTCTGAAAGTATAAGAGATCACATCTTAGTTTAATGCATCTATACAAAATAATGTGTTAAAAAAGCATATGACAAACAAGATCCTTCCAAAACCAGATAAAACAGCAGGACGAAACATAAAAGCTGAGACATTCATTTCTAAATTATGTATCTAGTTTCTATACATGTAGAACTGTTTCTGGTTTTCCTTTTATAAAACCTGAGTCAGTAGCCTGAGTAGAAGCTGCCCTTGTCTGTTCCATCCACGTTGCCCAGGTGTCCTGAGCTTCTGTTCTCACTCATGTTGGGTCTCTGGTTTACAAAATTTCTCTCCTAGTTTGATCTCAGGTGAATTTTGACTTTTCAGATTTTATATATTACCACTCACCACAACCTATTTGGGCATAGCATGTATGTCAATGTACATTTGTTTGCTGTCTTGACTAGAATTTGCAAGGATTTTTTTTCCCCAGAGAAAACCCCAGTTTTTTTTTCTTCCCAACAACAAAAATGCCAAGGAATAAAATACTTCATTTTGTGTTAATATAATTTCATCAAACAAATTATTTACCAAACCATCATTTTTAATTTACAGACTTCTTTAGAGATTCTAACATCATTAAAAACAAAACAAAATTTAATTAAATTACTGATTTACTAAAATGAAAGCAAATTTGAGTTTATATCCATTTATGCATTTTGTTTTCATTGCAAAAGCATTTGTTTTAGAATAGCAATAAATCTCATGGTAGCAAAGGTGAATTGTAAAATTTTATAGGAGTATATAACCTGAGATTTAGTTTCTATTTTTGCTTCACACCAAGTTTGTATTCCTTCTGTGAAATATTAAAAATATTAAATATGAAAATATTATGTGAGTTAGTGGACATAGAGTTGTGTGAGCAAAATAATAATTGGAAACCTAATTGCTAACCAATTGTGTGTTATTCTTTGCTGTATTTAAAGAATTCTGTTTGGACAAAGGGGAGGAAAAGTTGGGGAGGGGAAATGGGAGCAGGAAAGATGGTGGAATAAGATGACATCATTACCCTAGGTGCATGTATGACTACATATATGGTGTGATGCTACATTGTGTACAGCCAGAGAAATGAAAAATTGTGCTACAATTGTGTACAATAAATCAAAATACATTCTGCTTTCATATATACCTAATTAAAATGAATAAATAAATTTTTTAAAAAAGAATTCGGTTTGGAATGTTTTAAGAGTAGTGTGATTGTGAATATTTGTAATTTATCTTGTACAAAGAGAAATCTATTAGGTAGTTTATAAAATATTAAAATTTGCATTTACACACTAATGGAGATATTAGATATGGAAAAAATCACTCAATTTATGGAATTTTGAGAGATTTTATGTCTTTTAATATATCTTTGACATATTATGGCTATGAGTTTTGAAGGATTTGGAAGTCTATAATTTAATTGCAATAAATCAATTCAGTGGCTCATTTAATATAATTAATGAAAAAGTAATTTTTAAAATTGAATAATAAAAATTTGACTATTGTGATAAAGGCATTCTTATGAATGAACTGGTATAAGTAGCATTGTGGGTTGGAAATGCTCAGGTTAACAGGGGTGATTTTAGTTTGAACATAGTGCTTTGGATATTATGAGCATTAGGACCATAGAAAATGAAGACTAGGAGAACAATTATGGAAGACCTTGAATGCTAGATAAAGGGATTTATCCTCTGGCCCAAGAGGAAAAAAAGAAGATTTTTATTTAAGGAGATATTGTGATCAGATGTGAGCTTCCATGAAATAAATATGCTGGAAACACAATTTGAGAGACTATTTAAAAAACTGGTATTCTAAGAGAGGTAAATCATGTCTTTGGAAATAAGTAATGGGGAATAGATAGAAAAATGCTGTGTAGTTAAAATTGCAGAGTGAATGAGAAAACTTATAAAGAGGATGTTATAAAAAGAAGAAAAGATTGATTTTGAGTCTGAATGATGAAGAAGTGATTGTATCAACAAGACAAATCAGTAGCATACAAATAAGTATAGTTAGAGAATGAAGATAATAGGTTTAGCATTGAATAATTTTAATTTGAGGTACTGGCAAGATGTAAAAATGATTGCTAAAAGACTACCGAAAATGAGATGGTGTTTTTATTTTCTCATATAAATTTTTTTGGGGGGGGTACGGGAGAATAAACCTAGGGGCTCTCTACTACCGAACTGCATCTCCAGCCCTTTTCATCTTTTATTTTTAGGCAGGGTCTCATCAAGTTACCCAGGCTGGCCTCATACTTGAGATCCTCGTGCCTCAGCCTCCTGAGTTGCTGAGATTACAGGAATTAGCCACCATGCTCTCAGCTCTTCATATGAGCACTTATAGTAGCAATCAAAGTTTCCCTTGAAAACCAAATTGAAATTATATTAGTTTCAATGTTGGGAAAAACTAATAAAAAATAACTTATGAAATATGTATTTTGCAAGGCCCTTTATGTTCTTCCTTAAATTCTAATACAAAGGACTCTGCATATTCCAGTACCTGGGTAATCTTGATAGTTTAGTTAGGATTCAGTACACACACACTATAACCCAGTTTCGCTGCCAAGTTTAGAACTAAATCCAGGCCCTATCACAATGTCTGGAATCTAGTCATTAGATTTTTCCTTGCTTAAATTTTCTCTTGCTTTAATTTTTATTTCTTTGGGCTATGAAAGGTCAAGCAATTATTTGGGGGAAATATCTTTTTTTCTGTGATAATATGGAATTTGGTTTGTTTTAAAGGATAAAAATGGAAGGATGAATAGATCAATGAACGAGTGAACCCATTTTTACCTTTTGAATCTTTGGAAGTCATCAGTATTCCCTCTTTGGTACAGTGTTGGAAGAGAATTTAAAGGGAATATATATTGAAAGCTTGAAAAAGTTACATTGCTTAAATAGACCTAGAACACCCTTGGTTGAAGAATGTAAAGGACAAGAGGTTTTTGTGGTTAATCTGAAGATTTATAAATTTGTTTTTGTTTCTTCATTTATTTGGCTGCATGTAGCATAGGCAAGAGGTATATGTTTGTTCTATATTGCTTAATAAATATGAAGCCAAAATTATTAGTAGAGTTAGAAATTTCCTCAAAATAATTGTTTATGTCATCCATTAACAATGAATACAAGGTAATTGTTTAATTGTCAATGACAATTGGAAAAACTGTCAGTATGCTTCTTAAAATTGTATGATCTAAGTACATTTATGTTTTATTTCAGGTAATGTTAGAAGGGACCATAGACAATCTTTTTATTCTTTGGATCACTCATCTATCCTACTTTTACTCATCGGAGCTCATTTTTAATGCATGCAGTACAGCATCATAAAAACTATCGACAGCTATTTTAAACTTTATGAATTCCTGCAAAACCTTGCAAGCAAAGAGAAGGAAAGAGGAGAAATGTGTAAGATCTGATGCTCTACCATGTACTTTCTAGTATTATTGAGAGAGTTGTGGGTTGAATTGCTCACCCCAATCCCAAAGGATATGTTGAAGTTCTAACTCCCAAGGCTTCAGAATGTGATTTTCTTTCTTTTTGGGGGGGTCATGAGGGGTACTGGGGATTGAACTCAGAGGCACTCGTTCGAACTCAATGAGTTGCTTAGCACCTCACTTTTGCTGAGGTTGGCTTTGAACTTGTGATCCTCCTAGCTCAAGAATGTGATTTTATTTGGAATAAAGTGTCTTTGCAGATGTGATTAGAGATTAGATCATACTATATTAGGATCATACTGTAACATACTATGACTTCATATTAAAGTGGAGACATTCAAAGAGAAGAGTATGTGACAATGAAGTTAGAGATTGAATTTATGTCACTGCAGAGCAAGGACTGCCAATGATTGCCAGCAAAGGACAAGAAGCCAGTAGGAGGCAAGAAAAGAGTACAGGTTTTAGAGAAAGCATGACAATCTCAGACATCTAGACTCCAGAACTAGGAAACAACAAATTTCTGTTGCTTTAAGCAACTAGCTTTGTGGTACTTTTTTACTGTAGTTGTAGCAAGTTAGAGAGCAAAACATATTGTGGGATATTGTAACCTTCTCATTTTAGTCCCTTAATATCTCCTTTACATTTTCATGGAAGTGACAGCTGGATGGAGGTGGCCCTATTTGCACTTTCAGAATTTCCTGTATTTTGGAAAACTATGACTCAAATAACAGGTTAATATTCTAACAATGTCCCTTGACATTTATTTCCAGATATTCTTGTCAGCTTCATCTACTACTTGTTTTTAAAAATGTAACTACTGTTAAGAAACTATATACCACTTTATGATTTCTAGGAAGCATGTAATGCCATTGAGACTAGACCCAAGGAAATGGTGTATCAAATTCACTTCAGGTTTAAGAATCTCAGTGATAGGTTTTGAAAGGAATAACTAGGTATAGTTTTCCGGGATAATGAGAACCCATCATATATTATGAAAACTGACATATTTATTACTTTTCCAACTCATTAGTTATTATATGAAACCTTTCGACATGAAAAATCTGGTCATTAATGCATTCATTGCTTGAATTTTGAAGATGTATTAATTAATTTTCATTTATTTGGGCTATGCAAGTTCAAGTTATTATTTTGGGAGAAATTTTGTGAGATAATTTTAAGACATCACAATATCCACTCAAAATTTCTTTTATATATGATTTTCTAAAAATTTATAAATAGAAATATTAATTTCATGTTAATTTTCTGTGGGAGAGATGGTAAATTAAAAACTTATTGAAAATCAAGTCATTAATAAATAATAAATCTACTGTAATTTGTCCTCTTAATATCTTTCAACATCTATTCCAAACTGTTTTATGTAAATGATTTTTATTTCCCTGTGATTTTTTTTCCTATCCACTATTAGTTTTAGAAGAAAAGTACTTGTGTCTATTTCATGATTCTCTCTAATCTGAAAATCTTTTGTACCTCAGTACCAATGAAAACATGCTTTTGCTTACAATTATTCCTAACTAGATATTTATGCTATTACAAAGATGAAATGTATTGAGTTGGTTCCCTCAATTCCACTGTCTTGGTAGATGAAGAACTTTAAACAATGTCACATAAAGTTGTAGAAACTATGACATCATGTACTGTTAAGATCATCAATCATTCCTCTGTACCTAAATAAAAAAAATGCATCGAATAATCGTTCTTTTCCATATTCTGTGCGTGTTTGTATGTGCGAATAACTGATGTGTGCAGCTGACTCACACAAAAGTACTGAATGAAGTATCCTTTATTTTAGAAAGGAAAGTACCAATGATTTTGATACATTTTGAAGGTCAGTAATGTTCAGCATGGAGCAATATGAGGAGAACAATAGCTCCTCAGAGAGTGGAAAACATGGTACTCTCATTATCCATAATCTCAGCTGGTCACCATAGTAACAGCATTTTATTTTCCAAGATGTAAGCCTTTATAGTTCTGTTGAATTCACTTCCTAGGCCTCCAGACACGTCAGCGGCATCTAGTGGCTTGAGACCTCAGCTGAAATTTTTGCGCTTTACCGCTGTCTGCATGATATTGAAAAACTGATGTCATGCCATGTAGCTAACTATGCCTATATTTCTCGCTCATCATGAAGGTGATTACAATTTGTAGAGAAATATTTGTGGGTTGCGGCCCTCCAAAAGTATAAGAATATAAGTAGAAGAAAGTTATTTTACTAGGACTACTTTGGAAAGAATTTTTCAGGGGAGTTGAGGAATTTTAGGGGCATCACATATTCTTTAGATTTAGAAGGAAATAGGAAGGGTGTTTTTCAAACATGATGAAATGGCACTCAAAAAATATATAGAAGACTTCTCTGGACTCCTTAAGGAGACCAGAAAAGATTCAAAGACAATGCCAGTGAATCCTAAGAGTAACTGAGTCATGTTAACCTCCTTTCAGTTTTGAATTCAAACATCTCCTTGAGTATGTAGCTTTTGAGAAACGTATATAGACATGCTTGTTATATATTTCAGATAATTACTAGGGATTACCCCAATCTTGATTGTGATTGGAGGAATTCAGAAATTCTATTTTGTCCTTAGGGTGACAGTATGTGGTTTTGAAAAATACATGGACAATAAATGGAGACCCAGGTGTAACCCTGTTTGTGCCACCTTGTGGGGGTGTATTCTTACATATAAGAGTGGCTCTCAATTCCAGGTACATCAGAAAGAAATAAGTCAGTACCCAAAACCCTGCCCTGGACTAATTGAATCAGAATCTTTGGGGATAGATCTGAGTAAACTGAAAAAAGAATCTGAATAACCACAACTGACTCTCCCGAGGAGCTTCATAAATGTACGGAGTCACAGGTCTAATTCTAAACCTTATTCTTTCTAGTGTGAACACCTATTCATTGGCATCCTTGGGAGCTTCTTAGAAATTAATTCATATTTAGATTTGAGAGGCAATAATATCTCACAGTTGCTAGTTCAGGAAGTCTGAGAATCTATGATTCTCAAAATTTAAAGTCTTTCTGAATATATTTATCTTCCATACTGGAAGTTATGGGAGGATTAAATAAATATACCAACATAAATGTTGTGATTCATTCATTCATCAACTCAACTGACATTCACTGTATTCCTACTATGTAACAAGGGCTGTAACAGAGATTGGCAAAAGAGCTGTGATGGATGATGGCCAGGACTAAAACTTGGAAATAATACTTCATAGTGTACAAATGCTTTTCTAAATTTTTTGATTTACTTCTCTTATACATCAGATAAATTTTAATATAAATAAATTTCCAATAAATGGTATTGTTAATACATGAAGTGCAGGTTAAATGCTTATCATGTACTTAATCTGTGTATACTTATGTTTGTGTATATATATTTTTTGATGTTATTTACTTATTTATTTATTTTTGCAAGGATTGAATCCAGGGAACTTTACCATTGAGCTACATCCCCAGCTCTTTTCATATTTTTCTTTTTTTTTTTTTAATTTTGAGACAAAGTCTCACTCAATGCCCAAGCTAGCTTTGAATTTATGATCCTCTTGCCTCAGACTTTCAGGTACCTAGGATTACACAATGCACCACCATTTAAATGTCTGGCTTCAAATCTGTGCTTTTCTTAGTGGATTAAAAAAAGTGCAATATATTATCCATATTTAAGAAACATACTTATTAGTTGAGTTTTAAAGAATATTAATGTAGTGATCAAAGTATTTATTATTCTAGAACAAAATTATATATTAAAATAATAGTACTGTTTTTTTAGTAATGATGTAAAGTTTTGAGGGAGGTGGTATAGGAGCTGATTTTTTTTTTTTTTTGAAAACAGAATCTGATATGAAGAATTTTGTGCAGGAAATTTACTTGGGACAACACCTGTGAGAACATGAAGAATAGGATTGAAAAGAGAGAGAGAGAGAGAAAGGAGATGTTTCTGTTCCAGATAATCCATCTGAATGCTCATCTCGGATGCTATAGCAAACTTTGAAACTGAAATGGTTGGTTTTTCAGAGAGGTCTCCAATTGAAGCCAGGATGTCAATCCTTTGTACCATGCCATCAATCATCCATTGAATGTGGGCTGCCTCTGGGAAGAGGGTATCAAGTTGACTGAAGCAGATCCCTTTGGCTGAGGACTATTCTCAGGGACTTAATCAATGCACCAGCAAACATGTTTATGACAGCTAAGGGTGGAAGGCGGGGATTCTGAACTGGAATCATGCATGGTATACACACACTCTTCTGGTTCTATTTCCTGAGTTGCTCCTTCTCACCTACTTTTCAGGCCCTCCTACCTGGACCCTATCTATATGTTAAGATTTAATTTTTGCCACTCTGAATAAAGTGCTTGTTCTAGCTGAGCTGGCAAGCTAAACTCCCCCTGAAACGTCTCAGACCCTCTTCTGCTGTGCTTTTGTTCTCTCCTGTCTACTTGTCTGAAGTTTCCTGGACTATTTTCTCCCTTTCTTGATCTGCTCATTAATTTAGTAACTGATTTTAAAACCATATTTCCTATACAAATGCCTAAGACAGGACCTCTGAAACTTGAACATGCATGTAAATCGCAAGATCTGGGTATCTACTAGAATGCAGATTCTGATTCACTGGGTCTTGGGTGGGCCCTGAGATTCTGCATTTCTAATAAGTCCCGACTATTCTGGTGGTCATTTATGAAAGCTACCCTGTCTGTATTTTCATAGTAGCATTTTTATCTCTAGCACCCTTTATTACATGTAACATCCTTTTGTAGAGGATAATAATTATTTTGAAATAATAAAAACTTATCATCTAAGTAACTTGCAGGATACTTTATGGTTATTGCATTTGATAGTTTTCTGTATTTCTTACAGCATTTAGCATGGTGCTAGTGTGATTGAGGAACTCTAAAGATCATTGCTGACTGATTTTATAAGAAAGACAATTGCAGTTTGTGATTTTTCAAATTGAATGTGTGAATTTTTCAGGTTTTGCAATCTTCTGACTGCTGAATGAGAAAGATTAGTGATGAACTTTTCAAATGCCATAGTGCTCCCCACCTGCCCCAAACAGCAAAAGATTCTACATCCCCATTGCAACATTTTCAAATACCTTTTTTGCTATCTTGGTGAGCTAACCACGCAACACATTAGTTCAAAGAATGGGTGCATACCTCTACTAATGCTCAAGGGCATAGGAAATAAAAATAATTATAACTGAAGACCCAGAAAAAGTAGAATGTGTGTTATTAATTTCTCACATTATGAACCTACATTCCACATTTCCTCTAGCCTCCAAGGAACACTGAAATGGGACATTCAATGATACTTGTCAATGCCCTTTCCTGCTCTTGGGGGGTTGAGAAAGAAACTTGTTATTCCTGAAGAGCATCAATTGAAGAACAGTTTCAAGCCTATTTCCAGGTAATATTTGACACTAACATTTGATTGATAGCTATAACCAATTGACTCTTCCAATTTTCATATTCTGATTAATTCCATTCTCCCATTTAAGTCTCTATTTCCCATCAATATATTCTTAATATGCTGTTGCTTTACTCTGGGTAAAAATGCAAACCAGGAAATATAGCTTTTTCCCTGAATTATTTTAAATAAATTAATCAAAATGGGTCCTTGCATAATCTAGAAGCCTTATGTGTTGGGGATCACATTCTCCTTAGATGACTGCAGTCAGGAGTTTGGTGAGAACCTGAGGTCTGTTAGTGAGGCAGTGTGTCACAACTGACTCACTTGGGCTATTGTCCAGGTGGATATTTTTGCTTTTGTGATCATTGTAACTTTATAAGTATTGGTATAAAGTTATTGGTATTCAGATTATGAAAGGATTCTAAAGATGCTTTTCACTTTGCTTCAAATTTTTGGGAAGCCAGGAGAGTTAGTACTAAATATTTAATAAGGTACAATAATTTGAAAGAACTCTAATAAGCTCTTTTAGTCAAAGACTACAGAATTGTGATGAGTATTTCTTGTTACTGGTTGACAGCATATGTATACTCATAAATTGGTTATTTTGTTGGAAACTTGAGCAGCAAGCATAGCTGTGCATATTGATGCTATTATACAAATCAAATATGTTTAAAGATATTGGGTTAGCAGAGTCTCGATATTAAAAAGCTATGTTTGACTCTTTTTCTTGGTCTTAATTTCTGTATCTCTTTATAATTGATTAATGTTCATTGGTATAGTAAGTATGAATAATTTATGATTCACATAGCTGTGGCTTATTAATTGTTTAATTTCAGAGAAAGTAACCATATATTAAGGAAATTCAAGTTGTCACTCTGAGCAGCCAAGTGAATTTAAACATTTTATTACTTCTGAGTCCAGAAGCGAGTATATCCTATACCCTGTGTTTCCTTAAAGACAGAAATATTAATGACATGCTGAAGCGATTTCTGTAAAGATAAAAGAGCAACTGAGTGGTCTCAGCTGAGGGCTGTGTGCTCTGGGTTTCCTGTCCACCTCTACCCATCTTTAGACATTTACTTCTGCCTCAGTGATTCCATGTAACGTGCTTACCATGAAATGAAGTTAATCGAATGAACAATGTTTATTCTTTAGAAGAAAACATAATTAAATACAGAAAAGAAAGTTGTAATTACCATTAGCTATATTATAATCTCTTTAGAATTTGGGCAAATGATTTTAATTCTGGGAAATTTAAATTAAAAAACCGCAGAATATGTGATAAATTTGCCTCCTTTAATCAATAAATGGGATGGATTAAAACTAAAAAAGCTTCTTCTCAACAAGAGAAACAACCAGTGAGGTGAATAGAGAGCTCACTAACTGGGAACAATTTTTTACCACACACATGTCAGAGCACTAATCTCTAGAACAACTAAAGAACTCAAAAATATTAACACCAAGAACAAACAAACAGATAACCTAATCAATAAATGGGCCAAGGAACTGAACAGACACTTCTCAGAAGAAGATATACAATCAACAAATATATTGAGAAATGTTCAACATCTCTAGCAATTAGAGAAATGAAAATCAAAACTAAGATTTCATCTCACTGCAGTCAGAATGGTAACTATTAAGAATACAAACAACAATATGTATTGGCAAGGATGTGGGGAAAAAGACACACTCATATAGTGCTGGTGGGACTGCAAATTGCTGCAACCAATATGGAAAGCAGTATGGAGAGTGCTTGGAAAACTGGGAATGGAACCACCATTTGACCCAGCTATCTTACTCCTTGGTCTATACCCAAAGGACTTAAAAACAGCATACTACAAGGACAAAGCCACATCAATGTTTATAACAGCATAATTCACAATAGATGAACTGTGGAATCAGCCTAGATCCCTCTCAGTAGATGAATGGATAAAGAAAATGTGGTATATATATATACAATGGAATATTATTCAGCATTAAAAGAGAATAAAATCATGGAATTTTTAGGTAAATGGATGGAGCTGGAGAATATAATGCTAAGTGAAATTAGCCATTTCCAAAAAACCAAATGCCAAATATTTCTCTGATTTAAGGATGCTGATTTATAATATGCTGTGGTGGGTGGGATGGAAGAATTAAATGAACTATTGATACTGCAAAGGGGAAAAGGGGAGGGAGGAAAAGGGATGGGATACAGGGGTAGGAAAGACGGTAGAATGCGATGGTCATCATTACCCTAAGTACATGTACAAAGACATGAAGGATGAAGGATGTGACTCAACTTTGTGTACAACCATAGATATGAAAAATTGTGCTATATATGTGTAATATGAAATATAATGCATTCTGTTGTTATATATAACAAATTAAAATAAAAAGTAAAAATAAAATAAAAATAATAATACTGGTTAAAAATCTGTTTTTAGAGTCATATATGAAAAAACATACTGTCTTAGAAAATACATAGTGTTTTGATTGAAAGTAATAATTTCATTGTTCTCTATATTTATTGCTGAAAATCAAAAGCTGTTATAAACTATATTCAAAATAAATGTTGACTATCCATCATTGTTTGTAAAGATATTTTCAAATACATTTAAAAAACAAAACTTTTAATCAGATTTGCATCAAGATAATCAGCAACGTAGTTGAAGAATATTAAATGCAAAATTTTACCTTCTTGAATTGTAACTTTTTTTTTTTAATTTTTGGTACTGGGGATTGACTCACAGGCATTCGACCACTGAGCCACACCCCCAGCCCTATTTTGTATTTTATTTAGTGACAGGGTCTCACTGAGTTGCTTATTCTCACTTTTGCTGAGGCTGGCTTTGAACTTTTGACCCTCCTGAATCAGCCTGGCCAGCCACTGGGATCACAGGCATGCACCACTGTGCCCCACTTGAATTCTAAATTAATAGTACATATTTAAAGGAACATATTTTAAGAGAGATTGCTAAGATGGATTTTGTGACTATCTTTGAAGTATTTTGGCCGTGTGACAGAAGTCAGTTTCACATTACTGACTGGAGTAATGCTAAAGATGGAGTGTATTTGAATATGAAGAAGTAGAATGACTTTAATGGCTTTCTCTCCTCCTCACCTTGTTCAAGCATTTGGTCCAACCACAGACCTAAATGGACTGCTAGGGAACCAACAATGCTAAGCTGTAGAAGGAAGCCTGAGCTTAATGTTTGCACTTTGACAAATGTTGCTACTTTCTTATGTCCTTTCTTCAAAAAATTGAGGAAGTAGTCAGATTTTCATTGTTGTAGTCAAAATATCTGACATTAACAACCGAAAGGAGAAGTTTATTTGGGCCTGAGGTGAGTTGAGGCAGAACATCATGGCTGACAAGTATGGTGGGGGAAAATTGTTCAGCTTATGATATCTGGAAATGAGAGAGAGAGAGAGAGAGAGAGAGAGAGAGAGAGAGAGAGAGAGAGAGAGGCTTGAGATAATATATAGTTGCCTAAGGCACAGGCTTAAGGACCCACTCCATTCTAGTAGGTTCCACCTCCTATACTTTTCCACCACCTCCTAATAGTCCATTCACAAATCCTCAATAGATTAACCCACTGATGAGGTCAGCGTCCTTATGAACCAATCACTTCCCAAGAGCCCCACCTCTGAGCACTGCTGCATTAGGAGATGTACCCTTTAGCACTTGAGATTTTTTAGATTTTAATATTCCAGATTTAAATCATAACACATAGAAAAAAAGAAATCATAAAACATGTAGTTAAAAAAGGAGAAAAGAACAAAGTAATATGCATATGCTGAGGAAAATGGATAAAAGGCATTCAGTTATCTTGAATATGTCTCAGTATTCCGGATAGACCGTGAGCTCCTTAAAGACATGCTGGCTCACATTTAATGTAGTTTTATATAATCTATGTTTTTACATGAATAAAATAGGTGGTGGATGACATTTGCTTCCATCTTCACAATGCCCTATCTAAATAATTTCTCCTTCATCTTCTGCAGGACTGACTCCCTGCCTCTTACTGTGCTCTTTAATATTACTGAATATTCTTACATTTATGCATGCCCAGTTTCCTTTTATACATATTAATTTAAAAATTAAGTCATTCTTGTTACTTATTTGCTCAAGGCCAAATTTCATATTGGTACAATTGAACGCTTTCTCTACAGCACCACTCTGTCATTTCTCTTATTTTAGAGTCATTTCCCTCTCTTTTGGCTATTTCTCAGCTTAATAGAGAGCTCAGGATTCAGTCACAATAAGAAAATCAACTAAAAAATAAATAAGTTAAGTTTACTTTGAGCATGCCTCTAGTTTCAGCTATTACTATCTTCTCTTCGTCCTGGATCACCTAAGCTTTTTAAGAAATTCATTACTCTGTCTCCATTTTCTTTCTCATTCTTTTCTTAATGTACTGAAATCTGATTTGACCTTCACTGATGCTTTGGAAAAGATCTCGATTGACCTCATGTCCCTTAATCCATTAAATACCTTTTCAAATGTATCTTCCTGGATCTTTCTACAGATCTTGGTATTTTGATTTTCTTTTTTATTGAACTTTTACAGTCAAGGCTAAAGTTGCTACTGTTAGCTTTCTCTTCTTCCTCTTTTTGAGCCTGGTATATATTTTGTTTGATTGTTTTCTCTTAATCTTTTGTGAATTATCTGTACATATGTTTTATTAACTTTCTTATTGATTTGCATTGTATTTCTTACTTCAGATTCTAATGTTGTCTGAATTGCAAATACTTTCTTTCAGGTAGTATAAAAATATGGGGTTTTCCCTAAAAAACTGGCCATAGATTTTGTTGAACTTTGCTATTTATTTTCCTCCTCATATTATTAATGTCTATTTCAGTCTTTATGACTTCATTTCTTTGAAATTCCTTTCTTGTAATGCAAGGGCAGTTGCAATTACACTGTTGTAGAAGGTGCTATGAGAATTAAATTTGATATAATCTATATATGAACACATAGAAAATATTAGTATCATTATCTTAGTCTCAACATATGGAGTATAAACTTGTTTTCTCATTCACTCAACCATGTTTTTGAATTTGCATTTACTTCCTTGATAAGCCATAAAGGCACATACACACATTCACATATGTATATGTAAATAAGTATTTATTTATATTTGTAGTTCTGGTGATCAAACCCAGAGCCACACACATTCTAGGCAAATGCTCTACCACTAAGCTCTATCCCGAGCCCCATATTTTGTACTTTGATAGTTGGTTGTTGGAGTCACTTTTTCCTAAACTTCTGAATGAGTTAATACATTATTCTGGTAATGCTGAAGTATGACATCAGATCACAATTTGCCTAAATGTGTAATGTATAATTTGAGTCTTTTTTTTGTACAAACAATACTAAATTTCTACATAAATAGATAAATTTAGATTAACTTGTTCTGGACTAACTTTTAAATAAATCAGTAAAATATTTAACTTTCTGATTAATGTCACATGACTATGTTAAATACATTCTATAACACTGGAGAAAACAGAAAAATGTCAAATAAATATTCTCAGAAAATAAACTTTTCTTGGAGGAGCTTTAAAATATTGAGCAAAAAGGATTGCTTTTCCATTCTTGGAAGTTTGATGGTTTAAAGTAATCTTTCAGGAATGTTACCCCAAAAAAGAAAATATTAGACAGGAAGAAAATTTTCTCTTCTCATTTTACAATTACAATGGTTGGCAAGTTGTAATCAATAAGAAAATTGGGAGTTTTTAAGACTTTAGTGTGGTGACCTTTTTCTACTCATAAAAGTACTATGTGGAAACTAATAGCATTAACTGAGATGCACTCTGGGTTATGAGTTACACAGCAGACAAACCAATCTTGTGTGAGTATAGGGCTTATGTGGAGGCATCTTGGGAGATGTACTTAAGAAGTGGGTTCTGGCATGGTGACAAAGCTTTGAGTGATGGTTAAAAAACATGGACTTGGAGTCTGCTAGTCTGGGATGAGAATTCTTCTCTGTTACTTATTGGTTATATGAGGAAAACTATATTCTTCAATGAAATTAGAATCACCCAGTATCCTTTAGTATCCACCAGGAATTGATTGCAGTATCCACTGTGGATGCCATAATTTTGGGAATGCTCAAGTCTCTTATCTAACAAGGCATAGAATTTGCATGTAATTTACATACATCCCACAGATATGCAGGACCAAATGTCTTATATAGCCTAGTAGAGTTATTACAAAAATTAAGAAAACAAATGCATTGAGTAATAAGCACTGTGCCTAGCATTTGGTTCACATGCAACAGGAAACTCATAAATGACTTTAAGAAAGGGAGGAACAGACCAGAATTGCACCTTAGAATAATACTTTTGGCATCTCTGTTTTGGTTTGCAGGAGATGGTGAAAGATTGGAGGAAGGAATATATGACCTGTCAGTTTTTCTCAAGAAGTCCTCCTTGCAAAAAAAAAAGTAGCCGGGGGCATACTGTTATGGACAAGATTGAGAGTGTTCTTTTTCCTTCTCATATACAAGGTTGATTAACATTTGAGAACAGTGAAGCCTGTTTAAATATACACATGAAAACAGGAAAGATAAATCTGAGTATGACATTAATGATCTTGTTCAATGTAAGGCAAGGGTATCTTTATTTTTCCTACATATTAGCAAATAGCCAGACATTTTGCAGAAGTTTTTTTCCCCCTTTTGGTTATTTGGTACTGACTTCTCAATTTACTTTATCTTCTCATTCTACATTTATGACTGAGTTTTATAGTCAAGTTGAATGAACACCATTTTCAAGGTACATTCCAAGCAAATTATATAAATCAGTTTGATTAACAGTTTTGACAGTTTTCATAATTATATATTAATTGATTAAAGCACCTGAAGTTTTTTCAAATATTCATTTGATACAATGGAAAATAGTTTGCTCCATAAACTCAACCTCCAACATTCTTAGTTTTTGTTAATGCAAACAGGAATGTGGTGCATATGCAAAATGAACCTCAGCTTTCATCTTTCTTTTCTGTAATGTTCAAAGTGAAGAATGGCAGTGTTTGACTCCCTGGAGGTTGCACTAGAATCCAGGAACTATCCAGAGAGAATCAAGATTACCAATGTACAGATTTGTGCTGTGTGTACAGGTTCCTTTCCCAGGCAGTCTCCACAATGTCAGCTCTATGATACAGCTGTATGGTATAGTTCAAAGCTGTCCATTGCAAATTATATGTGTGCTTCAAGACCATGTTATATTTATATATTTTTCCTTTTAGCTAAATTTAGAGAAAAATATGTAAATTAGTTTGGCTAACATTTAAAGACATTTATTCCCACATTTAGATATTTTTCTTAGGTGAGGTCTGCTCTTGTATTTTTCTTCTTACATATAATACAAATTAATTTTATAATGAAATGGAAAGGTCACATATATATATATTTTTTTTCTTCTTTTGCAAAGGTTTGCTTTTTAACATTTTTTTTAAAATCCAACAATGTGCCAACTATTTTACAATGGTATAAATCTTTTACACTTTGTTTAAGAAAAAATAAGCTAGCAGTACAAAAACTAGTTTACAATAGTAAATTGTAAATTTACTATTGTATTTACAATAGCAAATTCACAACATTTTTATTTTCTCCCTCTTTCTTCTTGTGTCTATGAGAAAAAAAGAATGAATACCCAATGAGACATTATTTCCCCCAAACTTAAGACAATGGAAGTAGAACCAGCATAGCAATCATGTAATGTTGAGGTTTAGAACCAAGATTTGGAGAATCCTGACATTTCTAGACAGTCTTCTTGGGAATGTTAAAAAGAAGGAAGGAAAGAGACCTAAATTCATTTTTAATAATACCCTGCACCCACAGTACAAATCTGCACATTGTTAACCTTCATTCTCTCTGGATAGCTCTTGGATTCTTACCCAACCTCCTGGATTGGCAAATACTGCCATTCTTCATTCTTAATTTTATAGAAAAGACATATGAAAGCTTTTGATTAAAAAGTAATTTAAAAAGCCAGTGATTGAGAAGACTGTAAAACTAGGGAAATAAATAGATTGCAGGTCTACAAAGTAATTTATAGTGCAAAAGAAATGCAAATGTCTAAAATTAGTGAAGGAAATGTTTAAAGTTTGATATCTTACTATGTTGTTTTATTTCAAGGAAATCTTTAATAATCTTAAGTTGAAATAAAAATTAAATTTAAATGGAAATTAAATTATTTCATAAAAATCTTGATGGATTTTAAAGTAACTGAATTTGTAAACCAGACAACCTCTGTTAGCTAAAATGCCATTTTCTAAGTTCCGTATTAATTTTTTTTCTTGTTGAGATGTTAGTTTTAAATCATCTTCAGTATGTAAGTCCTCATTTGGATGTACTGTTATCTAATTATGTGATTTTACTTCTTCATCAAACCATTAAAACATTTCCTAAAATTGGCGTCAAACCTGTTAACGAGGAGCAATTTTAATGTAAAAGTAAATCTGTCAAAAGCAAATATAATATCTATGAATTCAAATTTTATTGTTTAATGAGACTCTTCTCGTGGCTATAAAAGCCAATTTTATTATTTAATGAGAATCTTCTCAGGAGTTTAAAAATTGTAAAAATAATAAGATGCATTAATTTTTTAAAGATCACTATGGAAATTTTGGCATCATAACATAACATCTATATAGGAGAAATAAATAGCTTCCCCTGCATCACTTTTATTGCCATGGGCATCCTCTGTCATTCCTCTCATCAATATTCTCCTAGCGTGGGGGGCAAGGAGATGTGTGACCCGGAGGGAAAGAGGCGACCTGGTGAGCTCTTCAGTCCTTGGAGCACCTGTTATCCATAGATTTCAAAGCACTTAATCCTGTTTGATGGTCCTGTGAGTTAAGAAGTGCTTTACTACTTGGCTGTGAGCTTGTCATAGGTCTCCAGTACATTATTGGAAAATACAAGCCTTGGGCTATTTTCCTGACTCCTGGGTCAATGTTCAAGTCAAGAGAGGACACTTAAGCCTTGGCTGACAGGGGGATTGGGTGCTGATGGCTGCCACTGCTAGTAATCGATCTTCTTGCTTCTTGTTTATCCATATATACAAAACCTGCAAAATTAGCATCCCACACTGCTAGGTCTCAGTGGATGGAGAATTATAATCTTTTATGAAATCTGAATAATTTAAAGAGCACATGATTGTGCCATGAACAATTGAAGTGAAAGAAAAGAACAGAATAACTTAAAAAAAACCTCATGATAAAATATAATTTGGAGGAACTATGTTAAGACATAAACCACTTATGAGATATTTATAGACTTTGACTTTGTAAAGCAACTTTGAATTTGACTGTGTTTATTAGTGAATGAGAATTTATTTCCCTATATTGAATGAGCATTTCTTGGCAGGCAAACTGTGCACAGGCTACAATGAGCTTCAATGAAGTGCTTTCACATTCCCTTCCAACTGAGTTGAAAGCCTTCTTATACTCTCTCAAGTGTGTTTCTTTTCCCATGGAGGATGGCTTTGTTGAAAATTGCTTCCTCTTCTCTTGATTATTGAATCAGATATTATATTCAGTTCTTCAATACTTTATACAGTGTTGGTAAAAAATGAAATATAATGAGTGTGATTCTTCCTTATATTTTGAAAGCTATGTAGATTCTGCTCGAAAAAATTTAACAGGGCTAAGCCAGAACTGGAAAGGGACATTTTTTAACTGACTTTGCACTTTCTCTATAACTGCCCCCACCACTGCTTCCACCATTATGGCATTCTTCCTTTCCAGCATTTTTTTTTATGTCACAGTAGCTAGAGTCGGTCAGTCCTTACTCCTCCCCATGTCTTCTTTCAGCTCATCCCAGTGGGGTCATTTAGACCAAAGGTGATTCACTGTAATTCCCAAACCGACCAATCTCCTATATTCTAATCTTTGTTTTTCCCTTTTGAATACTGGGGATTGAGCCCCATGGATGCTACACTCCCAACCCTTTTTATTAATCTATTTTAGGATAGGGTCTCACTAGGCTGCCCAAGCTGGCCTTAAACTTGTAATCCTCTTGCTTCAGCCTCCTGAGTTGTTGGGACTGTAGGCATATGCCACCATGCCCAACATAAATCCTCAATTTTAATTTTCTCTTTGTTTTTCTTTATCTTTAATATTAACCTCACCTTAGGCTATTGTTCGCCTACTAAGAAAAAGAAATTAAAGTATGTATGATGAGTATAAAACCATGTGTGTGTACCCTCCCACACATCAAATTCAAATTGCCAAGGAAATTAAAAGTCCTGAACTTTTAGTGTACATCAGCTTTTCTTTCTACTCTAGAATTATACTGGGCTTTATAAAAATATGGGCTCAATTGCATCATAGCTATTTTATAATACTTGGGGTAGTCATATTGTACTAATTTTGCTTCATCCTTCCATGAGTAACCGAGTATTGTTGTTAGATCATAAACTCTGGAGCCACTTTTCTATCAATGTGTCTGTCAATCTCTTGGTTACTGTCCCAGGCTAGACTGCTCAAATATAAAATGAAGAGATGACTATGTTAGATGTGTTAATATATGGCATATTGTACATGCCAGATAGGAGTTTGTAGTATTGTTATATACTCATTGTCAAAGATGTATTAAGCTCCCATGTGTCATAAAGTTGGCCTTATTAGTCTAGCAGTGTTGGTGGAAACAGACATTAATTAGATAATCACTTAAATAAATATAATCCTATATTATAATAAAGATCAACGTGTTTATGAAAAACAGAGAAAAAAGAAATACTGTTGATAGAAAATCAGGCTAAAAACTTGGAAATCCAATTCATTCTGGAGCAAATGGAGTCTTCAGTGAGGAAAAAACATTTGGACAGAGATCTAAAAGGTGATAAAGTTCATCAGTTGAGGAGTAGGAAGAGTGTTCTGGAAAAAGAATTGCCAAGGTTAGAGGAGGGGTCATTAATGTGGAGTCACCTGAGAAAGTGGGAAGGAAATGGATCTATACTGAGAATAGGGTTTTTCTGAGAGTTCTCCTGGTTGAGGACAATGTAAAAGGATTGAAATCATTGTGTGATGGAGCGGAAAGTTGCCTGAACAATGAATAAGGTACAATTCCAAGAAGTATTAAGCATCCCATCAAAATAAGTGATTACTAATTAATATAAAGATGTCAATTTTCCTCATTGTGTTTTTATCTCTAGCAATGCTGAAGGCATTGGGACTATAGGAAGAGGGCTATTGGGACTGCTATTGCAGTTCTTCACGTAAGTAAACTTCAAAGGCAGAGAGAAAAAGGAGGTAGATATTATTAATATAAGGAATAGAAGATGTCCCATAAAAGGTTAGCCCACTGGGGATGTAAGCAGAGTTCTATATGGACTAACAGTAGAAGGATCAATATATTGGTGTTTTCAGTAGTGACAAGTTTTAATTTTGTAGTTAACAATAATAAAATACTAAAAATAATAGTAGTCATAAGAAACAGCATTCTTAAAATGACAAAATAAAGATTGGAATAATTTCTGGGATGACAAGATCTAGTGTTTGGAAGAGTGAATGACCAAAGAGTAGGTCACTGGAGATGAAGTGTTGAGAGAGATTGAAAGGCCAGGATTTAGGATGAGTTGTCCATGTGGCTTTTAAAATCTCCCAGGATGATGGCAAAATTGTTATGAATAAAGAACTTGTGAGCTAAGTGCCAAGATTTTTCAACAAATGTGAGGGTTGGGGGTTGGGATCTTGACAGATGTGATTGTGAAAGTCATAATAGAATGGAATGAGCTTCAAGAAAAGCAGAGTATTATTATAAAAGCATAAGGGAATGATTGTCTAGAGATATTGACATGAACAGTTTATAAAGGAAAAAGCAATTTTGTAATTTCTGCCTTTAAAAGAAAGTATGGTTTTCATGATTTTCTCATAATTTGTCATTAAAATACATTCTTTTGATTTTCACATAATTAAAGGTGGAATGTCAGTTTTGGCTAAAGGCCTAAAATGCCCTTTTAAAACTTGCCTGCCTCTGGAATTTTTAGTATTGTTTAAAGAGCTTGGTTTTGTGTATAAACATACACACCATATACTCTCTGTAGGTAGAAGTACTGTCATATAACTCATCAAACAATATCAGATATTTCATAGTACTCTGAAAGCTGCAAATATTTAAAGATTAAACAAAATTTTTAAAAATACAAAGAAAAAATTATAAAGAAGTAAACATGTATTAAAACAGTTGCATAAAACTTCATCCATGTTCATACATTAGAAAGGTGGTTTAATCACCCATAAGAAATCACTAACTTCTGTTCATCAAGCCTGACATTTCAATTGCACAGATAATAAAGGAATTACACGAAGAGACTGAAATGGTTTGCTTTATGGAAAGCATGAAGACCAAGGTTTCCATGGTGAACTATCTTTCTGCACACCCAAGGTCAAGGGAAAGTGACCCATCAATGGGCAACCTTTGGTTTTAACCTAGTAAAGATGGGGTGGAAGATTTTTAGTTGGTTTCCTTCTTAAATAATAAAGGCGATTGCCCTGTACCTGTTACCATTATTTACCTTTGAAAATATCTACGTTAAATTTAAATTTATAATTTTAAAACTGACATCATTGTTAAGAACTTATTAGGAGAGCATTGATGTTTCTCAAACCTCATAAATTGCAGCTGTGTACTATAATCATTTCCTGAAAATGTGGGTAGGCTAGGAAATGTCTACACATTTTTAATGTAACTTAAAAGAGATTCCAGTTGTATTGTAGTTTTTAATGTTTAACCAGAATCATCTTTATTGTAAATCCTATCTTTATTCCATTGGGAGGGAGAGGGAATAATGTATACATATTATAAATTATTGCTATATATAATTAATACCTTAAAATATGACCAAAATTCTGGGAAATTCATATATTGCTTTCTTCAAGATATGTTTTGTTGATGCATAAAAACAGGACTGTACTAATAAATGTCTCTCGAATTACACATGGTGTAAGAAAATGAAAGCCTTTGGGTTATGAATCTTGGATTTAAAGAGGCAATCATCAAATATTTAAGATGAAAACGCAGTAACACATGCTGGCTGTCATGTGTAAGTTTGGTGAATGTTATGACAAGGTTTTTAAAACATTCATAGTTGGAGTATTTTTATGAAAATATTCATTAATTCAAACAGACATTCATATCTGGCAACCTGCATTTTAATCGTGATATCTGGCTGCATGAGAAAATCGGTAAAGCCATGAAAGAATGGGTGAAATATATAGCAATCATGTTTAAATTATACATTATAAGGCATACATATCTGTATGTTGTCATCTTATGCATTAAATTTAATGCATAAATCAGATTGTTATAATTCTGATGTCGCCGAAAGGCACAAAATATGACAAACAGGAATAGGCATGTGGATATTATCATATTCAATAATTCAATGAACATTTGTTTTATGTAAATTAACTTTCTGTTAATAAAAATTATACTCATTTATTATACTACTTCCATATGATAATTAAAAAAATGTCTTTTTTTTCCTAAAAATCATTACAAAATGTGAATAATGCATTTGTTTAATATCTATATAAACAAGATCTTACCATCAGATTAGTTCTGCAAATGAAAGCATTATTGATTTCTGTAATTTTTTTATAATATTGCGATTCTGCAGTACTAAAGCCCCTAATCTCATTTTGTAGAAAACTCTATGCATTTAAAGCAGTGTTTAAACTTTTTGAAAGTAAACAATTTTAATTTTTGTAGAACTTTTTAATGTACAATTTATAGAAAATATGTAAACAAAATATTGTGAAGAATTTAGCAAAAATATTGAATGCCTCCTCCCAGTCCTGTATCTTATTATCAATTAAAATAATATTGAAAGTTAATCCAGTGAAATCGAGTTGGTTTGGTAACTTTTTAAATATCAATGGGTGTCACATTGTGGAGAATTGATTGAATGAACACCAAGTGGTAACTTATCATTAAAAAATTCTGAAATATCATTTAATGATAATAAATTATAATATTGTAATATGCACTGCTCATATTTCTTTTTGCAAAATGTGAAGCGGCCTTTTATAATGGAAGGCATTTCCTTTCGTTTTTTGTTACAATATCATAAGTTAATGGTTTATTCAGGTCATATTTTATTAAATGCATGAAACTTTATCATCTGAAGCAAAAAGTGGTTTCTGATTGAGCTCTGTAGGTCATCATTATGAAAAAAAAATGAGCATGTCTTTTAAATGCTTAAAGTTTTTCAACATTGTTATGGATTGAGATACTTATAAACTTTTAAACCTATTTTAAATAAATTAGGATTTCTTCTTAGGAAAAAAGGCCAGTGAAGAAAAAATGAAGGAAGTTCTACTTTAAAATTTCAGCAGGAATATTAAGAATCAAGTTAAAGAGTACTCAATGTCGAGATTACAAAAACTGCCCTATAGTAACAATAGGATATCTATGAAATTGTTAGGCTGAACCATATTATCAATATTTGAACATACTTGATTGAAGAATGGCAGTTTCATATGATAATTACAATAACATGCATATGTACTGTTTATTTTATAAAGTACTTTACTATCAACAATTATACCTTTTCATAACAACACTGTTAATCAACGGTTTGTGCAAGCAGACAGTCCTTAAGGAAGGGTTCTCACCAGGTACATTGGAGGCTAACCTAGGAATTTGTGTTGTAGCCCTGGGCTCTACCACTCAATCAGATGTTCTGAAGACAATATAATGGGAACAGAATAAGTGGACTATCAGAATTAATTTCTTAGGAATGCCAGAGATAAGAGTTTGTTATCAACTCTATGAAAATGTTTTTCTGAATTACACAAGATATTAGATATCTAGTAAGTTCATATTTAATACTTTAAGTATGTACCAATGTAAATAAAAGGTATGAAGATGCAAGATAATACTAATGTACCAGTATTAGACAACATTATAGTTTAATATAAATAAACTTCATAAAATGGGGTGACTTTACATTTAAGGTCCTGTTTCACAAGAAAGTGGCACCTTTTCAGGTGAATTTAATTTATTCCTTTTAGAAGACAGAATTCAAAAGCCTAACTGACATAATCTACTAGGATTTTAATCTGGTATTTTTGTATTAGCATATTCAAATGAGAGAATAATTTAACAGTTTTTTTCTTTTTATAAAAAGGTGATGCGAAGCAGAATAAGTTTCATAAGTAAGATAAAATAGATATATTTTTTTAAAAAATTACTTACACAGGGAGTATAGAGTAAGTATCATGTGTGGAATAAAATAGTTATTCCTAGAACCACATCATAGTAGATTTCAATTGTGATGGACTTTGAAGAATTTGGAAAAAAATGAGGATAATTGGATATCATGTTGTATACATGTTACTGTAAAATTGTAGAATATTCTTAATCTTAATCTTTTTTTCTTTTTTATTAGTTGTTCAAAACATTACATAGCTCTTAATATATCATTTTTCATACATTTGATTCAAGGGGGTTATGAACTTCCATTTTCCCCCTATATACAGATTGCAGAATCACATCGGTTACATATCCAAGTTTTTACATACTATGTTTTATTTACCTTTCTGAATTTAAAATGTCCCATCTTTAATAAAATAATTTAAAAATTATTTTAAAATTTTACTGGTATATATTAATTGTATAGATTAGTGGGTTTTATTGTGGCATATTCATAAATTCATTTAAGTTAATTTGAACAATTATATTTTGTTAATATTCATATCTGTTATCTTTCCTATCCCCTACTATCCCCCCTCCCCTTCCCTCAGTTACTAATAGGGTATTATGTAAAATTGTGGATGTGTAACCGATGTGATTCTGCAATCTGCATTTGGGGTAAAAATTGGGAGTTCATAACCCACTTCAATCTAATGTATGAAATATGATATGTCAAGAGCTTTGTAATGTTGTGAACAACCAATAAAAAAATATTCATATCTGAAAAAATTAAATACTCTGAATTTAATTCAGGCTCTGAATTTATTTTATTTTAATAAAATATGATTCCATGAAACTTGGGTCTTGGAAAAACTAATGTAAACCCCAAACAACATGGAATAGAGTTTATTTTATTTATTTAAATTTATTGGTTCTTTTTAGGTATACATGACAACAGAATCCTTTTTGATATAATTATACATGCATGGAATAAATCTTATTCTAGTAAGAGTCCCATTCTTATGAATGTACATGGTGGTGGGATTCACTGTGTTGTTTTCACATATGTACATGTTAAATAAAATATTGAATTGACTCTTTGAGAAATGAATTAGGGTTTCTTGTTTATTCTATCCTGCCTTTCCTTTTTACATATTCAGTCCTGGGAATGGATTATTCTCACACATAACATAAGCAAAGATGTATATGCTTGCTTGTATGTATGTTTTGTGGGTAAAACCGGTTAGTTGTAAGAAAGAAGTTGGCAACAAAAAGTTTGAATTGAAAATGCTATTCTTTTTTTTTAATACTTTTTTTAGTTGTTGATGGATTTATTTATTTATTATGATTATGTTTTTTAAATTTATTTTTTTACTTATATATAACAGCAGAATGCATTACAATTTTTTTTTTGAGAGAGAGAGAGAATTTTTTAATATTTATTTTTTAGTTTTCGGCAGACACAACATCTTTATTTTATTTTTATGTGGTGTTGAGGATGGAACCCAATGCTGCCCGCATGCCAGGCGAGCCACATCCCCAGCCCCATTACAATTCTTATTACATATATAGAGCTCAATTTTTCATATCTCTGGTTGTTTATTTTATTTATTTTTATGTGGTGCTGTGGATTGAAGCCAGTACTTCATACATGCTAGGCAAGCGACTTACCACTGAACCATAACCCCAGCCCCAAATGCTATTCTTTATGCAAACTAAATTTAAAAAGTCTCTTTGCTCAAACCCTGGGATTCTGGCTTCCTGGCAAAGTACTCTTAGTGCTGCTGAAGCTATGATCCAAGCAGGCCTGAGTGTGGCTTATGCCAGTGGCAGACATAGATGTGGACATGGAGCTGATATTTCAGCTCCATAAAATTCAAAAGGTAGGAGTCCATCCTGGATTCCACTAAAATTTCAAAGGAAAGTCTGAGAAGCCAGATAGAAATTTACTGATGGTCAGAGACCTTGTAGAGAGCATTCAGTGGTGCAAGGTCTAGTGGACAAGTGGGAGTGAAGCTTTCTGGTGAAGACACCAGAAAGGTAGAGGAACCAGCAATGTGACATATCTACTGGGAAAGTCACCAACATCAGGGTGCAGCCCCAGGAACAACAAAACTATAGGGACACAGCAGTCCCAAAGGCTTTGGGGGCTCATCCCTCATCTGCAGTGTACACAAGTTACCTGATTTAG
Organism: Urocitellus parryii; assembly: GCF_045843805.1. Taxonomy (NCBI): domain Eukaryota; kingdom Metazoa; phylum Chordata; class Mammalia; order Rodentia; family Sciuridae; genus Urocitellus; species Urocitellus parryii. The sequence continues at coordinate 54,946,808 of NC_135537.1, read as the reverse complement.
GGCTGATTATTTGTATCTTCTTGATTATTCCTCCCGTTTGCAATGGCACTGTATGCAGTATTTTGGTAGCACCATGTATACCGAAAGTAGGTATCTTATTTGGACTTTATAGGTTCATACCTACAGCAGTTTGTGTCTCAGCTGAGACTTTGTACTAGGGACTTTTGAATGAAGAGTAGACCAAATTTACACTCTGGGATGATTGGAGATACTCTACATTTTGAGAACAAATCCTGTGTGGGCCTGGGCTGAAATGCTGTGGTTTGGATATGATTTGAGGGTCTCCCAAGCTTCATATATTGAAATTTAATTATCATTGTGTGGTATTAAGAAAGTGGAAACTTTAATTAGAGTAGGATGTTTAGATACGACACTTTGGAAAGAGATTAGAATTAGATAAAGTTGTTAGGGTAGAGTCTCCATAATTGAATCTTGGAGACTTTATAAAAAGATGGAGGAAGATCAGAGAGACACATACAGACCAATACATACTCGTACCATAATCTGTTGTAAACATGGGTGACCCTGGTTAAAGCCAATACCATGCTATTTGAAGTTTCAGTCCCTTAAACTATTAGCTAAATAAACTTCTTTTTTTTTCTTTAAAGGAGCTTGCCTCATGTATGTAGTAATAATAATAATAATAAAATATAATAATAATAATAATGACTAGTAGAGATCTGAAATGACAATAATCGAATCTGTATTCTCAATATCTCTGGAAGTTAAATTTTCATAAATAAATGAATATGTAAACAAACTGGTGTCACTTATTGAGCTGAATATATCTTTTGAGAAGCATAAGTACAGGCCCATTCCTCATATAAAGCTGCAATTGATTTGTCAGTTGAGACAACAAACACAGGATGATCCATGAAGTGAATGAATTCTGCCTCAGAATATTTTTGGTTTTATTCCCACAATTCCCTTTAGAAGATGTCTACTGGACAGTGTGAATAAAAACCATGTCAGATTGAGAGAGGAACCAGAATAACCATAAGAAAAAAATTATAAATAGATAAAATTAATATCATTAATTGCTAAAATTTGATGATTATTTTGTAAAGGAACAGGTATCAACCAGATTTATTATATTATATAAACAGAAAATGGGTATCTAGTACCTGTATGACTTTAGAAAAAAATGAATCATAGTTTGTCTCCTCTATGACAAAATTATTACTTGCACTAGGAAATCTCTGACGTTCATTTTGAGTTTACAAAAGTCTATTAGTCACAGCATTTATGCTTCTTAATTGTCTTCAAAGGCGTGTCCATCCAATTTTTCCTTAAAGATATGACCTTTTACCCAAAATCAACAAAAATTAATTAAGTTCAATGTTTTACATACTAATTTACAACTGCAAATGTAATTTATTGCATTGGAAGTGGAAGGAACACAATTAGTGAGTTTGATCAAATTTCTGGATTGTTTACCAAACAGAGTCCAAGGGGAAGAAGCCTTCTAGCCTGTGGGAAGTACATGTGGATAAGTAATACTTTAAAATAGTATAATGAAACTGTTAAATACCGTTGTACAAGCAACTGTATGAAGAAAGCCCTACTTTGATTTTGTTGTAGAAAGAAGGGAAATAAACGTCTATCTTCAGATTATAAAAAAAAATGAATGGAGATTTAGAAAAAGCAAAGACGGAGGAAAGGAGAGAGGAGAGAGGAGAGAGGAGAGAGAGAGAGAGAGAGAGAGAGAGAGAGAGAGAGAGAGAGAGAGAGAGAGAGAGAGAGAGGGAGAGGGAGAGGAAGAGGGAGAGGGAGAGGGAGGGAGGGAGAGGGAGAGGAGAGAGAGAAAGGGAGGTTTCTCTTCTGAGTAAAGTAAGGAATCCATTGAGGCAAATAGTTCTATTTTTCCACAAAATTATTATGGGTCTCATTATTCATGTACTAGCAGGAGGAATTGAAATAACTCTTCAAAATCATGTATAATACTACCTGTGATTTCTCCGAGGAATTTGACCAGAAGATAATAGGTGTAGGAAGATGTCCTTCTTCCTTATTGTGGGTTGGATCTTCATTACCTCTAAAAGTCATGGTTGGTTTTTAGAAGAGGGTGCATATATTTGCACGTGTGTGTGCGTGCACATGCTTGTACATGCACCTAGTAAACGTAATTAGAAGGTAGAATAAAGCTATAATGGGGAAAAGAAAGTACAATTGTGCTAATTTCCTTATTTGTTAATAAGAAGAAGTCAGTAGATGGGAAAAGAAAAGCCTGTTTCAAGAATGGGTATTATGGAGTCTTAATACCCATAGTTATAAAACTTAGATTTCTGTTTAATTGGATTCCATGTTCATCACGTGGTCTGTTTTAATGCTTTTATTGTGCATTATAGTTATACATAATAGTGGGGTTCAGTTGACATAATCATACCTGCATGGAGTTTAACCTGCATAATTACAGTCCCCAGTATTTCCTCTTTCCCTGCTTTTTTCCTCCACCTATTCCCCTTCCTCTATTCCACTGATCTTCCCTTTATTTATTCATCACTTTTCAAATTGGTTCTTTATAAATGTACTTGAATGTGGAATTTACTACCACATGGTCTTTTTATGAGTTATCTCTTTTATCTTCCACTAGCTTTATTTTTTCTTTAAAAAAAAATTCTATGTGTAGTCTATTGCTTGGGCTCTCAGTTATTTCATATTGGAAAATGTCCATTGCTTTTTGAATGGCAGGGTAACATAGCAAAGCATGAAATTCTTTGTTCACACTTTCCTCCAGAATGTTGTAGATGCCCTTGGATGTTGGGCACATTATTCATGGCGTTCCCTGGATGCTGCAATGGAGACATCTGACACTGATTCATCTTTCCTTCCTAGGAATTCTCTTATTGTCCAATGCCTGTGTAAGTCTTTATTCTTTAATTTCTTCATTTATTTTTATACTGGGGCTTGAACCCAGGGGTGATTTACCCCACTGAGATACGTTCCCAGTCCTTTTTATTTCTGTTTTGGGACAGGGTCTCCCTAAATTGCCCAGCCTAGAACTTGCCTTCCTCTTGCCTCAGCCTTCCAAGCAGCCTTCCAAGTCTGAGATTTTTGGCCTACACCACTTCAACTGGAAGCCTTTATTCCTGAAATTCAACGACTTTAAAAAGATATGTCTTCATGAGATTATCCTGTATAATTTATTTCTATGTATGATTCACTCCTTCCAAGTATAGATTCAAATATTTCTTCATTTGGGGAAAATGTATTCTGGTATATGTTTAAACAAATATTTTAAATTGTTTGTATTTTCTTATTCAGAGATATCCAATACGCACATGTTGTATTTCCTTTTTCTGTCTTCTATGTATTCAATATTTATATTTTCCTAAGAAGGCTGCATACTAAAAGTAGGCCATTGATTAACCTACTTTATTAGGCTAATCTTTGTTACTACATACTCTGTCCTGATACTTGCTCACTTATTAGCCTCCAAGAGTTTCCAGCCATCCTGAGGAAACATCATGGGATTTCTGGACACAAACTCAATCTCTTTTTCCAGTGTCATTTCCCCAAGATGTCTACACAAGCTCTACTCTTCTTGTTCTAGTTTTACAAATGTGTTATCTTTGAGGTCTTTTGCTCTTCTGGGACTACCCAGGTACTGTTGACTCAGCCTTGAGTGAATAAAATGGGGCATTTTTAGGAAAATTAACATGATCATGGTGTGCCAATCGTCTTGGTGGGTTTGGAAGTCAAAAGTCACAGAATTTAGTAGAATGGGCTGAAACATGCACCTGACTGATTAACAGCTTCATAAAAGGGAACTATGAAGATGAAAAGGATAGACTAATAAAACGAGTTCATGAGGGGAAAAAAGTTAGGGCTCCCCCCCTTAAAAAAATATACTTTCCCAACAAACCAATTCAGTATTTTATATTCCTTATTCTGATGTTTACCAAGCTGCCTTACCCTGAAACCAAAGGCATCCTGGATGATTTTAACTTGCTCACCATGTAAATATCCACCATTTCTTGTTAGTTAAATCTCCCAAATTTCTTCCTTTCTATTCCACCATCTCTCTCTTATTTAAGCACTTCATTTTTCCTTGCTTGGACTCTTGCAGTAGCCACTTAAGAAGTGTAGTATCCTCAAAACCTCTTCCATACTATTTCCTGTGTAAACTCTTTATTACACAATTCTGGCAATTTTACTCCTATTGAATTTTGTGAGTGTGTGTGTGTGTGTGTGTATCTTCTTCAGGAAAATATTTCAAATTTTTTGCAATAGTTTTTAAGAGTCACTTTTTATGAACTCTTTTTCTTGTATCACTTACTTTAATTCTTGCCCTTCTCTCTAACATACTTCATACTTCACCCACTACTATTTGAATATCCTCAACTATTCTATGATCTCTTATTGTTCGGTCTCTGAATATTTACATCTGAGCATCAGGACACTTTTTTCCTATTTCTTTATTAACTATAATTTTTCTTTTGTGAAAAACCAAAGGCACAATGAATTCACAAGGCAGTATGGCAAACATCTTTACATACTTCACCCAGAATTAGCTATTGCCAATATTTCATCATAATTTGTTTATGTTATTTTAATAAAAACAATAAAATATTACAAAAAAATAAAGATGCTATTCCATTTTCCCCACTGAACTTCCGATTCTGTCTCCCTCCCTGTTTCTTCCTTCCTCATTGGCATTCATATTTGATCATTAATTTAGTGTGCAGCCTTCCAATTCTTAAAACATGTTTGTGTCTGTGAATGGTGTGTGTATATGTGTTGTGTGTCTCCAAGGGCATAATATTGTTTTGATTTTTTTAGCATTTATAAATTATTTTTCATTATGTAAAAATTTTAAGTTGCCTTATTAAATCAAATTGTTTTGAGGTTTACACAATCATTTTATTTCTTTTAAATTTTTATTTTATATTTCTTTTAAATAATTTTTTCTCTGTTTTTAAATATGAGAGACTATATTTGTGTCTAAAATGCTTAATACCCTTTTAGTAAAATAATTTTAGTTGGCCACTTAACATCATGACAGGATTCTAGTAAAATAATTGTTCTTTTAGAAGATTTTCTTAGTATCTGAAAAAGTACTATAGGAAAAATAGCTTATTTTAGGACTATTATCTGTACCTTGATTTTTAAACTCTAAATCAAAATGAGTGTTATTTCATATAAGCGAAGGTGTATGCAAACAAAACTGAAGCCAAACTCTAGAAGTAAAGGAGAAATATTTAATTTAAGATAAGTCAATTTCAACAATTTCTATGGCCCTTTGTTATAATTTAATTGTATTCTGCTGAAGACCTATACTGGTGTATGTGTGCAGAAATAAAAATTATACATACAATTGCAATAGCCTACTTTATGTGAATGTGCACAAACACACACACACACACACACACACACACACAAAGTTTGTATATTATTTCAGCAGAGGGAAGAAGAGAAAGCCCAAGTCATATCTAATTAAAAATGAAACTCCCCAAAGAAATATGCACAGTATTAAATTCTAGTTTTTCATAAGTGTAATGAAAGTTAAATAACTAAATTAGTATATATACTCTGGAGTTCATCTATCCATCAAAATAATTGTTTTTCTTCCTCTTTATTACTTTACTAATCAGTCTCTAGTAAGTAAGTGACCTACCACTGGTAGAACATATGCATTTTTCTTACAGTCAACTGATGGGATTTTATTGCTGATTCAGTGGCCCTCACCTAGTCAATCCAATTAATATACCCATGTTGAGAGAAATGTCTGGAACCAGTATCAGCTGTCATGTCCACAGGGTTTTTAGATAGCCTGCAATATGAATTTCTTTACACAATATAGCAGAGCTAAGAATGCTATTACCAGAATCATATCTTCTGTTAAACTTTGCTTTCCTGAGATGTTGACCATCTGCTTCATGCATGTGCAGGTCAGGGGTGTCACTTTTATTCCTTATATTTATAGGTTTAGTCTCTTATATACAGTACTCTCAACAAGAGTTTCTCAACCTTGGCATTATTGACATTGTGGAATGAGTGATATTTTGTTGTGGGTGTGGCAGAGAGGCATATCTGTAAGTTATTAATAATGTTGTGATTCTTTTAAAATATTTTTATAGAGAGAAATGTGAATAGAGGTTAGACTATTTAAAATGATCTCTCTTTTGACTGAGTTGCATCGTTGGGGATCTTAAATGTCAAAAGTAAACAAAACCCAATTGATTGTGCTTTACTAACTGAAGCAAGTAAATTTCTCAGTGATAGGTGCCAACACAGTTTAAAGGTCTTACAACTTCTCATCCAAATCTATTGTTTCACAAAGGTGGGTGTAGACCGAGATTAGAGTAAGTGTAGAGCAAATACAGTTTGCATTTACTTCAACATAGAATTGATCAGAAACAGAGTGGCTGAATTTCCGTTAAGTTTTTGAGGCAGTTAGATTACCAGAAAAACCACCAGTTTGATTTACAGAAGTGTGATCAAATCACCTCTTGAGAATCCCTAATTGCAGAAGTATAGGGTACAATAAAATCAGGGCATCTCTCTGCAGTGCTAACCACAGTCAATTTGCCAATAGATTAACATTAGAAATTTTCTTTACTGATAACTAACATCAGGAACTTTCTTTACGGATAAAGAATATTGTTTCTGTGATTCCTATTCAATGGGAAATAAAATTAACGTGAGATACCTTATTCTTCTATTTTCAAATAAGAAGTGTAATTTCAGCAATCTTATTTCTACAGTACCCTGTATAATGGGCATATGGACTGTTAATTTGTCTTCTATTTACAGGTCATTGACTCATAAGTATCTATATCTAGACCTAATGGCAAGCTTATTGTATTTCACACAAAGATATTGGACTATGTTCTGTGTACATCAATAGTATTGAATTTAGGAATTTCCTCTCTTGAAAAGGGGTTTTGTACAGATAGCAAATGACTCAGCAAGGAAACTAGCAAAATTTCAGTTATCTCCCTAATACGCCTTTTCTGCTTCATTTTTGGTTTTAGAATTTTTAAGTGCTAGCAGGGCACATGACTACTAGCACAAAGAATTACAGCCCTGACCTCCTCTCAGGTGACACAGCAGATGGGCAATAACATTGTGAGCTACAAAATGGTGGCTGCTTCGCCTCTGCTCTCCAGATACCACAGAGATTCGCTTTTGCTTTGCCCTAATTGGAAACCCGTAAGAAAAAGAATTCTTAGAAATTCAGGTCAGACTAGTCAATCTGTTAGATTACTAATCCACTAACAGTAGGTAAAGTAACACTGAAGATGAAGTCTGTTCATCCTTGTGTCCTGGTTAATTTTTGTTATTCCTAGATCTTTTTTTTTTTTTTCCATCTTCCTGTGCTGTTTCTACAACACAGGAGACTGACCTCTATGCATTGCATCATGCAAACTCCTCTGCATTCCAGTTTCTGGTTGGGGTTTGGCCAGTGGAATGCACTGGTATAAGGAACTAGAAAGAGATGAGTCAGGTTGAGAGATCTCCCTGCCTAGTTGGGATCCTTGCAATGGTTGCATTTCATTATGGCCACAGCTTGACTCCAGATGGTCTGGTTTACATCTCCAGTTCTATTCAAGCTCCAGAGACAACATTCCCTCCTCTTGCCCTTTAATAGTGGGATGGGAGGAGGGAGCAACAATGGATTGCTCTTAATCCCAGGGTACCCACCAATCCTTATTGTCTCCTTTTCTCTGCCCTCACATTGTTTAGTTCCTTCAGGAATTTTTGTTAATTAAATTCATAACGGTGTCAGGATTTTATTTGAGTTTACTCTATCGTCTCTTTATATTTATCCTTTTCTATATTTTATTATCTTTTTGGAGGATGTTGTAAATAAACACATGAGGTTGAAATAGCATTTTCTGTGCAGCTAAAAATTGGAAATTTACAATGTAGTATTATTTTATTTTCTGTTCCTTAAAATAATGCTTAGTGAGGCTTGTTTACATTTTTACACTGATTCCAGATTTAAGACAGCCAGTAATTGGTATAGTATTTTGGAGCTTCAAACTCCTGGTACTTAAACATTCCCATTCTTTCCTTGCTATCTTACTAAATTTGGCACTTCAATTAATTGATCATCCTTCCCCCACCACTCAGAACTTCTCACTGTGCTTTCTATTGACCACTAGCATACTTTCTTATCTCTAATATTTTCTTTTATTTATCTTTTTATCTTTGGAGAACTCTCACTAATTGAATTTTCTCACAGTGAAACCTTACAATAGATCTTCCCTCATTTCTGAATCTTGAACAACTGGGTATAGAATCAATGAGTCAGTGAAAAGAGGATGAAGCCCTGTGGTTCAGTTTTAGGCTCTTTTTTTTTTTCATTTATTTTTTGGTTTATTCATTCATTTAACAAATATTTATTGAACATCCCCATAGAGTTTGCATTCTGGTGAAAATTTTTAAAACATTACAAGCAAATATAATTTATTGTGCGATTTAGTTTGTCATTGTTTAGCAATAATTTGTTGTGCTTATGAGATTCTTGTGGGACATCTGTGTAGAAGTTAAAATTTAACTGGAAGTTATTTCTATAAATTTATTCCTTGGGAGAGAAGCCTTGGCCACAGATGTGGATTTGCGAGTCATTGGCATAGGGATAGTTACAAGTGACAAAAAAAGAATCCAATATAGAAACAGTGCATACAAAAATGGAGTTGGGTAGTTGGAGGTGTAGCTCAGTGATAGAGGGCTTGTCTAGCCTTGGGTTCCATCTCCAACACAGAAAAAAAGGAGAGAAAAAAGAAACTCATTGGCTTAGGACAACAAAAAATTCCAGGTGTTATTTCTTAGCTCCAGGCAGAGCTGGATCCAGGGGTTAAGAAACTCACTGAGTTGGTTTCTGGGATATCACAGGAGGATCTCCTCTTGCCTCTCTGGCTACTCCTTCTCTGTCTCTTTTACAGGATCAGCTTTCTCCATTCAACTACTAAGTATCGTGTTCCCCAGGATTTTGACATCAGCTCTTGATTCTTCTCATTCTGTATCTACTCCCAGGCTGACCTCACTGAATATTCAGCCTAGTCTTTGCCAGCTTAACATTTCTTTCCCCACTGCAGTACCAGAATTTATCTTTCCCAGTGTAGCATACCTATGGTTTTTTTGTGTCACTAACCGGTCTCATTCATGGCCATAAGTTTGGATCCATGACCCAGGCATGGTGCATTGGATACTCTACCTCCAGGTCACAGAACTTAGTTCAGGAACAGGTATATAACCCCCACTCGACCATTCACAGTCTTCCCTGAGACTTTTCTGCTGAACCTAAAGGAAACAAATAAACAAACAAAAAATACAACTCTCTATTGGGCTTGTTGAACAAGTAGATGTGAATTGGGACTTTGGGATTTCCAAAGGCCTTCATGCCCAAGAGAGTCCAAGAAATTAAAAAAGAGACAGAAACCCAAACTATCAGTTTTAGGCTCTTTGAGGACAGGATATTTGTGTCTTTTTGTCTTTGCTTCTTCCAGTATTTGGCAGATTGATTCATTTATTACGTCTTCAGAATGCTGGGTAAAGCAGAAGTCAGGGATCACACACACACACACACACACACACACACAAAAAGACCAAAAAACCAAAACAACAACAGCAACAAAAACCTAAATACAAAGAAACTGTAGTAATTTTTTGAAATTTTCTCAAACTAGTTGTCCTCCATTACCTGTGGCTTGTATAATAGGTAGCCTATTTTTGTATTTCTCTGTGATTTCCTTTTACTCTGCTCAAAGATGGCTTCCAAATTTCCTTCAGATTGTTACATGGTCTGAACAATTGACCTCTACTTGATCATTTCTAAGGTGGATAGAATGATTTTGAGTAATTTGGCTCTTTCAAAATGTTTTTTTTTTTTTTTTCAGAGTGAAAGAAATGAAGACAACTATCTGTAGCCTGAGTCCTAGTTGGCAAAATATTTTTTTTCTCCTACCCCACCAGATGTTCCATTTTTTCTCATTCCAGTGATTATTAAAAACATTTAAACACTCCTGGGTTCAATGAAAATCAGTGAATTAAACTGGGCATCTCACACTAAACTGGCAACCTCTACATGATTTATTTTTTTTGTCATGTTTTCTCCCCCAAGGAATATAGCTGATTCATGTTATACTTACTCTATGTCAGCAGGCCAGTCTGTTTCCTCCCATTATTAAAATTTAGATTTAGGGGCTGGGGTTGTGGCTCAGTGGTAGAGCACTTGCCTTGCATGTGTGATGTGCTTGGTTCTATTCTCAGCACCACATATAAATAAACAAATAAAATAAAAGTCCAACAACAACAACAACAAACATTTAGATTATAAAAATCTTGTAAACCTCTTTTATTATCAAACACCACTGGCATAATTATTTCCCTTTATTTCCAAATGCAAAGAGCGATGAACAGTAATTTTTAATAATGATGGTATGAAGAAAATACAGAGGCAAAATTATGCAACTAAAAAGTAATAAAACATATTAATCTAAAAATTTAGAGAGTGTGAGATAACAAAGTTATCAGAAATAGATTTTCAAGAATGGGAGGTAGGTGATTTCTAAAGATATTTGTGTTACTGTTACTAACAATAGGGAAAGCAGGATGTTACATAAGCATAATTAAAACATGTCTTATTTCTGTTTTTGATAGTACCAATACATAATAGTCACTGCACACACATTTAATAAATATAAAGTTAAAGTATCCAATCTCAAAGAGTGTAGTTTATAGCTTCAGGTTTATAATAAAATGTTGCTGGTTCAGTGGAGAAGAGATATTTTAATACATGATTTACATACATGTAACTGTACACTTTTAAATGAAATTTGCTATTATAATCACTTAATCTTGCAACTGTAATTTATAATATGTATTTTTTGTTATACAGATGAATATTGTCTTAATTTCTTTTTAAAAATAGTTTTAAATGAGCAATGTAGTAATTGCATATAAAAGTAATAAAGTTATGCTTACATCTCAATGAGAACATATTAGTTACTCATTTTCACAGTGTCTGTAGAAGACACCTCCTGGGATATATATAAAGTACAAATATTTGTACTTGTCTTGAGATCAAACAGAAGATCTATGGAGGCTCTGGGAAGTGAGGATCTTTCTTTGATTTTTATACCCATTGGATAACTTTGAAATGAAATTGGAAGCACAGACAAAGAAACTCTAGGAAACTAACTTCCAGATATTCTGATTTTTCATTCATTTCATTTATTCTTTGACAAAGTCTTTACTAATTTGTTGTCAAGAAATTATTATACTATATGAGATGAGATGAAACCATTTATAGATATCTTAATTGTTTTTCTGATGGTTTCAAAGTTAAATTTGTTTAATCTATGAAAATCTTTGAGAACATTAAAGTACTTTATTTTCATTTGATATATTCCACTTAAGTCATCTTATGTCTACTTTTTATCCCATACTCTAATTCACAATTAGATCGCATTTATAAAGCCTCACTATTTTGCTCCTTCACTACTATTATTTTTACTTGAAGGAGAAAAATAACAGGAAATTTGGACTGATTGAACATTATTGTGTAAATAAAAAGATATATACTCTCTGAGAACATTTCCCAAATTATTGCAAAATTTCACCATGTTTCAGAATTCTCATATAGTTAAATAAAATAGTTCATTTTCTCATTTTATAGGTTAAATACTATAATCTCTGTCCTATTTTAGGTTCAAAAGTTAAATGAATATTGGCAAAAATAGGTTGCACACACACACAAAAAAACTACATGTATATAAGAAACTTATAGTGTCTGTTGAAATAACATTAGATTAGGAAAAAATGTTGAATCTGAATACAGTTGATCTAATTCTGTTAAATGAATCTTTTGACATGGATGTATCTACAGTTTTTAAGGATTTAATCTGTCTCTGATCTTTAACAAAATTCTTGCTACTACCAATATGCTTCTAACTCCTCTTGGTTTTTCTTGGAAAGTCTTGTCAGAAAGATCTTTCTTACTCTGGTTCTAGCACATCTGTCCTCATACTATTCTTCTCATTTGAATCATTCAGTCTTAGCTTCACTTTCCTGTCTGTATCAGGATGGTCTAGAGAAACAGAACCAATAGCGTCACACACTATTTAGGTATTGTAAAGAATTGTTTCACATTATGAAGGCTGAGAAATCCCATAGTCTGTAGACAGCCAGCTAGAGACTCAGAGGAGCTGATGGTACACATAATGGTCTGAGTTCAAAGACCTTGTAACCAAAAGAGCTATTGGTATACCTCTCAGTTCCAACCCAACCAGAAGAGAGTAAATTTTTCTACATCTTCTTGTTCTGTGCAAAGCCTCAGTGGATTGGCTGAGGACCATACTTGTTGAGGACTGGAGTGTGTGTGTGGGGGAATCTGCTTGACTCAGTCTAACCAATTCAAATGCTAATCTTATCCAGAAACTCTCTCACTCACATACTCAGAACCAATGTTTACCAAATAGCTAGACATCCCATGACTAATCCAAGTAGTTCCCTTAAAATTAGTCATCACAGAGCTGAAATTTATTATCCACTAGACTGAAGTGTGAGTACTCTGGGATTTGTCTTGTTTCCTAATGACAATTATAAAATTGGGTCTTTGGTCCTTCCAAGTGTCACAGATTCAGTTCATTTTCCTCCAACTTTTTTGTAGTGTAAGCATTCTTCTAGGAGCAAGTTAGGTTCCACTTCTCAATGGATGTCAGCTGCACAGTTCTCCCTACTCTGAGTTCCAAGGATAATCTTCCACACAGGGTAGGTCTTGATTTTGTTCTATCTTCAATTGTTCCTTCACTAGTGCATATACATTGGAGAAGATTGCAAACTTCTTGAAGATGTTAAATTTAGGATGCTTTGTATTACTTTTTTATTTTAATATATCATTTGAATTATAGAAATTTAGGTCTACCTAATTAAAATATAACATTCACACAAATACTATATCATAGAAAATAGGAGTTTGAGGAAAGTTTAGATAATTTGGGGAATCTCTTTCTTTCCTTAAAACTAAGCTAAGTACTACAACCAGAGGATACATGCATTCTTATTTCTACCAAATTTATTCCTTGATTTCTTTCCATTTTCTACCCAGGTAAATTAAATTATTTAACTCAGAAAATAAGCTTTCTTTTCCTTAGTTCCTTACATGTCTTAAGCCCCTAATGTCAAACATCTTCCTACATTGAAAGACTTATAATGAGTCTTTTAGCTTTCTAGAGACTTAGGAGATTCAAAATTAGACCAACCTCAAAAACTGAGAAACCTTCCTGCTTTCAGCAATGAAGGCAATGAGGAGCCATTAAAGGCTATTGAACATAAGAGTAAAAGGATGTAACTGATGTTTTGAGAAGATTATCACACTTAGAAAATCAAAGGTCTATTTTACTGGTTATAGAGTGTTCCAAGTAAGAAGGGATTGGTGTTTCAACTAGAAAATAAAAGGAGAGGTAAATCAAAGAGATTATTAAAAGAAAAGCAAAAGAACTTTGTAACTAATTTCATTTGGAGGAAAGAGATACAAGTAAAAAATAACTTACATGAATGCATGATTCTAGGACTCTGAGGTTTCAAATCTAATTTCAGATATGATTATATGATGTCATTGAAATAAATACCAGCAGACTTAATCTTAAGTCACCAAAGAATATAATTTATCTTACATTTAAATTTACTAAAAGAGTATCTATGATACTGAATATGGTTTTTGTTTTTCTTCAAAATAACACTAATGTATGCCTACCATTTGGTCAAATGTTTTATAGGTTAATCAGTGGAAAGATAAGTTAGAATGTTCACTTTTTATCTGAACTCCGACTGTTCCTCATTCGGATAAGGTTAAAAGATAGTCTAACCTATTTTTTTTCTGGAATAACTAACACCATCTTTCACAAACATGATTAGAGGGCTTTTTTTCCCTCAGGCAAGAGAATAATTTACCTATATATATTTCCCAGGGTAAAATATATATATATTTTTATTATATATATATATGATTTTATGGTTCTAAAGCTAATGAAAACAAAAATTTTAAATGTTAAACAAGGATAATAAAGGAATATTTATGGGAATATTTTGATTACTATTTAAAACTCTTAATAAATAGCTTTATTCACATATTAGTAATTGATGTCAATACTAAACTTTACATTGAGCATATGTATAGAAACTTCAAGCCTGATGTTTCTGTAAATGATTTAAATATTTTTTTAAATTTACAGTTGTAGATGGACATTATACCTTTATTTTATTTATTTATGTGGTGCTGAGGATCATACCCAATGTTCCATGTATGCAAGGCAAGTGCTCTACCACTGAGCCCAACCCCAGCCTATGAATAAGATTTAAAGACAATCTAGAATTGTATCTAGAAATAGAAACCTGGCCGATATCTATCCCTTAAATCTAGCTTCAGGTCTAATCCTAACTCTAGATAAAACAAGATAAATATATGTGTAAGAACAAGAACTAGGTAAATAAAAATTTCTCTTCTGGAAAGTGAAGCAAACATTTCTTTTTTTAACAAATGGATCTTTTCCACATTTGTGGAAATGTGTGGAATAGGATAATAGGTTCCTCCCCTACTATTTAAGAATCATATTAAAATCTTAACTCAAAGTATTCAATCAAGAAGAAAGTGATATTTTAATACTTGAGAAACAAAGTTAAAAACAAAAGGAGAGGCCAGGTGTGGTGGTAAATGCCTGTAATCCCAGTGTCTCTGGAGGCTGAGTCAGGAGGATCACAAGTTCAAATCCAGCCTCAGCAAAACCAAGGCACTAAGCAACTCAGTGAGCTCCTGTCTAAATAAAATACAAAATAGGGCTGGGTATGTGGCTCAGTGGTCTAGTGCCCCTGGGTTCAATCCCCAGTACTCAAAAAATAAACAATAAAAAATAAAAAAATAAAGAGAGATGAAGGTTATATATTTCTCTTTGCAATGTCAAACTGTACAGAACATTTCTCAAAGTCTATTATTTTTATTTGCCATAGAATCACGTTAGAAGTGAGACTGACATAATGAAATCTCTAAATGTGCTCTGTGATGGATCCTCGTTCATTATAGCTTAGTATACTAATAATTTAACTTCATGTAATATAGTGGAAATTGTTGCTTCAGATTTACCAGTTGGATTCAATTTAAGTAACTTTAATGACTTTATATAACAATTATGCAATAAACTTTTTATACAGAATAAAATTATTATGTACTAGCTAAATTTCACATAATATTTGTATTGTTGTTATTATAATAGCTAAATTGTTTTCCTCATAAAAATTTCCATTTTTTAGACATTATTGCCAATAATTGCATATTTTATGTATGTTTTTAAAAACTCTCTTATAAAGAGTTTCCAGATATTAGAGAAACTTGGATCTATCTACATTTTAAAGATTATAAAGCTACAGTCATATGTTTAAAATCAATGTTTGTAACTTATTAACAATCGATGGGTTAATCTGAGAGAAACATTCAAATACGATAATTGCACTTTCTTTTCCCTTGTAAAAGTTTCATTTTGAAGCTTCAGTTGAAGATTCTACTCTTTTGTTGATTCACCAAAGAAATTATGCTTTTAAAATGTGCTTTTAAATTCATTGTTTTTTTTTTTCTTACTATCCCTGGGATAGATAACATTTCTTTTTTTAACAAATGGATCTTTTCCCTAACATATGCTATGAAGATTACATATAATTTGATTCATGAACATATTGTTACTGGTAACTATACCCATCCTCTCTGCAAGGCCACACTTTATGACCAACGAAATGTGATATTTGTTACGCATGGATTGAGAAATTTAAGAACTGATTATGTTGGTTCCACAGTCAAGGTATTATGAACAATGCTACAATAAGCATAGAAGTGCAAGTGCCTCCTTGATTTCATTTCCTTTGGGAATATATATACTAGTGTTATTCCCGATCTAATATGGTAATTTAATTTTTAGTTTCTTAAGAAACCTCTAAACTTTTTTCACAAAGTTGTAGAAATTAACCTAAATACCCATCAATGGTCTAGTGGATGTGGAAAATGTGATATGTATGTACATAAAGGAGCGTTCCTCAGCTATAAAACTATATATTTCAAAATCTCCAGAAGACAGGATTTTGAGTGTACTTACTATAAAGAAGAAATAGTAAAATTTTAAGGTGGTAGATATGCTAATGATTGGTTTGTTCATTGCAAAATGAATACATCAATTGAAATGTCACTCTGTACACCAAAATATGTAAAATCATTATATGTTAATCCAAAACATTTAGAAAGATAAAGAACAGTTAAAAAAAAAAAAACAACTATGTTACCTCTTCTGGGGTCTAAGAGCCATGGACACTTCATATTGAAACAATGAAAGGGTCCTGTATTCTCAAGCCAGTGGATGTGGGACAACTCCTTTCTAACTCACACTGGATTTACATAAGTGAAAAATAAGTTTCTGTTGTGTTAAGCTATTTGGGATTTTTTTTCATGATATTCTGCATCCCTAGTGTCTAACTCTCTTTCTAAATTCTGTTTCTTATTTACCACATATAGTAACTGTTTAAAAGATGTCAATAATAGTGATTTTTTTTTAGAAAACTTGTTCAAATCACTATTAGAATGCAGTGTCATTCATGACCATTTTATTTTATAATCTTGGATATAAAGTGCATTTATTTATTTCATCTAGCAAGTGCTTGTTAAGTGTTTTAATATGTGTCACAAACTCTCTTTGAGTCCTGGTAAAAGAGTGATGAATTAAAACAAGATAAAAAAAATCTGTGCTCGTGAATATTAAATTCAACTCTGGGAAATAGACAATGAGCAATAGTACTAGGTCAAATTTAAATGCTAAGGAGGAAAAATAAAGCAGAGAAAAATGCCCCAGGAAGCCCTCACTGAAACAGTGACTTTTGAATAAAGTTCTAGAGGCAGCAAGGACCTGAGCCAGGTGGACTGAGGGAAAGCTTCAGGTTAGAGGAAATTGTGAGCAAAATGGGGAGCATGTCCAGGGTACACAAAAAGCATCAGAAAATCAATGCAACTGGGATGCTGTGCAAGAAAGACAAGGTGGGAGGTGAGACAATCAGGGAGGGAAGAAGAGCCCAGGTCATTTAGGGCCTTGGAGACATTTTAAGGAGTTTGGCTTTGATCGGAGATGGGAGCCCATTAGAATTTTTGAGCCTGGAAATGACATGATATGAATGAGATTTTAATAAGGTCAACCTGGACCTCTGTGGAGAGTAGACTGAAGTATGATAGCACAGAAACAGGAAAGCCTGGATAAGACTCATTGACATATAGATAGGAGATGCTGCTGGTAGCTTGAACCAAACTGGTAATAGTGATGGAGTGAAGAAATGATAGATTTCTAAATATATTTTTGGTACTCAAGACCATAAGATTTGCTATCAGGTGAGATATGGGATTGAGCAAAATACTGGCCCACAATGACAACAAAGTTTTAACTCAAATGACTTGGATGAATGCAGTAGCCATTAACAGAGATAGAAAAGACTATAGATGGAACAGTTCTAGGGAATATCATAGATCCGTTTTGGAAGTATTAGGGTTGAAGTGCCTATTAAACAACAAAGTAGAAATGTCAAGTCTCTTGAATATACAGATCAATAATTCACGGGGGAGTCCAGGGAGAAGTTGTTACAGTTTTAGGAGGTGTCAGTATAGGATATTTGGAGACATAACCTGGATGGCATCATCAATATAATGACTGAATAGAGAATGCAGTGTCATTCTTGACCATTTTATTTTATAATCTTGGATTAAATTGATCCCAGGAAAATTCCAAAATTTAGAGGTCAGAGATGAAAAGAAACCATCAAAAGACTATGGTGCTGTGGCAATAAAGACAGAAGAAAACACACAGAAGTGTGATGTTTTGGAAACAAAATTTTTAAAAAGGCAAAAATTTTAGGAGACAATGATTAACTGTGTCAGATCCTTCAGATTGATGAAGTAGGATGAGGTGTGAAGAATTACTCTGTGATTTATCAAAATGTAGGCCATTTCTGAATTTGCTAATGACTCCTTTACCATAGAAACTGTGGAATTTAATTTAGTAAATTCAAGAGAACAGGAAGGAAGAAATAGAAAATCACTGTGCGTAAGAGTTTTCAAAGAGTTTTGCTACAAAACCGGAAGCAAGAAATGATTAACCTAAATGGAGAAGTAGGATCTAGACTTTTTTTTTTTTTTTTTTGTAAAGTAATGGCTTGTTTTTTTTTTTTTTTTTTTTTAACTTGTGTTTTAAAACATAACAGTGTGTTGCATGTTGATGGAGTGATTCAATGGAAAGGGAAATGATGGGATGCAGAAGAAAGAATAGCAAATTACTGGAATCAATTTTGGGGGTATCTATGAAGGGATTGCCTTACCTTTGAGTATTCAGAACACATTCATAAGTGGAGCAAAGGCAGTTCTTGGAAATTATTTTTTATTGTTTCTCTTACTATGTAAACTGGCAAATTTGTCTGACCTGCTAGTCTTATATTGCTTATCTATCTTTTTCTATATTAAACAGCAGGAATTATGGAAACCAGATGATCGGAACAAGGCCGATGGAGGCTCATCACTCTCAAGAAAATGACTTTCTGATGGAGTGTAGGAGTAAAAAGGCAGAAATTATTTTCTAACACTAGACACCTGGGAAAGTGGTAGGTGGCATCATCCTTACCATCTGTCTCTCATTTTTAATTTAATATTCTTTCTTGCTCCTTGTTTCTACCCTGTGATAATCTTATTTTCCTTGCTCTACTCTAATTTTCAATTTAGTGCTCCATTAATTTCATTTATTTTCCCCAGTAACCATTCTGACATTCTTCTAATTCTTAGAATATATCTTCATTTAAAATAATTCATCATTAAACCCTGATTATTTATTTTATATAGTTTATTTTTATTTTTTTATTTCATTTATATCTTATATATAGTAAAGTGTACTCTTTTTGTTATACAGCTATTTGAGTTTTATGTGTTGTTTAGAAACATATAAACACAACTGCCATTGATACACAGAAGAGTTCCATCATCCTTAAAATTCCCTTTGGCTGCCCTTTGTATGAAACCTCTTGCTGCCACCCCTAACCTCTGGCAACCACTGATCTGTTCTTTGTCCCTATAGCTTTGACTTTTCCAGAATGGAAATCAAATCAGAATGTCATTGGTCTTTATTCATGACAGAAATTATATTCACCCAATTATTCAAGACAGACATTTGAGAATCACCCTAAACATTTCCTTTTTCAGACTACATCTAATCAATTATGAATTTCTTACTAATTCAAGAATATCTTCCTTTCAATGATGTAGGAGAAGTAACAAAAAGAGTTATCGAGGTTTCACATTTAATCAGCATGGCTTAGATATTAATGGTCATTATTCTTCTGTTTTACTTGAGACTTTTCCTTAGAAGACAGATTTTTATCAATATGTAAGCTTATTTTGGTATTAGGAGGAAGAATTGAGGAAGTTTAAACAGAAAATTTAAGTGGAAGCCATAGCTTTTATTTGGCAAGGAGTGTACAAAAGAAATAACTTGGAAATGTGAAAATATTTTCTAGGGATAGTAGAGATCTTTAAAAAAGGGCATTGGCAAAATTAGAAACTGAGATAGATTCTGGTTATCTAGTCTATTAGCTTTGCAAACCCCAGTGAATTTTTTCTACTTATTTGCTGTTCATTCAATGCTGACCTATTACTGGAGTATTCTGCATTTCCATTATAAATGTGCTATTTGATATATTTCTTCCTGATTTGCCTTCTGAACACCAAAACCAGAGTTAGTGCAATATATATTGCATTAACTATTTTATATATATATATATATATATATATATATATATATATATATATATATATATACAGAGAGAGAGAGAGAGAGAGAGAGAGAGAGAGAGAGAGAGAGAATAAAGGAATCTGCTTTTCTTGGAGTTTTCTATAGCCTTTGTGTAAAATATATTGGATACATACCTCATTAATGGAGTGACAATGACATTTAATGTTTCTAAATTTTGTGCTGCAGCTCACATTGCTTTATCCTCCCTGTGTTGTACAATATTAGGTAGTCTCAATCTTACAATTAAGTATTGAGTACTTCTTATCCTGAATTTTGGTCTTTTAAAAATACAATAAATATATAGCTCTTTTGCTTCTGATAAAAATAAAAATTTCTCCAGAAAAAGGCACGGAATAGCAATGACAAACAAACGAAAACAGAAAATAACAATACATGAACACAAATAGAGAATGTTTTGAAATCTGATTGATTAAATTTTCACATCATGAAATTTGAGAAAACTTGAAATAACGTGACTATATTGACATGTAAATACGTTGCAAACTTTGGGATGAAATCTTTTTATTGATGAATCAATCTCTTTCTCTCTCTCTCTCTCTCTCTCTCTCTCTCTCTCTCTCTGGTATTTAACCCAGAGGTGCTTTAACACTGAACTACAACCCCAGACCTTTTTATGTTTTTAATTTTGAAACAGGGTCTCACTAAGTTGCTGAGGGCCTTACTAATTTTTTGAGGCTGGCTTCGAACTTGTGATCCATTTGTCTCACCCTCTATAGTGATGGGGATTGTAGGCTGTCACCACAACAACTAATTGGATGTGCTGTACTCACAAATAACTAGGCCTGTTTTAGGCAGTAAAGTAGAAAGACAGGAGTAAAACAGTTGGGTACGCATCAAAAGAGTAAGGCATCTAGAATGTCTACGAATCCTGCAGTGTGGAAGGTCTTATTCATGTTACAGATGTACAGATCATCTGTGACTCAGAGCTATTGCTGTTTATGAACACATGGAAAAACTATCTCTTTGGCTTAAGTATTTCCCATTGGAATGCTCCACTCTATCTCAGACTTGACCAGAGTGAACTCTGAGCACTAAGCTGCCTCTCTCCACCTGTCCTTATCACTCTTCTCAGACTCTAATCATTCAGCTATATTATGATTTGTTTGATACCTGTCATCACACAGGCTCCCATTCTCTAGTATGAAATTCCCTCCTTTATTTTAATAAATAAATACATTATAATCTTAATGTCCTTATTCCAGAATCGATGAAATTAAGTTTGAGATGAGAGTCAAAAATTTATAGTAAAGCAATTGTTTATTATGTTTCCTATTAAGCTTTGCCCATCAGATATCCCAAACTCTCAAATATAACAGACCAGAGAAAAATCATTCCTGACAGGTTAAAACCATTAATAGTAAAGTTAGTGTTTTCAATTCTGGTTCTGCTACCAGCTTATTTTTAACATGTTTCTTAGGGACTTTCCTACTTATGGCTGCATTCATTTTTAAATGATAGTATTGGGTTAGGACAGTTGATGTCAACATGTAAACAGCAACAGATGCCCTTCTCCAAATAGAAACATATGCCAAGGTCAAATATCTAAAGTAAACAAGATTGTCTGTAATTAAAGTGTGGGAAAGGGATAGAAAACTCAAAACCCTGAAAAGATCCCTGAAAAGAGTTCATTTTAAATTTTTCAAAATGACCTGAAGGCTAAGTTGCACTTGTAATATTCCTTGGGTCCAATTGCATGAGGTGTATGTGAGGATTTAATATATGCAGATGATATGTCTTAAAACATGAAACATGGTCAGGTATGGTGGCGCATGCCTGTAATCTCAATTGTGTAGGGAGGCTGAGGAAGAAAATTTCACAAGTTCAAAGCCAGCCTCAGTGACACTGGGAGGCCCTAAGCAACTTAGTGAGATCCTGTCTGGAAATATAAAATATAAAAATATAAGGGCTAGGCATGTGGCTTAGTAGTTAAGCACCCCTGGATTCAATCCGTGGTATGAAAAAAAAAAGGTGATACAGGAAAATAGGAATGAAAGATTATTAATGGAAATTTTATATCTGGGGTTTTATTTTATCCCAGTTTTAGTTTTGGTTCAACATTTACACAAGGATCAATTATAAACAAGGCATTATGGCACTGTTTCTTTAAGCCTCTAAGTATGACCCCAACGTAACTCTTAAAAAGGTGCTTGAGTCTTGAAATAAACAGCTTTGGAGAGCTGGGAAAAAGACAATCAGGGAGGCCTGGGAGTGGTTGAACCTCAGGATAAAGTTGTGAGTCCTGACTGCCAGCCCTCATTCAGCTCTACTACAGTCCCTGCCTGGGGATTGGTGAGCAGTAGTTTCTCCTTTAATTTAACTATTTATTTTCCTTCCAAGTATTAAGGGTATTCATTTCAATTCTGCTCATCAAACACTCAATGAAGGCTCACTCTGGCAGTCACTCTGCTCTGCTCTTTAGCAGAAATACCAAGATGCATTCCAGGTACACTTAAATCCTTTGAACAGGTAATTTCAAATGCAGTTTAGAGAAATTGCAGTTGATGGAACAGAGCAGGATTAAAAATTAGTACATGTCTTTTTTGTTCCCTTGAAATACTGTTTGAGAAAAAAGATGATATGTTAAGTATGTTTGTATTCAAGTGTTGCAACTGAGTTATATTATTTTCTAATGTTTGAGACCTTAATTTTTGTATTTGTTTCACAGAGTACTGAGTTTCCTTTCTCACTTCTATTATATTAGGAAAGAAATGAGAGATGAATGAGCTGGATAGGAAGTAAAGAGGAGAGAGCAAGTGTGTATATTAAAGGTTAATGAAAAAGAAGATAGGAGATTAAGTTGGAACTGAAAGGAAGTGTTAGTGGAGTTCTGAGAAGGAAATTGAATGGAGCTAGCATATGCTAAGAAAAAAAAAAAAGGAGGAGAAACACAGGGAGCAAACCCCACCCCCCAAAAAGAGAAACTTAAGTAGATACTTATGAAATATCTGAAGGAAACACCTTTAATCAGTTTTTGTTTGTAGCTAATTTTAAATGCTACTGAAAATTTACATTTAAACTTTTCAAGTCAAATATGTTATGGCCTCTTGCATACTTTTCAGGAGCACTAAAAAACAAGATGGTGCCATTTTATTATAGAATACAGCATACCTATAACTGGTGACACAGTATTTAAATACATTATGTAAAATAAAATGTAAATAATTCTATAAAATTTTTACATTATAAATTATATTTAAAATTATTACTCAATGAAATTATTACTCAATGAAAAACCTGTAAAAAGAAAATTTCTTTGTCTTTGATGATACCATGTGGTAGCCATGCACATATTGATTTCTAAAAACAGAATTCAGTACTATGACTGGTTTAGGAATCAGAAAGCTTATATCTCGTTCTAGTATCCATATACAAAGACTGACATCTCCTATTATCCTAATGGTATAATATTAAGAATGATCTAAAGTTTTAAAACAAAGTATAAAATAGATCTTCCATATCCCAGGTGACATGTGAGTGGACTGTCTCTCAATTTTGATCAGCAACTCACATGAAGAATATGTATCTGACTTGATTATATCGTACTGTTCAAGGTATGATGTAATGGTACTTTTGATGGATGAATATAAAAGATGAATGACAAGTTGGTCTGCATCAATGCTCTGCAGCATATCCCAGGGGAAAAGATGCCCTGGGTGAAAGGAGCCAATGCTCTGAGACTCATGGCAACCTTGACTCTGGAGCATCCTGCTACTGGGATGTGCAATGTGATTCACAGACATGGTTCCCTGGCCTGGTTTTCAAGTTCATTGTTCAGAAATCGTGTTTCAGAATTGAGTTTAACTCTTAAAACCTGTACATTTAATGAAGTTATTTAACCTCCCTATGCCTCAGAGTCCATATCTACAAAACTAGGATAATAATAGCAAAATTTCATAGAGTTGTTATGATTGTCATCTAAAGTGCTTAGAACACTGTCTGGGATATAATAAATGCCAAATAAGAGTTATCTAGGATAAAAATTCCATAAAAGTGTGTGGGTATTTTTGCAATTAAGATTACTATTTTATTTCCAGCACCTACTATAAGTTCTCAATAATATTTGTTGAATGGATGAACAAATTTAATATCTTATATAGCTCCTTAAATGTGAAATCATGAAACAGAAAACAATATTCTAGCCTACTTAGCATTTTAAACATTATTAGAAATTAATAAAATAGGATTCTGCCGTATGGTTTAGTGACTAATGAGATTAATTATATTGCAGCAGTAAAACTAGTACCTGATATGTTTTGGAATATTGATAAAATAATTTCTGAACCTTAGAAAATGAGAAGGTGGATATATGGAGACATTTGGATAAAGGCTGGAAAATCGTGAATCTTAGATTTAACACCTGAGTAATCTTGGCCATTGTCTAATTTCTCTTGTTTCTCTCATGTGTATTATTGGAGTAGTAATCACACTTATTATCTGAGTAAGTTATTTTAAAGAACAAATGAGGTAATTTATATAAAGTGCTTCACAGACTGTAGAGTATATAGTAATTACTAAAAACTTTGCTTCCAAACATAATATTAATTTATTTACTAGTGCAACCAACTAACTTTATTCAAACATTTGCTAAGTCAGATATGCAAAAACACATAAGATGTGGTTTCTGTCCCCCAAAACTGTCACTACAATAATGAAGAAGAGCAATGAACAGTCAATGTGCTTTTATTGCAGAATGGCAGGGAATTTCATCAAATACAGAAATGGAACTTGAATCAACAGTGAAGAGAGTAGAGAAGAAGGCTTCCTAAAACATGACCTGTCTGATATGTCTTAAAGCAAGATGAAGCAGATGGAGGAGCTACAGCAGTGCAAAGAATAGAGAAGAGAGAGTTCTTCAGCAATGTGTGACGTATTCAGTACAGCTTGAGACATAAAAATATGGAATGCTACTAATATAATCTGTGAAAAATAATAACATACTGGCATAGTTCTCTCGGGCTTATTGGGTATCTGCATATGTTTATGTATTATATATCTTGAATTCTGTCGGGTTTATAGGGTATCTGCCTATGTTTATGTCTTGAATTCTCACCCAAATCTCCAACAAGAGAGAGAAAATATTATTTTATGTAATTTATAGATGAGGGCACTAAATCTGATTTTAAAGACTGGTTGGCGGTGATATACCTTTTTATAAAAGTGAAAATTGAGCCTTGATTCTTTTTATGCTTAGCTTCTGTTGCCCTCTGAGTCAAAACAGAAACAAACCCAGAAGTAACTGTCAGCAGATGTTCCTTCTTAGGGTAATGATGCTTGGTGAAATATCATTTTTGCATCTATCATTTTGGCTTTGAATGTAAGGTTTCTCATTTGCTTTCAAAATGATTCTGCTAAAGAATGACAGTTAAATTCTACTTGATATTGGATTAAAAATATTTGTATCTTCTGCATGATGTTTAATATGAGTTTGTTGAATGAATGAATGATTGCATGACTTCATATTTATCTGACTCCTGGATGGTAGGGTTATTCCACATACTTATTTGCATACACAATAAAATTTTTTTTCTTTGAAACTTATATACAAGTGACTTCATTAGCAATATATTTTGATATTTCCGTTTTTTCACATTTTGCATTATTAAAAGACTAGTATTTATTAATCAATTTAATTAATTCACTTGATCAAGAAACACTGTAGACCAGCTCTATTATGTATAAGGTACTAAACCAGGTAAAACATTTGTCCATTGATCAAATCCTCATAACAACCTAATAAGAAGTGTTCATGTACTTTCATAGATACTTTAACATTCTTCTATGGTATCATTAATTGGAATCCCTTTCAAAAACTTAAGTGCTCAGGTTTTGGCTGCTTTCATTTTATTTAATAAACATTTACTAGCACTTTGCATTTTCTCAATTTGAGATTAAAATTATAAATAGAATTTTCTTTTATTTAATGAACTCAGTGTCCCTTATTATATATAATTTTTATATAAAATAATGAATTATTCTAGAGTTATATAGCTCTTGGGGAGCACCACTACAATTCAGGTTTTAGTCTGAAAAAAGACCAAAAGAGTGTATGATCATTGAGTCTTGGCATTTGAGAATGTTGACCAATGCAGCCTTGACTAAATCCCAAGCAGCCCTTTCTGTTTCATTGCCTTACTTTACATTTTTGCTCTATTTCTAGTTTCACTTTTTGTAAAAATGACAGTCAAAAAGAAAATACCTATAATTACAAATTTTGTTCCTCTTACATAATTCAAGAAATTGTAAGAGTTTGCTCAGTTTCTTCCGTGAATGTGATCTTCAGATAAGTATCTGATGGCTTTAGGTGTACCATTATAGTCATTGACAAGGTTCTGTGCCTGTTTTTGCTGTTTTTATACCCTTGTTATGATTGGAGGATGGGTAGAACCCTGAACATTTTCTGACCAGGAAAAAGATTGAACAATTATGAGGGTTTGATTAATACCATTGATGCTTTAATGGTATATTTTATATCCTAAATGCTGAGGAAACATAAGTTCCCTTCCATAAAAACTATGGTTCTCATGATTCACTTAGCATAGAAAGTAAAAGGCCTGGGAGATCTCTTGTCTCACAAGAAGAAATGGGTAGCTGTATAATGCCAGTTGCATATATTACTGAACCGCTACAGAGGAGAGGAAATTACCCAGTCAGAATAGATATGTCTCTGTAGCCTTGTATCCGCATTCTAATAGCCACAGAGTTTATCTTAGTCTGAATGGAGCTCTAAGTTATTAATTGTTTTAATGATTTCATTGATTTCTGTTAATCTAGGTAATGTGCCTTACTAAACTCGGTAGTTTATTTTGCTTTTCAATTAACCTTTTACTTTTGTTATATCATTTTTTATTAAAAACAAAGGTTTTATCTGCATTTTAATGATATGCCTAACTTAGCATATTATGAATTATATTTGGCTATCTTTTCAGCAATTTTCCTGAATACTTCAGGATAATGGCAAATCATAATGGTTCAGTTTTTATTACAGATTATTAGTGATATGAAACATTTTTCAAAAGTCTTTGAATAAATGCTAGAATTCTTTATGTATAACCAAAGGTACTTTTAAAAAATATTTTAAAGACTACTACCATGTTTTAACTTGTGCTTTAATTCCTCATATTAAGAAATGTGATAGAATTTTTATTTAATTACAAATTGTTTTAATTTTTAGTTCATAGGTACAAAGTGTTTTAAAACCTTTGAAAATTTGTTTAAAATAGCACATTCTAAAAAGATCAGTATGTGTATTCATACAGTATTTATAAACTATTTTACTAGCTTATATAGATTATTTAATATTCAAATACATTCTGCCTAATTGTGCTCCTAATTTACTTTGAAAGGTATAAAATTATCTGTGCATTCATAAACATTAGTAAAATGATCCCATGTGATGCCAAAGTAGATTCTTTAGTCTTCATTTCTGGAGAGTCACATTCACATATAACCTTTGTACCAATTAAAAACTGTTAATGACAAAACATTGTAATTGATTAGTCTTTGTATGTTTACAGCTCACTTTAATTGCTGAAAAACGCCATTTGTCAGCTTCATGTTCTATTGACAGTGCTATTGATTTATCTGAATTTGGCTTTGTCTTGTCTCTCGTACATAAAACTCACATATGCAGTTCAAATGGGAAATGACTGTATTGATTTCCTTAACTTGAGCCCAAATGCTAAAGATTTTTGGATAAGCTTTCTCATTACTTAAGCCAAAATCAATAAGAAAGAGCATCTTTTAATGAAAGAGCAGTTTGAGCAACGTACTTCAGAAATAGGGTCCTGTTCATTCTTTGCTTTACAAATCGATCTCCTAGGTTCCTTAAGTGAGGTCCAATTGGTTGACATTGTGGTTTGTCTTTGTGTGTAAACTTGCAGCTTCAGAGAAGGGAAGATGAGCTACAGAGACAGTGGAAAGAAACTCTTTCCCTGAGAAAGAAGATCATCCTCTAGCAGGTATAAAATCTCACATTGAAATGCTGCAAACTTACAAATATACCAAATTTGTGCTGATATGTCTAATGATCATACAATTTATGTTTTGTTTTTTAACTGCCTTTTCTTCTTAATAACTCTATGCATATTATGTGCATTTACATCAATCTTGTTTCAATATTTGTTTTATTTTTTTAGAAAAATATTTAGGCTTATTGCTGCAGTTTATGTCATGTCATGTTATTAACTGAAACATCAGGTCATTATAAAAATAGCTTTTTGTTTGATCTTTTATTTTCCTTTTTAGGTCAAATGTCCCATCATCTCTACGAAGAAGGTAAGCATTGGAACTGAGTTAGAGAAGTAAAAGTACCAATTTTGAGAAACAGAATGAGTTGAACATATAAAACAAGTTATATAGACAGGCTGGATGTCAGGTACTGTACTAAGATAGCATTAACTTCCGTGAACTACATAAATTAAGCTGATTATGCCTTCACTTAATTAACTGAGAATGACCTATTGATGTATAGGCCGAGTGAGCTAGAGCCCACTTGCTGCACTGTACTTAATTTATTGGTTTTCAATTAGTTCTTCTCTTGCCTGTGATTGTTGAGGAAAAAAATATCCATTTACATCTATGACTTACAGTGTGTTTTTATGTACAGTGGGTGTATGTTTAAAACTTCATCTTAAGTAGTTATTGTTATTATTTTGCCGAAAAAGCTTAGCTTGATGTGATTGTGTGTGTGTGTGTGTGTGTGTATTTGCATTGTTACATAAAATTTGGTTTCTGGAAAGAATAAATATGCACACTAATTCTTCTTGTTAGAATAACATGATGCATGATGCTATTAAGTAATCTTTATAATAATCTTCTAAAGTGATCTCACATTCATTTCGATACCTTCCTTTAACTAAATTTCTGGAAATTATTTTTTACTAAAATTACTATTAATGTACATTTCTGAGAAGAAGTTTCTTATGTAAACATTTAGATTTTATAGTTTTTTTTCTCTAGAAACTTATTTAAGAAATCTTCTTTAAGTAGACTAAAGTATAAATTACCAGTATCAATTTCTAATGAGAATACTTTCAGACAAAATTTATTCTTCAAATTTTGACTTTATATATATATATATAGGTTTTTTTGATGGTTATCTACTTTACCATGTTGCCTTTAATTATATAGCTTTTACAGTTCACTAATCAGTAGGGTTTTAATGGATTTTTTTTATATTCTCAGCATCTTCACATTGAAATGCTTCATCAGATGCTGGTATTCTGATTTTAGGGACTATAATTATTTAAAACTATTTACTAGCGATACTTAATGTAATAGTGTCAGTCAAAATATGAAACTAAATAAAATACAAAGATACTATGTCACCTTGCTTTGGTAAATCACCTATGTCTCTGAATCTCAACGTTTTCATCAAGAATATAGTTAATAGTGGGACTTTGATTTTGGTCTCTTGAGATATCCAAGAACTCTCATATATTTACATATATGTGGCATAAATTTACTTTTTTTTGAAGTTCAGAAGAGATAAATTTTTCTGTGAATTGAAATAGTCAGGGATGGATTAAAGATTTAATTGCTCCTACAAGACATACATGAGTAATTTTATAGTTGATAATCCATGTTAAGTTTGTATCAGAATTTAATTAATACCCTAGAAGCTCGGGGGTATATAAGGATTTAGCATTTGTGCTATTTGCCAATAACCCCTAAAACCCATAAAGAGTTGTAGTAATGAGTGCATCCATAAGTTTGAGTCTGATCTTCTGTGCACATATCCCAGTGTTAGAAGAGTAATTTTGAAGCCACATTCAAAGAGTCACTGTTTTCCATTTTACTTTTCCAGTAACTCCTGTTAAGAATTTGGCTGACCTACTTAAGCTCTCAGTCATATTCTCCTGAATTTTATATGATACTACAGAATTTGTGAATTAGGGGATACAAAAAGGATTTGGAAGTTTCAAATGACTACTATTCTTTGAAAAAACAGATTTATATGGTAATGCAGTAAACTATAAAATGATTATGTTTTGGGAACTGTTTTAGAAGCTCACTTTAAGTTTTATTATATAAGCGATTTCTACTGGACAACAAAATAGAGGTATTTTTATGGGCCTTGTGAGTTTGTGTGTTTGTATGTGTTTACATCAGACTGAAATGCTCATGGTGAAGTTTTGAATTGGAGAGGTGAATTTGGAATTTGTCAACATGGGATATGAAAATTTACAGTTTTAGTGTATTAGTGGGTAAATGTTTATGCTAATGATGAGGATCAGCACAGGAGAAAATTTATATTAGATAGGAAATTTTATGAATTTAGGGTCTTTGACTTTTTAAACATATGTTTGAAATGTTTAACCAAAGTCTTAATTTTTTTAGACTTGCTTCAGACTATCATCTATGGGATGCACTTTTTATTAGTTTATCACAGTTGCTAACTATAAAAGTTAACATTTTTATTACCTTTCTCCCTGAAATAATTATTTAGAATTTGTGATTAAATTGATGCTGTGGTAGTTGTGATTCTCAAGTAGAGATACATTAAATTACTATAATCACCTTCTATAAAACTTCACCTACAATTTTCATAGTGAGGTAAACTTAGAATTTAAAATTTCTCACATGTAACATTTTTCCTGGTAAATTTCCATATTCCATTTAACTAGAAAAAATTTACTACAACCACTTGTGAAATTTCTAAGTTTTCTCTATTTTTAAAATGAGTTTTAGCCAGAGTGTTAGCATATTCTGCATTTATAAAAGACAATCCTTATATAAGCATGAAAAAATGGGATATAATCTATCAAATTGAAATTTTTGACATTTTTTAATAATGTAATGATACAATTTCAGCCATTTGGTATTCAATATCCTGTAGTTACAATATAGGAAAAAACTTAAAACCATTTAATCAAATTTTTATTTTACAAACCATCAAAATGAGATCAGAGGTGAAAACGGTCTCTTGTAGCTACAGTATATCTTTAAATGTGTTGATTAATATAACACTAGTATGTTAAAGTTCATGCTGTTGGGGCACATAATTTTTTAAAGAATATTGAATGTGTACAGTACAAAATATAATATATAATTTTAAAGTTCATAGGCTTTTAGGAAAATGCTGAGTTATATGAACCTGAGCAAATAGTTTGTATAATCATTGATATTTGGACAAACTTTGACCTTCACCCCTTTTAGCCTTGGAAAATTCATTCTAAAGCTCTCAAATACAATTCTTTTGAGTTTTAAGCCCAGTGTGCTTTATTTGGAACATTCTCATTGTTTGCAACCATTTACATTAGTTCATCCTATTCAATATGAGAGAACCTCTAACCTCATTATTTATACATTTACCTAAGTAGGTAAATATTTGTTCTTCCTATTCCATTTAATTTTACTGAAGTAATGGCCTTTACAAAAGGTTCTAAGGTTCTTGATATTTTTTCACCGCATTAAAGTTTGTATTGATGTGTCTCTTTGGGTTCGCATCCCTTTACTACCGAGTATGGGCATCCTCCCACAGGAACAAGCAACTAGCCTAGCAAACAGAATAATTGGTATCATTCTTTTCACACGCACAAAAGTAAGTTAAAACAGGATAGGGCTTTCATCATCAATTGATTCTTAGAAGCCTTTTCTTGATATTTCAGCCCCAAGGCTTATATCAAAGTTGTTTCCTTCAATGTGGAAACTTCAAGCTTCCAATTCACCAGTCTGCAAACCCCAAGCATCAAAGCAGACCTGCCCTGTGATCCACAGCTAAGCACTTACTTTCTTGAAGTGATGCTTAGTGCTCTGATTCAGCATCAAGATCTAAAGGTGCTGTTATGAGAAGATAAAATTAGGGAACCAGACGATTACATCCTTTGGCCTCCACTGCGATCTTCCTGAGCAGGAGCACTTGTCTCCAATTCCTCTTTTGACCTTGCATTGTTTCCATATGGCGGCCACTGCTCAGGATTCTCACTTGGCAAACACACTGTTCCTGAAAGACTGACATGTGTAGAGTCTGATTGTTTCATAGGTCAGGTAAACCAAAAGGTCTGTACAAGTGCATATCATCTTCTTTATGGCTGCCACTTCATTTAATGTTAAAATCCATGTTTTTAACCTCCTATACTGATCATTAAAACCTTAATTTCTTTATTTAAAAGAATCCTATGGTCGTTAACTCATTTCAATCTACCAGGCTGATGGTTTTCTAATCTCTTCTCTTTACCTAGAAAAATCATGATTTTAAAACCATCATTATCGTCATCATCATCATCATCATCATCATCATCACCATTGCTATCATAACCATCCTTATTCATATCCAATTGAGACTTAAACAATAGGAAAACAAAGCGGCATATAATTTATTAACATTGTGTGCATATCAGGTTTATATTCTTTTATCCAACTTTCTTCATATACCAAGTTAGATTTTGTGCTTATGATTTGAGTATATGGTACCCTAAAATATGTTTGCTTGTTTTTGGCATGAGGATCTAACTCAGGGCCTCACTCATGCTAGGCAAGTGCTCTACCTCCAAGTTACATCCCAGACTTACCCCAAAATGTGGAATCTTGGCATTTGAGGAAACATGGCATTTGAGGAGCTGGAAGGTCATTCTCACCTTTTTTTGTCTTCCGTCCCTAAACGTGTTATAAGACCTTCATTTGATAAGTATACCCTCCCTATATCTAGAGCAAAGGATTTCCCTGCTCCTGAGAAGACAGTGACACAGAGAATCATCGGAGCAAACAGGTCTTACCTTGTCTCTCCAGTTTATCATCATTATATCAAGCCCCCCTTTTCCCTATCATACTGCTCCATGACTATCTACTTCATCTAAACTAGCATACAAAGTATAATGGTTTACCAGTTTCTGTGGGTCTCTTTTCTTTATGAAGCCCCCTATATCAGATAATAGTTAAATAAATTTATATCCTTTTCTCTTGTTAGTCCTTTACTATAGGGTATTCAGTAATGAATATGGCAATGGGTGAGGAAAACCTCTTTCTTCTGCTATAGTATTCATGTATTGCTGTGTGATACATAGCAAAGGCTCAAATAGCTGCTTAATTGAATTTTCTGTCACCGATTATTTAAAATAGACTTATGATAATGTGGAAATGTTAGACCTTTGTACTTTAATGATATTAATTAATATCAGGGTAGAAAGACCCTTCCTCAGTCATTTTTCAAGTTATCTTTTAGTTCTGCCAAGCACCCTGTTAAATGTCTTAAATTTTTATTTTTTATTATTTTATTGTCATTATTATTATTTAAACGTTTTCTCCATCACTAGTTCAGATCTTCAGTGTCACTGTCTTGCCCATAAGATATCAAATTCCTTTTCATTTTCATGTGACTAGACTGGCCTTAAATCAGGCACATTGATGCACACAGAAATTTGACTGTTCACTCCTCTAATTACAATCCTTTTATTGTAATAATGTTGGGTAATGAACATCTCCCAAATACCAGATTTTTGCAGTAACAAACCTGTCCTTTTCTTGTATAAGTCTTTGAGATGGCTTATAGTAAGTGTTCATATTTCATTTACATTTTTTTTCCTGGTTTGATTGGCCTTTGGTGGCTTGCTGTCCTTAGGAAGCATGCATTCCTTCCATACACAGGTTAAATAATGCACCCACACTTCAAAACTTGCTCATGTCCTATCTGTTCAAAAGACACTCCTGTGATCTCACATAATTAAGAACTACAGTAAAACCCGAGTGAAACCATGGAAAAGATACAAGTGGCAGGAAAATCTGTGAATGAATAATACTATCCATAACAGAATGGTTCTCCTCTTCTAAATAGAAGTTTTAAATGAATTGATCTGCTAGATAAAGTGAAAAACCTTGTGAGAAAAACCAAAAGCCTACAGAGCTTCTTCTTGATGATCTTTCAGTCTATTTCCTGCCACTCTGTGCTGAATCTCAGTAGTACTTGCAGCAAAAGAATCGTAACAGCTTCATTTGTGTACATATTTTCTTCTGTTTTGCTCTATTTCTTCTGCCTAGGATTGAGTTCTCATCCTGGATTTCCTAGCTTATTGCTATGTCTTCCTATCCCCAGATAAGAGATTTTTTTCTGTCTGAAATTAACAGAACTCTAAATCTTGAAGCCAAATGACTCGTGTAGCATAGATAAATGTATTTCACCCAAGCAAAAACAAGTCCTATTAAAGTCTGTAAGAACATGCTGCTGAGACGGGTTTTACCCAGTCTAGTTCAAGAATGTTGATTAAAGTCTTTAGGTTGGATTTACTTATTATAGGTTTAATACATAATACTTCCTAGGAGAGGTACATAAGAAGAGTGGTATAGCCTTTATAACCATAATTTATATAAAACAGGTAATAAGTGGTGCTCAGTAAAGCTCTCGTACTACTTTGTCTTTGGGAATAATTAACAGACTAAGACCTTCTGTTGCTTACATTTAAAACTCTAACACATGTCTTAGATCATTCCTTGACTCTACTGCATAACACAGG
The DNA here is from genome assembly GCF_045843805.1 of Urocitellus parryii. NCBI lineage: Eukaryota > Metazoa > Chordata > Mammalia > Rodentia > Sciuridae > Urocitellus > Urocitellus parryii. The sequence goes on along the minus strand of NC_135537.1, from coordinate 54,912,535 downwards.
TATGTTAATTTCTCTTATCAGAAATCTTATTATTAATTTCCAATGTATTTACCTGTTCAAAATATAGATATGAAATAACATATTTAACCACTTACATGGGAATATTTTCTTGGATGTCACAGATCTACCCACTAGACTGCATCCTTTGATCCTTGCCATTTAACCATTTGCATTGTATCCATGCAGTCAGAACTGGGGCATTTTGTTTCACTGCCCCTGTGAAGAGTATTAACTCGGGGTCAAAGACGAACATGAATTTGCATGGGATTGAAATGTGGGTGGCTATAATATCAGTTAACTGAAAATTGCTTTGACAGGTCAGCTCCAGTTTAACTGTGTTACGTTCATTGTCTTATAGGGGAGGAAGGAAATTCAATCTGTGCTTGCAGAGAACTTCTTCTCATGGAGATGGAAGAAAAGTAAAAGCAGAGATGTGCTGAAGTTGGTTCTCATTGGATCACAAAAGCAGAATATGGGCATTTATTTCTGCTTCTAGATAGATGTTCAGTGATATTATGTTGATAGCTTAAAAATACTGTTGTAGGAGTGTTTATACCTCGGAAATTGGCAAACACATCAGAGCAGAATTTCTTTTCCAGAGAACTGGATTACTAATATATCAGAAAAAAAGCCTTATACTTTTGTGTATATTTTATATTGTTAACTTATAAGATCTATGCAAAAATGATATCATCTAATTCCTGAGATTTTATGGTTTTTTTGCCATATACTCTATTTTTTCAACCTAACATAATTGTATGACCTGGTAATATATTTTTCTCAATTCCCCCCCCCCCCAATTCTGGTCACATATTTCTAAAGATTCTAAAGTTATATATTCCAAAATTAAAAATTAGTTCCTTGCTTATGGTTATAAATTTTATATTAAAATAATATGAATAAACATTTAAAAACTGTTTAATTCCAACTATTACAAATAATATTCTAAAAATCTATAGAATTTTCTAATATATGCAAAAAATTAAATGGCTTAGTTTAAAAAGATTTCCTCTCTCTTTATATCTGAAAACTAAATCTAAATTTCTCTCTAGACCTAAATCTTAAAAAAAAAATCAGGTGAATTATTTTTTCTGTAGGAGTTATTCAGTTTGACCATTTAGAAATATAAAAATGTAAACTTAAATATATATTATTTAAGAGTTCTTCTGCAGCTATAGGTAAAATTGGAAACAAAGACTAAAATTTTTTTATGATTTTTGGAAGCTTCTCTGATCTTATTTAAGCTGTAGTGCTGTGCCCCAAAGCATGTAGCCTGGGCATGTGGATTTAAAATATTTATTCCAGTGTCCAGCAGAGCATTCAGTGGTCTAGGACTTTATAAATAATGATAAATCTTGAGAAATACAAATTAATATTATTGGGAAAGAATCTGTTTCTGCAAACCAGGGAGAAAAATTTATCATTTTTATATAGAAACTCAAGAACTAAATAAAATCATTTTTATTTTACCATTTTCAGAAGTGTGTTCCATAGTGATTCCTGTGTTGGGGCTTTGGATATGTGCACTTATATTTTCTTACATCTGTCTTCTAAAATTCCCTCCCTAGATACAGTGGCATGCTTTCCTACCCTTTATTCAGATTATTTCATAACAGATGAGATGAAGATTGTAGCATTTTTTTGTTACTTGGAGCAATTTGAATGAGCCCCATTTTCTCCGTTTGCTTGGGGAAATAATACTACTTACACTATAATGTTGCTGTGAAATTCAGTTAAAACATACTCTTTACACATCTAAGGAGTGCCTAGTGAACAAGTTATATTTATTAAGCAATTATTCACATTATCTTTCACAAATCACCTTCTTTAAATTTTATCTCTTAATAATCACTCATATTTTTAAACATTTGGAGCATTTAACTACACTGGAGTGCTAATTTTCTCATTATTTACACAATTTAGATTGTAAGGCTCTTGAAGACAAGTTTTTTTTTTTATTATTATTCATAGAATCCAAAATTTAGAAGAACCCACTGTCACATTCAAACCTGTGTTGGTGATGGTAAAGCTATCAATTGAGGCATAGTGAAATAGTTACATGACTTTACACAGATGTATTATGTTCAGAAAGATTTCAGACTTGTACCTGTGTTCTCTCTTGCACATCACCCACAAATATATGAGCCCTATTTCTTGTGTTTGTCATGTGTAGTTTATTCTCAGAATTCTTGGTAATGAAATGATGATATTAAAATAAATTAAAATTAATTTATTCAAAATGGTCACTGATACACTGGAAAATATTATAGAAAGAGACAAATTTAGGAGGAATAATTTATGTTTATATTAGACTTTTCTTTAATTTCCAAAAGTTTTTGTGTTTTTAAAAATTATTGATTACTTATCCATTATATATGAAAATCCTTGCCTTTTCTAAAGTTTGTATCTCATAAATTCTTGAGACACTTTAATTTGAACTCAATAAATATACAATACAAAGGAAAATATATAAATCAGTAAAAATTTTTTAAAAATAAAGGCGAGTATTGTCCACCAGATGATCAAAAGAATGGAAGCCATTGATGTCAATGGGAGTGTTTTGAACTTGCTCATCTCTAATCTTGTGTTTGCATTTTGCTCTTAAAATGATTCCTGAGATAAGTAGAGTAGCAAGCTGATTTTCTACATCTGTTTGCATGATTCCCATCATAATTCCTTTTGTCTTCCATTAATTTGCAACTAAAAGCTCAGAATGATTCTACAGTTATTATTATTTTTACATTGTTTCTAAAGAATTGTTAATAAAGGGTTGATGGCTCATCCATATAAAAGTTTACAGAGAATAGAACAAATAGGTGTCTTCATAATATGAACACTGTGAATAAATAGGGAAGTAATTTGAACATGTATTATAAAGAGGGAAATTTATTTTAGGAATTCATAATGACATGTTTTAACTAGATGTGAGTATGTAAATAAGATTAGAGATCATGCAAAATAAATAAAAATAAAAACTTTTGGCCTATTTTGGGGAGTGATTTAAGATGCTTTGAAACTAAAATAAAAACTGAACGGAAGACTCAAAACACTAATTGTCAAATCTTGACCAAATTCTGGTATATTTACTTCTTCATATCAAAAATAAATAAATAAATAAATAAAAATAATAAAGCATGCCTGATCACAATTTGATGGACAGTTTAATAAAACGATTGAATAGATAACACTTATAAATCTCACTTCTAGAATTTCTATGAAAATTCATTTATTTTAGTTATAATATAACAGAGATTTGACTAAATGTTATTGATACAGACTAAACTATAATGTAAAATAAACTACCTGATACAAGATGAAACACAAGAATTTCTGTCAGATTTTCAAATGTAACTATTATAAAGAAATCAAATAAACCCATATTGCATATTTTATATCTGATAAACATTCCTCTTTCATCATATGCTCTTAAATACATGCAATTAAATTCATCCAATAGTCATCAAGGCATGTAAGAACAAGAATTCGTACATTGTTCTAGTATTTGTTATATAGGCTAAATAGCAAAATGTGACTTCTAAGAAGTATTTTAAAATAAAATAATTTTATTTGTGAATTTTTCACTATTTTTAGTATTTTAATTTGGTTGATTTAAAAATATACATTTTAGTATTTAAAAATGCAATTAGAATAATAATGTTTATTATGTGTCTATTATCTGATTTATATATTTTTATATAACTCTCACAAAACAGTACAAGGTTATTATTATACCTATTAAAGATGAGAAGGTTTAGGTCCACAGACATTAGCTCACTCTCTGAAGATTACTCCTAGCGCATGAGAAATCCAAGATGTAAACCCTTTACACTCCATGCTGATTCCATTCTAGTATACTAGGGCTCATTTCTTAAAAGCAGTATTGCTTAGGAAATAAATATTCATACATAAATGGTATATTGTTAGGATGAAAATTACAAAATTTAAAATTAAAAAAAACCATATAAGACAATCCCCCCAAACCAAAGGCAGAATGTTTTCTCTAACATGTGGATGCTAATTCACAATAAGGGGAGTTGAGGTTAGGGAAGAATAGTTATTTTGGATCAGCTAGAGGGAAATGGAGGGAAAGGAGAGGATATGGAGGTAGGAAGGGGATAGTAAAATGAATCAGACATTATTACCCTATGTACATATATGACTACATGATGGGTGTGATTCTACATTTTGTACAACCATAAGAATGAGAAATTATACTCCATTTATGTATCATGTGTCACAGTGCATTCTACTGTCATGTAAAACTGATTAGAACAATAAAAAGAAAAAAAGCATATTTAGATATATAAGTCTCAAAAAAGTGTGCTTTTGAAACTTACCACTCTTTAATGAAAACAAAAATAACACCTACTAATTACCTCTCCTATAGTTTATATAAGGAAATCCAATCTCCTTGTGCCTTACATTGCAAAATTGGGGTAGTTTCCTACAATTTAAAGTTTGTGGTGTTTTATTTTGTTTTACCTACACAGCCTATTTTTATGGGCTCAAAGATCAAGGAGGATGTGTTGTGGCAGTAACTTTTTTCAATGCTATTGGTCCGCTAGCAAAGTGATGCTTCCTGTTCCCACAACTTTGTGCTTTGTTGGTCTACTGGTCTTAGTCTTCAAAGACAAAGCTTTTGCACCATGTAACACACAAAGGGTTACCTTAAACTAGAACTTTAGATGTCCACTTGGCTATTTTGGGTTTCTGATGTTAGTAAGTTATTGGCAAAGTAATTAATTTTTACTGGTTGGATGATTGTGAATTTCCAGAGGGAAGTATTTGCTATATGCAAAGTGAAGGAAAAGAGGATTATGTTTGTAATGTGGAAGATTCCTTGGAATGCCTCTTACTACTCCCCATCTTGTCATTCAACTCAATACAAATCTACAACAATCCAATTCAGAAAGGACTGCACAATGCAACAACTGAATTCAGAAAGTATATAAAGTTTGAGTCACCCAAGTAGGCAAGGATCTTTGATCAGCTGATACGGTACCAGGAGATATGGAATGGATGGAGAAAGAAAACAGTAATATATCAGTAACAATCATGTTATCAGATGTAGAAATGAAAACTATATCAGCCATGTGTATTTTTTTCTAATTTTTTGAAGGCATTAATATATTTATTAGTCAATTTTAATCTTTCAACATCTTATAATTGTGCCAACACCAGATAGTATTAGCTAATTTATTATTTCAATATTTAAGTTGTAGAATATCAAATGGGGGAATGTGACTTATCAAGAAGAAAGAACATTAGTTAAAAAGGGATAGAATAATACAATATTTTTTTTTAATGTGAGAAGGGTAGCATGCTTTTGCTTACATGAAATTTGGTGTACATAGTAGATCAAAGCCTGATTTTTCCCATTCTCTTTATTTGAAAGTTAATGATGGCAAAAGAGAGGTGTTTGGTTGATTACCTGATGAGGAGTAACCTATAATGGTTTTGAGTGTGTTAACCTAACTAAATTGAACTAGTTTAGTTAGAACTAGAATTTTCCTTCTATGCTTTTTCTCTGATTGGGTCATGCTAAATAAAAACTGTAGAGAACTGGACTGAGGTCCAATGCAAAACCAACAAGGCCAACCCAAATGGACTCATGATTGCTAAATGCCATATAATTAAACTGACAAATTTTAAGGAAGCACCTATCTTCAAACAGATCTGCTTTTTCCTAGAAAGAGAAGATTCCATTCTGAGCCAAATAATTAAGCTCCCTCTGATTTAACTCTTAGTAAATAGTTACCTTAAGTAACCTGATGTTAACCAACAACCTTTGGTAGTGGTGGGGTTCTCTTTCATTTTTTCTCACTTTAAAAAGCCCCTTTTACTACATTTGGCAGTGGAAGATCCTATTCTATTTTGTAGCATGGAGACTGGATTCATAAATCACACATTAAAGCAGTTAAATCTATAACAAATATATGTCTAAGACTTACAATGTGAAGATAACACAGAAATTCATGTATCTCATGTTGTGTCAGGTAGTTTATTTCCACTGGGAAGGTTGGTGAAGATTGGCTGGTTTTCAGCTCATGGGAAGTTTCTGCAGCTATGTTTACTACATTGTTGGCACAGGCAACAGCCTAGCATAGGGATTTATCTTATTGGAGGTCCTCTATCAACATCTCATCTCTGAGTCAGGGTCAAGTTCAGTTCTTTGACTAGAGTGACAGCTTTTTCTACAGAAAAAGAGATTGGCAACTTAGAGATGTGAATAGGCTAATAATATCCTTTTCCATGTGATACAGACCCTGCTTTCAGTTGTCATGTCTCATCTCCCCTTCTTGCCCATTTGTCAAACCTCAACTGATATCTTATGTCTTCACCCTCAGTGGAAAATGGAGAATAAAAAGTAGATGGATACTCTATTATCATCCACTACAATTGCAAAAAACCAAAACCCTAGAGTAAATCATTTATTATACATCATGACTAATTTTGTCACTTTCCCTTTTATAAGATACCACTTTTCATTTCTCAAAAATAAAAAATACTTAGGAAATTAATGTTCAAAAAAAGATATATTATCAGGACAAAAAAAGTTAAAATTGAAAAATATAAAATATCAGTATTATACATTGTCTTTTTTAAGAAGTATATATCAATTTTCACTATTGTTTAAGGTAAATCAGAAAAACTCTCTCGAATTACTCCCTCCCTAATTTGTTAAGTGTCACCATTTCATTATCAGGAACCAGAGTATTATGTGTTAAGAAGTCTGATATTAACTTGTGATTTCATCTAGTGGATTTCGGTAGTGACCTAGAATATCAAGTAAGTGTATATCCCAATTATATACATTGAGGCAAACTGATGTGAGATTTGTCTGTAAAGACTGGGAAAGGTGATTATTTTATCTAATACTCAGAAACCAAAACAGAGATTCAAGGGAAGTGATGAAATTATAAAATATGTTCCCAATAAAAGAAAAAGATAAAACCACAAAAACCAAACCTATTGAAATGAAGATTTATGATTAACCAGATAGAATTCAAAATAATGTCATAAGATGCTAAATGAGGGAAGGAGAGCAATGCATGAACAGACTGAAAATTTCAAGAGAGAAAATGATTTTTAAAAGTACCAAAGAGAAGTCATAGAATTGAAAAATAAAGTAACTGAATAAAAAAATTCAGTCAAGGGGTATTACAACAACAGACTGAGTACAAGCAGAAAATAAGATTAGCCAACTTGAAAACAGGTCATTGAAAATAATACAGTCCGAGAAACAAAAAGAAAATAGGAAGATAACAGAAAAAAGAACAATGTAAGGAATTTATGGGACACCATCAAGTGGATTAATCTGCACATGGAATTTACAGAAGAAAAAGAGGGAAATAAACAGAAAGATTACTTAACAAAATCATGAGTGTGAAATTCTCACAAGCCTCAAGAAAGAAATATACATCCCAATCAAGAAAACTCAAAGAACTCCAAATAACAGTGCTCCAAAGAGACCTCTATTAAAATATAGTTAAGTAGAAAAATTAAAGGCACAGAGAGAATTTTGAAAGCATTGAGAAAAGGGCAACTTGTTAACAAGATGGGAACTCTCACAAGAAATCAGAGGTTTTTCAGCAGGCAAACTAGAGTTTGGGAAGACATATTAAAGACATTATAGAGGTCAGGTGTGGTGGCGCATGCCTATAATCCCAGCAGTTCAGGAGGCTGAGACAGGAGGATTGCGAGTTCAAAGCCAGCCTCAGCAGAAGCTAAGTGCTAAGCAACTCAGTGAGACCTTGTCTCTAAATAAAATACAAAATAGGGTTGGGGATGTGGCTCAGTGGTTAAGTGCCCTTGTGAGAAAACTGTAAACTAAAAATACTATAGCCAGTAGCCAGTAAACCTATTCTTTTAAAATGAGGCATAAATAAAGACTTTCTCAGACAAAAAAAAAAAAAAAAAAATCATCAACACTGACTTGCCTTACAAGAAATGCAAAAGAGTGTTTATGAAGTTGAAATGAAAATAAACTAAACAAAATAAACCAAACCCACAACATGAGTACAAAAGAAAGTATAAAATTTACTGGTAAGTAGAATTATATTGACAGAGAATACTGTATTACCATAATACTGTTGAATAAATTACTTCAAAATTATGTGATTAGACACATTATATAATCAGATGTAATTTGTGACATGAATAGCATATTTTGAGAGAAGGAAAAAGTGTACAGTTATTGTATGCAAGTGAAATTAAGTATTTTTCAACTTAAAATCAAGTATATTTTAGGTGAGCCCTGTGGTCACCACAAAAGATAGAACTACAGAAGTCTCTCTCACACACACACATACACACGATAAAGGAAACAAAATTTCTCAATACAAACAGCAATATTAACTATAGAAGCAAAATCAAAAGAAAAAAAATCTATAAGACAAACAGAAAAAGAATTAAAAATGGCAAAAATACATTTTCCAATACTAATAATCACCTAAAATACAAATATAATAAATTTTCCAATGCAAAGATATAGAGGAGTTGAATGGATTAAAAACCAAGATCCAAATTTAAATTTTTTTAGTTGTATATGGATATAATACTTACATTTTATTTATTTGTTTATTGTTATGTGGTTCTGAGGCTCAAACCCAGTGTCCCACACATGCTAGGTAAGCACACTACCACTAAGCTACAACCCTAGCGCCCCAAGATTCAGTTTTATACTACCTACAAAAACAGAAACAAAATAAAACTGGAAATTAACAAACAAAAATCCTCACAGAAAAGAATAAAAAATGCATTCTATCAAAATGGTAACATAAAGTATTCAGGAGTAGTTATACTTTTACCAGGCAAAACAGACTTCAAGTTAATGATTGTATGTGAAACCTAAGAAAGCCAAAATATAATGATAACAGTCTCATTTAAAAGGGAAGATATAAAATATATATATATATATATGCATTTACTCTTAGAGTCTTTTATTATTAAAAGCAAATATTAATACAAAGGAGAAAACTGACAGTTTAAAATAATAGTATAAGATTTCAATACTTTTTTTTTGGTATTGGGGTTTGAACCTAAAGACATTATTTCAATAAGAAACAGTTATTTTATTTTTATTTTTTATTTTGAGGCAAGGCCTCACTAAGTTACTTAAGCCTTCCTAAATTACTGAGGCTAACCTTGAACTTGCTATCTTCCTGTTTCAGCCTCCCCAGTCTTTTACAGGCATATGCCACTTTGCCCTAACAATATCTCAGTTTTAATAGTAGGCAGAACATCAAGACAGAAAATCAATTAGGAATCAGTGTACTTGAACAACAATATTGACTAAGTATACCAAATAGAAATACACAGAACTTTCTACCTGATGACAGGAAAACACACCTAAAGTACACATGAAATATTCTCCATGGTGGGTCATATGTTAGGTCAAAAACCAAGTCCTGACAATTTAATAAAATTAGAATTATACCATCTATCATTTCAGGTCACAATGGAACCAAACTAAAATAAATAACACAAATAAAATATAAATTTATAAACATATGGAAACAACACAGTCTGGGACAGCCTTTAATTCAAAGGAACAAAAATCAAAAGGGAGTTTAAAACATGTTGTGAGAAGACTCCATGTATAGCTCAGTGATACAGTCTTACTGGTATGTATGCGGTCCCATGTAAAGTCCCCAGTATCTCCCCAAAAATGTTTTGAAAGAAGCAACAATAAAAATAAATATACTAAAATTTACCAGGTGCAGCAAAAGCTGTATTAAAAGGAAAACTTAAAACAGCAAGTACCTATATTAAAATAGAAGAATGATCCGAAGCAACCAATCTTATGCTACATATTAACAAAGTAGAAAAAGAAGAACAAACTAAGTCCAAGTTAACAGATAGGAAGACATGAAAGCCAGTGAAGAAATAAATCAAATAGAGAATATGAAAACAAAAGTAAAACTCAACAAAACGAAGAGGTAGATTTTTGAATAGAAACAAAATTGACAAACTCTCAGCTACATAAGAAAAAATGAAGACTCAAGTAAATTAAATCAGAAATGAACAAGGCAACATTACAATGGATTCTTGAGAAATAAAAAGGATTCACAAGAATCTATTATAAACAATGATATGCCAGAAAAATGGAGAGCACAGAAGAAATGGATAAATTCCCGGAAACATGCAACCTAGCAAAGGAAACTGAAGAAAAACAAGGCAAGCCTAATAGACCAATAACAAATAGATTGAAGCAGTAATCAAAAATCTCCAATGAAGAAATTGGAGATTGTTTTATTCTATCAGATGTTCAATCCTTTTTTTTAAAAACTCTTTCAAGAAAGAAAGAACCACTTTTAAACCATCACTACACAACCAGTTAGAGAAAGACACTATCAGAAAAAAAATTACAGGCTAATATTTATAATAAACTTTCATGAAAAAAAATCTCAGCAAAATGCAAGTTAAGTGAAATTCATAAGAGCATTCATAATGGTAATACAGAATGACCAAATAGAGTTTGTCCCTAGAATGCAATTTCCCTTCAATATGTGTACATTAACATAGGGTATATACTACATTGACAGAATGAAGGATAAACACATGATCTCAATAGATACAGGAAAAGTATGTGACAAAGATCAAAACCCATTTACAATAAAATTCAAAACAGAATGGATATAGGTAGGAAAGTAATTTACCTGCACACAATAAAGGCCATTTGTGGAAAGTTCCCCACTAATATGGTCATTAATACAGGAATAACTGAAAGCTCTTTCTCTTAAAGCACAGTACAAGGGAAGAGGCACTCTTTTCCCACTTCTGTTCAGCATAGAGTCCTTGTTGGAGCAATTAGACAAGACAAAGTAATAAGTTCACTAAAATTAGAAATAAATCAATAAAATTGTCTCTTTGCAGAAAACTTGATCCTCATGTCGAAAACCCAAGAGACTTCACAAAACCGAAAACAAAAATAAACCATTTTTAGCACTAATAAACAAATTCAACAAAGTCACAGGATACAAAATCAGCATACCAGAATCAGTAGCATTTATTTACACCAACAACGTAATATTGAAAAAAAGAAATGAAGAAAATAATCATATTTACAATGACATTAAAAAGATCAAAATACTTGGGGATGAAAACTGAAAGTTATGAAGTATTTATGAAAGAAATTGAATAAAGCATGTAAGAAAAGAAAAGATATCCTATGTTTATAGATGGAATAATTAATATTGTTAAAAATATCCAGTCTACCTAAAGTTTTCTATAGATTCAATACAAGCCCTGTGAACATTTCTATTGGTAAATAGAAAAAAAAAAAAAAACAAACTACAGTTCTTATGTGTATTAAGTCAGGGTTCTCTAGAGGAACAGAATCAACAGGAAGTATGATTATAAAAAAGAGGTTTTATTAATTGGCTTTAGGGCGGAAGCTGGATAATTCACAATGGCCATCTGCAGGCTGGAGAGATTGAGGAATCATTAGCTGCGCAGTCCAAGAGGCTGAAGCCTCAGAACAAAAGGGATCAATGGTGCTACCCCAGTCAGAGGCAGAAGGCTTCTGGAAACTCCCTGGAGAATCACTGGAAGAGTCCACTCTGAGGTGTGAAGGAGTTAGAGTCTGATATCCTCAGGTGATTGCAGCAACAATCAAGAACCCATTCAGGAAGAATCGAGTTTACATCTGCTGCTGCTTCCTTGTTCTTCCAACATTTAATCTATCTAAGCCAACATCCTACTGAATGGTGCTGCCACTCTTAGAGAGGGTCTCCAGTTCACTATCCACATGCCAATCGTTCCTAGATACACTCTCACTGACATAGCCAGAAGCCCCTTAATATTCAGCATCTCTTAATCCTATTAAGTTGACAATTCAAATTAACCATTACAGTATGAAACCACAAAAGTCCCCAAATAGCAAAAGAAATCATAATAAGAACAAAGTTGGAGGCATCTCACTTCTTGGTTTAAAATTATACTACAAAACTATAATGAAAGGAAGGGATGGGAGGCAGGATAGGAAAGACAGTGAAATGAATTTGCTATAACTTTCCTATATACATATATGAATACAACACAGTGAATCTCAGCATTATGTTCATTCACACGACTGGGATCTTAATTAGAATAAAACATATTCCATGCTTCCATGCTTGTATAAATATATCAAAATAGATTCTGCTGTCATGTATAATAAATAAGAGCAAATATAAAAAATTATAATAATTAAAACAATGTGGTTAAAAAAGTAGTATGATACTGGCATGAGAAAACATATGTAGATCAACTCTCTTCTTGAATATATATAGACGAAGGAAATTAAATCACTATTTTTAAAAAATTCCATCCACCAATGCTTTTTTGCAGCATTATTCAGTATACATCCAAGATGAGGTGTCCAGCAACAGATAAAAGAATAAAGACAAAGACAAAGAATTTACACAAAAATATTATTCAATCTTAATGAAGAAAAAGAAATGATACCACTTGTGAAGATATAAATGATACTGGAGAACATAGGCTAAGTGAAATAAGTTAGACTCAGAAACAAAATACTGCACAATCTCACTTTTATTTGGAATCTAAAAATTTAAATGAATAAAGTAGTGAATAGATCATTAGTTGCTTAGTAGTGGGTTGTGAGAGGGAAATTTGGAGATATCAAAGAATACAGAGATTCATTTGTCTCTCAATATAGAGCATTTTTTCTATGCTTAAGAGTACTGTGTTTTGTACTTGAAATAATTTGTGGGAATAAAGATATTCATAGTTTCCCTTTTCATATTCATCCAATCTCCAATGACAACCTTAGTTTCATTTCTAATATCACAAATTTGTGTTCTTTCTCTTTTTCTTTTCAGTTAGCATGGATGTAAACTTATTGATTTTATGGGTATTTTCTTAGAACCAGCTTTGTATTTTGTTGATTTTTTCTAGTGAGTTCCTGTTTTCAATTTCATTACTTCTACCCTGATTTTTATTATTTCTTTACTTCTCCTTAGGATATAATTTGCTTTTCTTTTTCCTCATTTCTTTAAGTGGAAGGTGACATGATTAAATTTAGATCTACTTTCCTGACACATACAGTTAATGCAGATTAAACCTAAGGCCTTTGGCATGCTATGCAGGTACTTTACCAACTCTTCCACAATCTTAGCCCCAAATACCCACTTTACACATAAATAATACAAGTTTTGATAAATTGTTTTTCTATTTTATCTTAGTTTAAAACATTTTAAGATTTTCCTTGATATTTCTTATTTGACCTGTGCATTTACATGTGTACATTTAATTATCACATATATTTGGATTTTCAGTATTTCTAGTTTAATCCCATTAATATTGTATGGTTTTAACTCTTTACATTAGTTAAGGTCTATTTTATGGCCATAAGTGAAGTCTTTCTTGGTAAATGTTCCATGTAAGCTTGAGAAAAAATTTTATTCTGCTGTTGTGGTTAAAGTAGTGTATAGATGTCAATTATATCTAGTTGATTGATGGTGTTGTTGACTTCAACTATGTCCTTACTGATTTTCTGTCTGCTGGATCTGTCCATTTCTGATGGAGAACTGTTGAAGTCTCCAACTCTAATAGTGGATTCATTTATTTGTCCTTGCAGTTTTATCAGTTTTTGCCTCATATATTTTGATGTTTTATTGTTAGGCACATAAACCTTGGGATTATGTCTTCTTGGAGAATTGACCACTTTATCATTATGTAATGCCCTTCTTTAAACCTGAAAACTTCCTTGCTGTGAAGTCTCAATCTCCCAGAAATTATTATAACTCTCTCTGCCTTCTTTTGGTTAGCATTTGCATGTCATGTCTTTCTCTATTTACTTTTATTCTATATGCACTTTATAGTTAAAAAATAGGTTTCTCTGGGTTTGGATTGTGTCTTAGTCGGTAATCAACCTACCTAATATGTACAAGTCCCGAGATTCAATCAACTGCAATGAAAGAAAGAAAGAAAAGAAGAAAGAAAGAAAGAAAGAAAGAGGGTTTCTTATAGACAACATGTAGTTGTGTCTTGTTTTTTGATATACACTAATTAATCTTTTTCTAATTGGCATGTTTAGGCCATTGGCATTCAAAGTGAATAGTAGTATAATTGGATAAATATTATCAAGTTTATTACTGTTTTTTATTTGTCTACTTATTTTTGTTCCTGTTTTTATCTCTCACTCATTTTTTTCTCTTTTGTGGTTTTAATTTAGCATTTTATATGATTCTATTATCTCTCTCATTTCCTTGCACTGTAGGGTGCTTGAGATATTTTTTTCTCTGATATTTACTCTGGGCATCTGGTCAAGGTCCTGGAGGAAAAATTCACAAAAGAATGAGAACCCATTTATGAATAGATGCCTGAAGTTGTAACTTTCAGATTTGTCCACATACACTTTCCAGAAAATTTCACGTTAATTCAAGTTTTCCTACCCTAGCACTGGTTCCCACAAAGGTCTCTGCTCCAGGACATGTCATTGTCTTTATCCTCCAGTCTGTTTCTCCATGTTTGGGGTCTGTAGCTCTTCTTGTGATCTTACTTCTCTTAAGACCTAAGCAGAGTTAACAACTTCTCAGCGGAAGAGGAAATAGAGAAATGGACAAAAAAAAAAGATTTGAAAAAATAAAAAGAAAGGAGTGGCAAATTCCAAGTCCCTTACATGTGGTTCCAGAGACTATAATTTTATATATATAGCTTTATGATGCTGACTTTTAAATTAAGTAGAAGAAACAGTTAATAACAAAAAAGTAAAATGGTACACTCTTATGTACCATATCTTCTTATGCTGTGCTGTGTCTTAAATTGATATTCTTTATTTCTTCATGTGGATTCAAGCATATTTTTAAATTTCAATCTCAATGATTCCTTTGGTATTTCTTCTAGGACACCTTTATGAGCAAGAATTCTCTCAATTTTTATCTGAGAGTGTCTTAATTTCAGTGTTACTTTTGAAGCATATTTTTGCTGAGCATATAATTAATAACTTGACATCTTTTTCTTTCAGTAACATTTAACCTACTGTATTTTTCCCTCCAAGGTTTCTGGAGAGAAATCTATTGTCAATGTAAATGAGGATCCCTCCTAAAGATGCCCTTTCTTTCTGATGCTTTCAATGTTTTCTTTTTCTTTGTTTTAACAATTTGATTCTTGTGTATTTCTTTGAGCTTATTTTATTTCATGTTCATTAAGCTTCTTAGATGTGTTGATTAATGCTTTTCATCAAATTTAAGAGGTTATATGCCTTTATTTTTTCAAATCTTCTTTTGTTCATTTCTCTATTTCCTCTTCTCTGTGACTTCCATATGCATATGTTGGTATGTCTGATGTATCTCATAAGTTTTTGAGGATCAGTTTAGTTTCTTCATTCTTTTTTTCCTGTGTTCTTTGGATTGAATGATCTCAATTAAACTATCTTCAACTTCAGCTCTTCTTTCTTCTGTTTAAATATGCTACTGAGACCTCCTGATGATTTTTATATTTCTTCTATCCTACTTCTCAATGATAGAATTTCCATTTGATAGTCTTTGTTAATTTCTGACTCTTTATTAATATTCTCTCTTGGACATCATTCTCATATTGTAGTTAGTTGGAAGTGACTCCTTTGGTCTCTGAAAATATTTAAAATAATTTGATTTAATGCTTTATGAGTCTGCCTCAGTCTTTACTTTCACAGATAAGAATTGAGGCCCTTCTCAGCCTTTCTAATTGAGATTTCCAAAAAGAAGTTTTTCAAAGTTCCTGTGGACCTCTCCTTTTCCAGGTTTTTAATGGTCTACTTCCCACCCCAATTGTTTTCTATCACCTGCACACCTAAATATTTGTCCAAATAGTTTCAACAAATGTCCTTAGGGAAAAGTCATTTGAAGATGTGTGAGCTCTGAGTCAGGTCAAATAAAGATAGCCTTAGAACTGGCATCTTCTAGGCAACCACCTGACAGGTGTAAGAATGATAATTTTCCTCGGGGAATAAAGCTTTTAAAAAGCTTCCAATCCATCCTTCCTTATCAATGACTGCCAGGGTGCTGGTTTTTACTTTGGTTGTAGGCATTTAGTTTTTAAGCCTGCCATGGACTTAGAGAGGGGGTAATAAGTATATAACAACTTAAAATACTGAAATCTCACACTTATTGCCTGAAATTTTGCCATTTTTTTTTCTTGAACAAAGGCTCTGTGTATTATTCCTTACACTATTTTAAGCCTTTGGTTAATTTTCAGAGCTTGAAAAATGTAATGGAGCTACTTTTTTCATCCTTGCATTACTATTTTTTTTAGGATACAATTTTCGGAGGTTGTTAATCTGCCCTCCTTTTTTTTCCTGACATCACTTTTAGGAGGAAAAACAAAACACTTTCACACTTGAAGACAGAAGACAAGGCTGTAGTTGGAAGTACAAGTTTCTTTTATCCTTAAATCTTGAAAAAAAGCACACTACTGCAAATGATAATTGGTTTTTTTTTTTATTGTTGTTTAGACTAGTTTTCACTTGGTCATTTGCTACACTGAGTGGTTTTTTGTTTTGATTGTTTTTGTTAATAATAATTATCTCTTAGCTTTTCCTAACTGTCTGCAGACTCTGTCTTGGGCTCCCTTGACCAACAGGATTAAGAAACTGGTGAAAACCAATATCAGTATATTTCTGAGGATTAAATTTAATATCAGGTAAATTGGAAACTACTTTTTCATCAACATTCTTTGGGAATTGACCATTTTTAGTTACTGGAAACAGACATGACTAATAAAAGCACTCAATAAATATTTGTTAAATGAGTAAATGAATAAATATCCTTACACCTACCTTGTGTCCTATTTTTTTTTTCAGGTACTATTTGTAGAAACAGTAAGTGAATGAATAAATGATCATATAAATACAAGGTTTTGTTGTTTACTTGTGGTTACAAAGTAGACAATTATTTCATAGTGTGTAATAATTAGGGTTATGTCCTTTTTTCCTTTAGAGAGGGTAAAATGTAAAGTACTAGGCCTCCTATAAAAATATAGAAATTATTTTTATTTATTTTTATCCCTTTACTCCTTTTGTGTTTTGTAATTCTCTTTTGATGTTATAATAAGATAAATACTAATTTCAACACTTTTAATAAAATATTTTAGAGCCCAATGGTTACTCTTTATAGATGGTGTGCTTGATATCATCAATTAATTAACAATAATACCATTTCCCCCATTCAAATTAATAGAATCATTTCTACTCAATTTGAAGGAAGATAACCCCAGAATTTTTCAGCTGTTTTATATTTTAATATTTCAACTGAATTAAGGTCACATGATTTTTCAACTGCTATAAACTTCTGAATATAAATATTAAATACCATCAGTTGAAAATTAGATTTATATTATGATGAAAACAAGAAAAAATCTTACTCCTCAGGATTTTTAGCATAAAATTATAATGGTATGTTCTGTTATTGCTCTTGATAGTGCAATTAGGTGGCTGAGTTAATATATTTGTTTATCATCTTTTTCAAAGTTTCAATTGAGAAAGAAACAATTATTTCCTGGACAATTCTATTAGCCATTCTAAAAAATAAGGTACCATTTTGCTAAGTATTGCAGACCATCACATACAAATAAAACTGCTGTGAATACCTAAATAATATTCAGTAGTGCTTTATTCACCCAGATAATCACAAGATAATAATAGCCTCTTTTTTTTGCTATTATTATCTTGTATGAAAGACTCACATGTACAGAGGAAACAGTATTTTATTTTTTCAGTCAATTGTTCATTGCCAAAAACGTGAGAATATGAAACACAGGGATCTTAGATCTGGAGTTACACCAAAGTGGCTAGGCTCTGACGTTCCAGAAAGTCTTATAGCTTATGTACATATACTCTGGCAAGGAAACTGAAAGGATTTCTATCTTTGTTTTGTACATAGATTTCACCCTTTGTCTTGTTCAAAGATTTCAAAAGTGAAACTTTTTTTTCTAATATCTCTTATCCTAATTAAAATTCTCCAGTATAAGTTCGTATAACAATAGTTAGAGATATAAGTAATCATTTTCTGGAATATTTTCTGGTATGCATTCTAATGTGGATTTCAGATCAGATTTATCTTGGATATAGATGGAGCCATTACAGTATTTTATTTAAGAACTGTTTTAAAAGTAAATTACCATACAAATAACATAATAATATATGTGTATAAGTAGTGAACATTTCAAGTTCTACATGAGAGTTTTATAATACACTCTCACTTTTCCTGGGAGAACTCTTCTCTTTAGTTCTTATTCCATGTGGCAAAATTCTCTCCATTTGTACCCAAAGGTGGATTTGTGACCCAGGATTAGCCTTTTAGAGCCTCCATTCTTTATACCATGGTGATTTATTCGGGGAAGGACACAGGCTCATGATTAAACCATGCCAGTCAGAGCCAGAGATGCAACTCCAGAGCTTTTCTCAAACTGATGAGAAAGAGGAATTTGTTTTATTTATTTTTTTCAACTGAATTTAGAGTTTTGAGGGTTTATGAAAAGAGTTTTCCTGAAAGTAAAACCAGCCTTAAGGAAATCAGAAATTAGACATATCATAAGTTCAAGGTATTTGCTGAATGCCTGCCTAGCCAGACTTGAAACCTTGCAATTTTTAGATAGAAGATGCATATTCCTTATTGTTCATCTGTGCTATGTATCTCTACATGTGTATATTAATTCATTTTTATATCAAAATAATGTTATAGGTACAATGTGAATCACACTGTCCAAACACAATTCGACTAAATTTTACAATTGCACAAGGAGAAATAAGAGATGTGAGCCAGTACCAGGCAAAGGAGATGCCAAAACTCTTTCCAGGAGATAACCAGAGAAAGTAGGGTCAGCTCTCCTTAACTGGTGCTATTGTTACCGCTGTTGACCGGTGAGGAGTTCTTGCTCCCCAATGTTGAAGAATAACACCAAAGAAGCACGCCGAGGCAAGGCCAGAGTAGAAATTAGAAATTTATTAAAGGACAGAAGAAAAGACTTCTCCCGGAGGAAGAAGGGGACCCAAGAGGTGGAAACCAGTTAGCTGGCAATGTGTTCCCCTTTTATAGGTTTGGTGATGGAATGTAGGTGGGAAGGGTTTGGGACAAAGGAGTAATCTGGTCATTTCTGAGTCAAGTTTGCTGTTCATTAACATTTCTTTGGGATGAGCTATCTCCAAATCTGTTGGGGGATGTTCATTAACATTTCTTCCAGGTGGACTTTGGCCTAGGGCCTTTTCGGAACTTTATTAACACTCCATGAGTTGCCCTGTTTTCCCTGAGTCATTCCCAGCATGGCCTCCATTTTAGATTTCACTCGATATTAGACCCGATTTACCTAACTACACTGACTACCTAACTTTAAATCTGGCTTCACTATGGGGTTTGAATCTTCATGTTGGGAACAAGGATACATTGAAAATAGTTTTATCTTCTTCTACAATTTGAATTGGATTTCAAAAGACACTTATTTTCACATGTATAAGTTATCTGATGAATGTAAAGATATGGCTGGATTAAATGTTCTATAAAGTCATTTTTGTATAATACCATGAGTAATGTTTCAAGTGCACATAAAAGAAGCCAAAGATTATCCTGGGAAATGTGATTATGGAATTTGGTATAAATATCAAAAAATAACTCAAATACAAGATTAGAGTGTAGGTTGTATGTATAAAAATGTATAGGATATAGAAAATATGGTGACATCTCTCTCATATAAAAAAAAAAAGAAACCTAGGATCCAATCCCAAGCTTATATCTAACCAAGTGTGTGTTGGAATTTTCAGGACCAAATACCTTTGTTAGTGAATTGAGAAGAACACAGTCTCTTAAGTTCTCTGAGCCCCATCCTTCTGTATGTTTTACAAGCTTTTGCTTCTGAGAGCAAACCCGGCCAGATACCTACCCTATTAGGTAGACCAGCTAGGAAAGAAGGTACAGAATAGTTGATATGATTTCTTGATCATTGATAGTAAACTGACATGAGGTTTGGTTGCCCCTTCATCTGTTTTCCTGAGTTTAGACAGAAACTTCTTTATTGAATTTCTCAGTAAATCAACACTTCTCCTTTTCACAAAATGTCAACACAACCTCCTCTCTGCAGGTTCTGGCCAATATCTCGCTGGTCATTCCCTCCATCCTCTTTATCTGAGCTATTTCTTTCAGTGGTATTCCTCCTAGTCCATATTTTCTCTTGTGTCTATAACTTCTTAAAAATAACTCATATCAGCTATCAGACTTTCTCAAAAATCTTTAATTACTGAAAATAGAAATATACTAATTGGCTAAAATGTAGAGCACAAGATTTCCAGTTATTTAATTTCATGAAATTTTCTAAAATTTGTGGAAGTAGTTTTAGATTATGCAAGTATTTTTTTCCTAAGCATAACACAAAAACGAAGGGACATTAAATATATTTTAAATGTTTTATATAAAATTAAAATTCTACATTTGGTTGAAGGGCAAATTTTATTTCTAACTACCTAAGCTAAAATATTTTAGTCATAAATCCTAAAATTAAGCTCAACACAATTATAAATCAGTTAGATATCCAAGTGCAACTTCCATAATATGTTGTTAAAGATTAAGACTATATAAGAAAGTAATAGACTCTAAAATTGTCAATTTAGATGGTAATTAGATGTAGTACTATACTTTCTAATTAGAAAGTAATTAGGTATAGAATCGTATCAATGGCCCATGTATTAATGATTTATGCTCATGTCTTAAAATGACAATATAATTAAACTAACAACATGTCCTAGATTAAATACAAGTCACTTTTGAAATAAGTTTTTAACAATAGCTCCCATTTGCAGGATTATGTCAAAACATATGTTTAAGAATGTTCACTACAGTCTTTTTTTTTAAATAACGGAACTTGCTATATAATATATATATATATATATATATATATATATATATATATATATATAAACTATGTGCAACCATTTAGCATGATTATATATATATGATACATATAAAATAATATATATTATATGTATATATAAGAGCCACGTGTAGTCACTTAGCATGATATAAGCCTACTTATCTTGATTTTGAAGTTTTACAATGTGCAGTTACATAGAAACTTAGTTATAGAGTAGTAATGACAAATATAGTTGCAAAAATAATACACATGCACAACATTTACCAAGTGTTTATGATAAGACAGGTCACTGTCCCAGTTGTATTACAGATGTTGCCATATTTAATCCTCACACTTTTGTCAATCAGGTACTATTATTATTTCCTTGTATAAAGAAGGACATTGGAGTTCCAATAAATAAAGGGATTAAATAATTTACCCAAGGACATGGGTAATACATGGGAGAGAAACAGACAGACAGACAAACATAGGATGTTTAGGAATTAATTCCCTAAAGGAAACATTAAATTCCTTTGACCAAGGTATGTGGATTAGTAAGACTTCAGACCTCCACAAGAAAAGGGTATCTTTGTCTACATTTTAATCCTATGGGACTTCCAGATATTTCAAAGAGAATATTTCAGGCTTCAAATTAAGCCTCAGTTTCCTATATCTCAGTTATAACTGCATTTTATTTTCTGTATCCTTGTCATAAGGTTTAGTTTAATTAGTGTTATTGTGCTTTTAAAAAAGAAGTTAGAACTCAGCTTTAGTAAATTAGTTTATAGTGCAGAATTTTGTCTTTCTTCTATTTAATTTTATCATGTATATTAATATAAAAACGGGACAGGTAACAAATAAAGAAGAAAAGCATCTTTATGAAAATAACACTAATTTCTGTGAAAAAACAACATATGATTTTCATAACTGTAATTAGATAATTTTTAAAGATTAATCAGAAATTTTGAGTTAAATTTCTTAACACGAAAATTGTGAAAGTGATAATAGTGTCATAAAAGTGTCTATTGCTTTAGAGTTTTTATAACTCATTCATATTTTGACTTCTTGAAATTTGTTTTCAAATCCTCCAACTGTGAGAGAAAGGGATTGCAGATTGTTTTCCATGTTCCAAATGAGGGAATCAGGGCTCCCAGGAGTTAAGATATTTGCTCAAGGTCACAGAGCTGGATCTAGGACCCAGAGCTTCTAAGTACCTAGTGTTGTTTTTTCCAGCATGCTTCACTGCTTCTCAATGAAAATTATAATACAGAAAAGATGTACCAAAGGGAATATTGTCAAGCTTAGCAGAAGCTAATTAAAGTGCAAAATATTCTTAATGTAAAATTTGATAGCAATTTGTTTTTGGCAGCAAGTTACAGGTAATTTTGCAGTTATATAAGTGGCTTTTTATTTCTGAAATTGTGTTGTACTGACTGTTATTTTCTTGCTCTTTGCATTCTTTGTCATTTTTAATATCTTTAGTGATTTTGAAATATTTGGTGCTGGATCATTCTGCTGCAAATATGACCTGTCATTCCAACGAATGGACTGATTGAATCTGTCACACTGGTGGGATTTATAGTAAATTCACCACAGCACAAGTAAAACCATTAGAAATTGCATTGGTTTAAATGACTGAATATAAGAGCCCCCTGATTTTATCAGCAGACTGGTTTATATTTTCCCTCCAAATAACCATGGAGAATCTTTAAATTACATCAATTTTAATGTGCATATGTTGCTGTGTTGATTTCTATTTCAGATCTGTAACATGGTTTTGGCTTCTAAAAATCTCCATATTGAAATAATTTATGGAAGAATTAATATGGTTTTATGCTGCAAAGTGCTCTGCTTTGAAAACAATAAATATATCTAAATACTTAATTTAAATTTTAGGTGCTATATATATTTATATATGTACATTAATGTGAATAAACTACTTTTTAGTGTAGTTATTAGAATACTTTAAAGGGTTTATTTCATTTAGTTTAACTTTTAGGCTAAACCACAACTAAAATCAGGAAAACATTATTACTAAGTATAACTTACATCCTGGAAAACGTTTTCAGTTACTGATAATTTGGAAAATAATTAAATAATTTTGCTATCATCATTGTTCATATAATTATCATTATTCCAGTTAAATTATTTTGAATAATTTTTATCTCTGAAGGAAAAATAATACAAGTTTAATTTTTTCAATTCTAAACACATGAGCCAATGTTTTCTCAAATATGAAATACTTAATTATTTATAGAGATAAAATATATTTTGTTTAAGGTCATTTGTCTTCATTTGCTTAAATACCTGTGTTTTCTAGATTTTTTTCAGATTTTATGTAGTCATGTTTCACAGTTTATTTTACTTTGTTAACCTAGCAGTTCAATTTGATACCATCCCTATCCGAATGCTAAAACTATAATAAAAAACCATTTTAATAGTCTTGTAAAACAGAGCACATAAAACAAGAACATTTATTTTAGTTGAAGACGTGTGCTAATTTTTTATTGAGAAATGCATTAAACATTGATACATCCAACCTCTGATTGAACCTCCAGACTTGTCACACGTAGGGGCTGTGGAAGATTTATTGCACAATATAAAATTAGGCATATACAGTAAACTTGATAGTAAATGACCTTTGCAGACAAGAGACTGCCACAGAGAATAGTTGCACAATAGAGGGGGATTTGAAAAACATGTTTAAAGAACATTCAAAGATGAGTGGTGGAAACTGAAAAACCTAAAAAGTAAAAACTCTCCAATGACATAAATGCAAAAGAAATGTACTTTCTAAAAGGAATATGTGTCTTGAACATCTCTTATGATTAACAATTCATATTTACAAATAAATTTTACTTGAAATTCCAACTTAGACATGTTAATTTCCAAAGTGTTTATAAAATATAAATGTGAGAATATCTGTTTGATCCATTAAAATGGAACAAACTAATAGAGCAATGAAGATTCATATATGGATGAATATCAAGTGTCAAAATGCAGGACACCCTGTGATCTGACAGCAGGTTGGCATCATGGTGAAAAGAATTTTGTACATGCTTCCTTCTATTATCTGTTCCTTTCTCTCTTTTTCCTCCTTTTTCTCTGCATGTCCGTCTGTCTTTCTCTTTTTCTGACTTAAATTAATTGTCCATCAGTACCAGGCTTCTTTTAAGGACAATTACAAATGTGCCTGCTCCAGGATTAATTTGCTGGCATGATGCCCTAATGATTCTTCAATTAGAATTCATAGAAATGGGTAAAAAATGTCCTAAAGTATTAACATGACTTGTTCAAATGTTTTTTTTAAGTTATATTAGACTCACAAAAAGCAATATAAAATTGTTTTTAAAGGTAACTGAATTTATTTCCTACAAATGAGACCAGACCTATTGATTTTTGAAAAAAAAAAAATTAAGACTCATAGCTATCAGGAAAAAAAAAACAACTCTTAATACTGAGTCTGTCTAGAGATGAATCAATTTTTCTCAAGATGATCAAATTCAATTCATATTTATATTATTTATTCTTATAAAAGAGGTTGCAGTAGGAGTTATTAAAATTTATAAACTAATATTTTCTTGACTTTGTGTAATTTTAAATCATACTTTATGAGCCTATATCATTTATTTTCCTACTTAAAAAGATAAAATATTCAAAGGGGCATATAAAGATTCCTTTTCTTAAAAAGAAAATAGACAATATTTGCTTTTTTGAAAGATAAAATCCTTACCACCCATCCATTTCCTCCAATTTGGATTCTAATTCTTAAACAAATAACATTTGTAGTTCAAATAAAAATAATATCATCTACTAATAGTTGCTATGTATTTTGGAGACACAAGATAAAAGAATATTTCATAATTCTGAGAAACAGATACAATACTTGACTTTTGAATCCTAAGCCCCAACATAAAATTTGAATTAGCAAATAATATTCTATTTTTAAAGGGAATGTGCAAGAAGTGTTAAAACTCCCCAGAATATGCCCATGCCATAAATATTATATTTAGCTGTAAATAAAATATGATATTAGTTAGCTGTAAAATTTATCTTTTTGTTATATCAGAGATATGGTCTAAAATATAAAAAGGAGACCAAATTAATGGGTGGACTTGACTGCTAAAACAGCATCCTCTGTCTTATTGTCTATTTTATTTCCTACTCACAGGCTCCTTTGGGATTTTGTCTGGATGTTCCACTTTTGTTATTCTTTATTACTTTCACTTTTCTCCTTTTTTCCCTTTTTTACTGAGTTTATACTAAGCCAGGCATTGCCAACAAAGAAAAAAATAATCACTGCAGACTTCCGCAAAACAGAGTTCAGAAGGAAATTTACTTATTACAATGAAGATCTCATGTGAAGGGAAACAAATTTTTTTTCATTAATTTTGTTCTCCCTCTTGTCTTTTCTGCCCCCATATATGCTGTGTGAATTCCCTTTTTTTTTTTTTTTTGTACAAGGTATTGAACCCAGGGGTGCTTAACCACTGATTCACATCCCCAGCCCTTTTTTATCTTTTATTTTTATATTTTAAATTTGTTCTTTATATCTATGTGTGTGTATGTATGTGTGTATATATATGTCAGATAATAGAATGAAGCATGTACAAAATTCTTTTCACCATGAAGTCAACCTGCTGTCAGATCACAGGGTTCCCTGCATTTTGACACATGATATTCATCCATATATGAGTCTTCATTGCTCTATTAATTTGCACTATTTTAATGGATCAAAGAGATTTATCTCTTGAGACAGGTTCTCCCTAAGTTTCTTAGGTCCTAGCTAAATTGCTGAGGCTAGCTTTCAACTTGTGATCCTCCTGCCTCAGCCTACAGAGCCTCTGGGATTACAGGTATGGCCACCATGCCTGGCTGCACTCTATTTTTAATGGAAACATGATTTGAAAGTTTCTAATGTGGATCTTATATGCAGGAGGTAAAGCTGGTAAAAAACAAAAAAACAAAAAAAAAACTTACTAACAATTTGAAGGGCTATTTCTCCATTTTCCATGTCTTCCACAGCCTTCACTCCTGGTAAGTCTAGGAATTCCCCGAGTTCTTCCTCACTATGCAGTCCAGTACACTAATTTCCTTGATGAGCATTCAATGTCTATCCAGATGTTTGTGCTTTGCCTTCCTCAGATTATGATACTATAAAAGTGACTGCAGTGGAGTTAACATGAATGGGTATTTAATCTGATTCTTACTGCACACACAAAAAATGATAAATTGTTAAATTGTGGAGTTTGGAAATTTTTACTAAAAAATTAATTTACACAAATGTTCACAGTTGAGGTCAAATTGTTCCAGAAATAGAACTATGTAAATAATTACTGAATTATTTTTATTCACAATGTATATATTTTATAGACACAACTTAATTGGGCTGTCTTTGTAGTATTTTTAGTAATCCCTTAGTACAATTTAAGAATACATCCTAGTACTCTTGGTATTCTGAACATGTTGTTTAATTTTTTTCCATGGATCTTCTCTTTCTTTTCTATATTTTGGTTCCAATGCAGTCACCATTAACCTTTTCATTTGTCACTCATTACTTATTCAAAATATTTTTATTTAGCATCTGCTAGGTATTGAATACTATGATGACCATGAAGATATAGCCATGAATAAGGTCCTCTTGTCTTCAGGAATTGTAGAATACTTGGAGATACAGGTAAGCAAACTGATGTAGGAAGTGCTACATGGGAGGAATTGCTGTGAAAGCATATGAACCTAAGCTTTAAAGAACCATTAAAAAAATAGCATAATCTTTTTGTCTTCCTTCCACAATGGATCCTGACCCACATGTGGAGTTCTTTTCCTTATGTTATGTTGTAAACTTCAGCATATTTCACATAGTTATTTCAAAGTTCCTGTAGAATAATTCAGCATTAGGACCATCTCTGTGTCAACTTCTACAGAAAATTTCTTTCCTTGGCCATGTTCTTGCTTCTTTTTGTATCTTTCAGTTTTCTTTATATATTTCAAATTTGCATTAAAAACAGTATAAACTAAAGAGTATCAGAGTGCCACAATGTGGGAATTACTTTCAGTTGATCTGAGTCTTAGGGTAAAAGTATTGTTATTTTACTTTTGGTTTCTCTCTCATTTTTTGGTGATTGCATCTAAGATTTATCTTTATTGATATTGAGTGTTTTGATTATGCTCCATCTTTTGTAGTCTTGGAGTTCATTAAACTTATTTAATGTGTGGATTTATGTATTTTATCATATTTGAAAATTTTTTATTCATTGTTTAGATACTTTTTTTCTGTCTACTTGCTTCCCTCTGATAACTGTTAAGTTCCTTAGTTACATCAACATTAGGGAATTTGAAGTCATTCCTCATATCCGTGGTGCTCTGTTTATTATTTTTCAAATTATCTTTTCTTTCTGTGTTTCCATTTCAATAGATTATACTGCTATGTATTCACATTCACTAATTATGCTTTTTTTCCTGTGCAACATCTAATCTTCCACTCATCAGTCTTTTTCATCTCATAATGTACAAATACTATCTTGAAATATACAACTTGTGTCATAATTTTCACATGTTCCATTTCTGTATTTAAATTTTTCAACATATACAGTTATAATAATACAGTAAATAGAATGTCATAATATAATATAGAATGTAATAATATAATACAGTTATTATAATAGCTTTAATGCCTTTATCCTATTATTCTCATGTTGTGTTAATTCTACATTGATTTTAATTAACCTTTATTCTTAATTTGGGGGATATGTCTTCTATTTCATTGTATGACTTTCACTTTTAGTTATATGACATATATTGGAGATTTTAACTTTATTAAGTGTTGGATATTTTTGTATTTCTGTAAATATTTTTGAGCCTAGTTTCAGGATGCACTTAAGTTACTAGGAGAGTTTTGATGTTTTCAGGACTTTTTTATGATTTGTTAAATGGAAATGGAAAAAAAAATGCACAGTACATGGTTGATTACTTTCCTCAAACAGATATGAGACCATTCTCGTAGTATACCCAGTGCTCCATAAATAATGAGATTCTTTAAAAAGCTGAATAGTATATAAAGGTACTGTTCCTGGTACTGAGTGAGCTAAAGGCACTTTTGACATTAATCATATTGGGTGGTCCTTCTTGATCCTTGAATATTTTATCAGTGAGTTTTTCTTACTGTGGCAAATGCCTGAGGCAAATCTGGTTAAAGGGATTAAAGTTTATTAGGGCTCACTATTTCAGAGGTTTCAGTCTATGGTTACTTGGTCCTGTGGCTTTGGGTCTGTGGTGAGTCAAAACATTTTGTTGTTTTAGTCGGATTTTTTTGTTGCTTCAACCAACACATTGAACAGTACAATTTTAGAGGAAGCAAAGTTTTTTTTGGTGTCAATGCTTTCTGAGGTCTCAGTCCATGGATGGTTGGTTTCATTGCTGTTGGCCAGAGACAAGGCAGAACATTATGGCAGAAAAGTGTGGGGGAGGAAAGTTGCTCAAAACACATCCATCAGGAGTCAGAGAGAGCTCTGCTCAAGAATGACAAGAGATATACCCCAAAGATACTTGTGTGTCTCCAGGGACATACCTACTCCAGCCAAAACTCTTCTTGCCTGTAATTACCACCCAGTTAATCCCTACCCAGAGATTAATCCTTACACTGGTTAAGGTAAAACTCTCATAACCCATAAGTTCACTTCTAAAATTTTTTTTGCATTATCACAAACATGAGGTTTTGGGGGGACATGTCATATCTAAACAATAACAATGGTGAAACAGGAAAATAGCAAGGAAAGACAAGAATGAAGTAATTCTGAAATGCAGTAGAAAAAAATACTAATATTATAGATCCATGTCTGACACCTGGGACACATGATAGTGACATATGAGTTCCAAATGGCTTGGGCAGCCTCACTCTAATGACTTTGCTGGCATCATCTATTGACCATATAGCATCTCTCTTGGTCTGGCTCTGCATGCCACAATAGCTTCACTCAACAAGCATACCATATTCCTACCATCTCTAACTTCCTGGTGTTTCCTTTGCAGCTTAGACTTCACTCCCACAAACTCATACATCACCTTTCACAAAGGCTCCTTGCAGGGATTCTGACCCTGACAAACATTGCCTGGAGTTCCAAGTTTTTCTTCTGAAATCTTGGTGGAAGATTCCATGACGGCATCCCTGCAAAACCAGCATTATGTGGATCATGCCAAGGTCTACTGTTAGCTCAAGCTGTTCCAAGGCTCCCTTGATCCCTGGATACAGTGGCCTCTAAGTGCTTGGATAGGTAAATATGAGAAAATCAATCCCAAGGAAACAATTCCATGAGTATCCCTGTACCAGCTGGGAGCCTAGGAGCTTTCTTCTCAAATGTCTTGGAGCCTGCAATGGATGAGATCTTAACAGAATCTTAACAAAGATACCTTCAGGGTATCTTTCATATTTTCCCCATGAAAAGTATTTGGCTTCTTTTTTAATGGTGATAATCTGTTCAATAATCTCATTTTGCTTGGCAGAAATTTTAAACTTGCTCTTTTGGGGACAAACTGGACATTTTTCAAATTGATCCACCCTGTTTTTTGTTCCCAATTTTCATTGTAAATCTGATTGAAAGTAGCTAATAACACACTTCTCTAATGTGGTCCTTGGAATTTCTTTTATCAAATAAACGAGTTCATAACCTTTGAACTGAGCCTTATGCAAAGTCTCAGAGCATGAACGAAAAATAGACAATGTGCTTGCTAAAATGCAATACTAACGGCTTCTAGTCTATTTCCCAATAGAGCTTCATTTCTTTCTGAAAGAAGCCTCATAAGCACAGGCTTTTACTCTCCACTTTTCTATCAGAATTCCTGTCTTCTGTACCCTCACTAGAATCTACCATCAAGCTTTGTTTATATCTTTCTCAGCCTTCTCCAACTTGCTTCTCCCAATTTTTCCAAATTCCTCCTGAAAACCAACTACAAAGGCTTTTGAACCACACCATCAGTTATATACACAACGATAACACCACTTCTTGGTACCAATTTTCTGTGTTAGTCAGTTTTCCATCAATGCAACAAATACCTGAGATAAGTCAAATTAGAGAGGAAAGCTTTATTTTGACTCATGGTTTCAGAAGTTTAGTTCATGATTACTTGGTTCCATTGCTTTGGGCTTGTAACGAAGCAAAACATCCTGGTGGGTAGCATATTGTGGAGCAAAACTGCTCACCAAATGGCAGAAGGAAGCAGAAAAACAGAGGGAGGCCAGGGATCCAATATCACTTTCAAGAGCATGCCTTCAATGTCATAACTCCTTCAACTAGGCCAGACATTCTAAAGGTTCCACCTCCTCCCACTCGGGTCAAAGCCTGGTGACCAAGTCTTTAGCACATGGACCTTTAGGAATATATTTAAGATCCAAATAATAACAGATAGTTTACTCAAAAGCCTGTACTGATTAATACTTAGCTAAATATATTTTTTCTCTTTTTGTACCAAACTGAACCCACAAACACTTCACCACTGAACCACATCCCCAGATCTTCTTATTTTTCTTTTGAGACAGGACCTCACTGAGTTGTTTAGAGCCTCACGAAGTTGCTGAGGTTGGCCTCAAATTTGTGATCCTCCTGCCTAGGCTTCCTGAGTGGCTGGATTAATGGCGTGTCCACCATGCTGGGCTCAGCTAAATATTTGAAGGTAAGTATGGGTATATCTCAGGGGCTCTCTCACTTTCTCATTTATGGTGCTGCTTTGTTTTATGGACTTTAGGGACTGTTGTCTCTAGATTCTTAGATTTATTGCCCCAATTCAAGGAATCCAGTGTTGTTCCTGTGTCATGTCCTTGAAATTTTCTTAAGCCTGTAAAAATAGGAAAAATTGTAGAACTCACTTGTTTACTTAACATCTGCTAAATATCTTTGTCCTTCCTTGCCCAATGTTAACTATCTTGAAATGTTTGCACATATTTTATCATGTCTTTTGACTGCTTCAGGCCAGGTGATAAATGTAGCTCCTGTTAAGCCATATAACCTCAAAATCCATCCCTACTATTTAGTACTGTTGCTGTTTTATACTTTGGGGGGAATTGCCACAGATTGCAGTGCAGGAGTCGTCAGTCTTACCCTTGTTTTCCATCTCCTTGAAACTTGGTAGTAAAACTGATGACTTAGCAAAGATGCATGAAAAAAGAGTTGTCATGTGCTGTAGAACTCTCTGTGCCAGGCCTCATCACATGCAAAATCACAACAGGGTGTTAAAAGTTTATTAGAATTAGTGTATGAGCTCTTACTCTATAT
The DNA here is from genome assembly GCF_045843805.1 of Urocitellus parryii. NCBI lineage: Eukaryota > Metazoa > Chordata > Mammalia > Rodentia > Sciuridae > Urocitellus > Urocitellus parryii. Next base: position 54,881,447 of record NC_135537.1, on the reverse strand, counting down.
TATATTCCTTTTCCTCCTATAGTTCTAACAGGAATGAAAGAAACTCTTCCATGATGGTCTCTTGTCTTCTGTGATGTTCTAAGCACTTTTTAGTGTTCATTAATTTAGTTGTTTTTTTTTTCATCCTCTTCTCTCTGACAGGTTTTATATGGGAAAGCTCATATATACTTTGTCTTTACTAATAAAATTTCAAATATTTCCCCATATTCAAAATTAATAGCTATTTATAATTTTATTTTATTCTAGTAAAGAATATAAATTGACTCATCAAGATGTTCTCACAGGTCAATATATTTCAATAATAAATTTTACAGTTATACAATTTAATATATTACTTTGTATTAGCTCTAATTTGTAAGTTTGTTTTTGATAGAAGCAATTTGTTAAAAGTATTAATTACTTAAATTTGTTGGTATTGTATTAACTGAGTACTTTATTAAGGTTTTTCAAGTGATTTTGAATAAGGTGCAAAATAACTTGGAAGGCTTTTTTGCAAACATATTCTATACTATTAAAGTATACTTTTCAAATACTCAAGCTTTTTTAAACTTAAACTTTTGAAGACAACAGAGAGTGAACGTGTGTATGTCATGCCAAAGTGTATTATTTTTATCACTCAAAACCATTATGTTTTTGTAGCTAACTTATCATATGTATAAACTTATATTCTATATTAATTTGTATAAATATCTTAAATTTTAGTTATTTAAATAATTAAAATATCAGAATTTGAACACAAGGATAAGTTTTTGTGCTTTTTCCGGTTCTCAATTTCTACTGCAGAAGTTTTTTAGGTTAGTAAATATGTATATGTGCATATATTAAAATAATACATATTTTGTCAAGATGCTCTTCCTTACTACAATTTCTTGTGTTATAGTCAAGGTAGAAGCAAATACTTTTATGTTCAACATTGATAATTTAAATGGAAATTGTAATATAATTTATAATGCCCATATTCTACCTTTTCATAAAAATTCCAAAATTGTTACTTTGATTTAAAAAAAATTAAAACTGATCATTTTTGGAATAAACAGCTAACTTTTTGTAAGCTTCTTATTACATTGATAAAAACACTGATCTCATGTATTTCATTCTCAAGTTTTTAGCCAGGTGGAGAATATACATTAACTATGACTTTGTATGTGCTTAAAAAACTTAGAATTAAAATTTTAATTTTGTCTAAGAAGTCATTTACACAAACTTTCTAAATGTACTTTCACAATATAAATTCTTAAAATTTGAAGTATGCTTATTTTCATCTAATAAACGTATTTTAGATGAAATGGTCAGTGATTTCAAGGCATAATCCACAGTGAATTGTAAATGTCAACAAACATTGTATAAGATATTGAAAATACCTTTACATTTCAGGAGACATAGATCATTTGTACTCCCTTTCATATGAAGTGTGCATTTTTATGAGCTCATTGCAGTTAAAGAAAAATAAAAAAGCCTTGTCAAAATTAAAAATGTGTAATTTTTAGGTTTATTTAATAAATTGGAAAACCTCTGTAAAAGAACATTTAGACTACTTTATATATTTCACAACAGGGTAGTAGCTTAACCTTCTGTTTCCTGTATAAATTTTAAGTATGTCTATAAAAACAGACATTAAGATCAATGGAATGCAGTAGAACACACAAAGACAAATCCACATAGTGATCTTGACAATGGTGTTAAAAACATGTTTCCGAAAATATTCCTTTTAGCAAATGGTGGTGGGAAAATTGATATATATGTATGAACAGTGAAATTATATCCCTATCTCCCACATTGCACTAAAATCAACTCAAAGTGTGAAAATAATGTTCAACATCCTAAGCAATCAGGAAAGTGCAAATTAAAAATTTTGCTGATATTATGAGATTTTTGTCTCACTTGAGTTACAATGGCAATCATCAATCCTACAAATAATTGCTGTCAAGTATATGGGAAAAAGGTACACTTATGCATTGTTGATGGGACTGCAAATTAGTACAACCACTTTGTAAAGTAGTATTGATGTTCTTCAAAAGTTTAGAGATGAAACCACCATATGACACAGCCATCACACTCCTCTTATTTATTCAAAAATACTAAAATTAGCTTATTATAGTGATACATGCATACCAATGTTCAAAGTAGTGCAATTCTCATTAGTCAAAAAGTTATGGAATCAACCTAAGATGGTTCAATGAATGGATAAAGAATGGATAAGGAAATGTGGCATACATATGCAATGGAGTTTCAATGAGTCATTAAAAAAAACAAAACACCTGGAAAGTATGTCAAGTGAAATAAGCCAGTCTCAGAGAGTCAAGGGTCAAAAGTTGTCTTTCTTATGTGTACACTATGCAGAAAGAAGGGGGGAAAAGGAATTAAAAAGGATTCATGAAAATAGAAAGGAAACCAATGTAGTTAAGGAAGGGAATTGACAGGACAGGAGGAGAGGAGGATGTGGGAAAGTACTAGGGAATGAAATCCACCAAATAATGTTATGTCTATGTACAAGTATCCCATAATGAATCATATATATATATATATATATATATATATATATATATATATATATATATAATTAAAATAATAGTAACAAAAGTGTTCAATAAAATAGAGCTAGTTCATCAGGTGAGGGAGGAAGAGTGGAAAAGAGAAAGTACTAGGGGATGAGACTGATCAAATTGTGTGCATGCACAAATAAGGAAAAATGAATTATGCTATTATGTATAATTTTAATGCATAAAAATTTAAGCCTGCCTAATCTGTAATGTCCTGTATTACTCAGTAACACAGCTAACTAGTGAACTGATGGCTTTGAACATCTTACTATGAATGACTTTCAACACTGACAAATACTTTTCTAATCAAGACAGAAATTTGAGTTAGCCTTCTTTGGCTCCTAATTTCACTGGACATCAGGAGCCAAAGATGTCCATATTTTCAGTGAGCATCTTGAATATCTACTTTGAAAGACAAGTGCTAGATAAAGTGGGGCAGTGTGGGGTGGTTCTAGGTTACCTGGAAGTTAATTTTAAATTATTCATGAGAAACTAAGTATATAAAATATGTAAATATTTAAAACCAATATTGGTATCGTCTTAAAATTGGTGCACAATACTATAACACATATGATCAATATGATCCAATTGTAATATAATATTTATATGAAGATTTACATATCTGTTTATCCTTTTTTGAAAATTAACAATATGTGTCAAGTTTTTATTAGTAAATGAACTATGAAATAAATGATGCTTACTAACTCTTCCATTGTATTATTATTTTATTCTAAGTATATTTAATATTCTACTCAAAACAATATAAAATAACTGAAAATTGGAAGTGAAAGATGTAGTTGTTTAATTTGTAGTACTTAATTTGTAAATCTTTATCAAGATTAAAGTGTACACAAATGGAAATAAATAGATATTATCATGTTCATTGGTATTTTGAATATTATCAATTATTTGACAGGCTATTTAATTATTTATATTTAACTAAACCTTAGATACTATGGTTTTTGAAATTTTCCATCAGGGTATTTGTATTTCATAGAAATGATTACATTGACATGCTTCTGCTGAAAGACTTATGGCTCTTGTTAAAATGGACATGAGTAATGAAAGATAGGACTTTTTATTAAGTTACATACTTTTCCATAATGGAGAAACTTCCAAGTGGGTTTCAAATTGAATAGAATTCTTGTTCCATTAAAAAATGTAGTTCATCTGTGAACTTCTTTTTGGCCGTCCAGACAAAATAACTAGAAGCCATTCTCAAATACACTAATAGAACTAACATCAGTGTTCTTCAAAATTATGCATTAGAGAAATAAGTGTCTACATTCTACTGAAGAAACTTCTACCTTGTGAAACTGAACAAACTGATCCATGTTTGATAAAACTGAAGAGGCAAACATTCTGAATTTTAAATATTAATTTTAATCAATTATAGAATTATTAATTGTGGAATTTTTCACACATAGAATTCACTGTTGAAGGAAAGGAACACTCTGATAGAGATTATCATACATAAAAGGGTAACATTAAATACAAAAAAGATCACCAATATCAATTGACAGAAATTCAAGTATAGCAACATCTAGAAAGAAAAATATCTAAACACACCTTTCCTTTGGTCATTTAATAAATTGTTTTCAACAATAATTTAAAGAAAAAATAGATCTCGGTCTAATACTAAAGAGATATGGCCTTTATGTTGAGTTTTACGTAAATTTAGATTTATATTAAGTTATTTAAAAAGTAATGAGATACCATTGTTTTGTACTGAGCTCTCACACGAGACTTCAACATACCAGACCAAGCCAAGATAGTAATTCATGCTAACGGTAGCATAATCAAACTAAAACTTTAAGGAAACAGAAAACAGGACTCCTAAACAGATTAGTTTTTCCTGAAAATAGGACATTTCATTTCTACCCAACTTAGTATAAAATGAAGTTTCCTCTGCTTTAACTCTTAGGAAAAAGTAACCCAATGTAGCCTGATGTTAATCAATCAGGTTTTTTTTTTTTTCCTATTATCCTGTTTCCTTTTCCCTACCTTACAAAACCCATGGTTCTACCATTCCCAAAAGGAAGTCTCAGAATTGTGAATAAAAACCAATTTCAACTAAAGTAAATTTATAGTAATTTTGTCTTTAGACTTTGTTTACTGAAACTGTATATACTTTATTCGTTAGTACGTTTTCAGTTCCACCCAACAAACATTTTTTTTAAATTTTCTTTATAAAAACATGAGCCAATGATGTTTAAGGGTCTCTCTTAAGTTAAAAACAATCCCCTGAACTAGTTGGATCAATTTTCAGTTACATTCGGAGTCTCATGGCCTTGGCAAATAGCATCTAATTTAGAATGACGCCTTTTGTATAGGGTTATTTCCAGCAGGATTCTTCACACATTTAAAATAGATGATAAATAGATGATAGATAGTTAAGGGCTTTAACCTGAGCTACAGTATAAAGGCAATGAGGAAGCGAAATTCAAAATGGAGTACCTAGATTTTATCCTGCTGAATTTCAGTCATTTATTTTTATTGACTTCCTACTTTTCCTGTTATTTTGTAGATATACTTCATGGGCCAGAATCAGCCAACCTCCCAAGTGGTACACTTGCCTGTTGATTTGGCAAGAACCTGTTTTACTGAGTATATGGCTTGGCTTTTTGACAAAGAAGAATTATTTGTTTGCTAATTTGTTTTTATTGCTCTAGGCCGGAGGGAGTTTTATTACAATGTTGGCATTCACTGTTTTGGGGGGCTTGACCCTTTTGTCCTTCTTGTCATTGCTCCTGGCTGTTGTGATTTCCTCTTATATTTTGGCATGACACCATTTTCTCAGTTATAATTTGACTATTACCAAATCCTTTGGTGGTAACCCATAAAACTTCTACTGTCCTGGCAACACTTACAAAGGGCTGGGTATATGAATCCCCTGAAAAAGAATTTAAGGCTTCTCAGAGCACATTATTTTTCAATAGCATGGAAAAGTTGCCCTTGGAAGTTCCTTATTACATAGAATCGTGTCAGAGTCCAACTATCTCAGTCATAATCAAAGTTTGCTTATTTTCAATGGGAACTTGCACTTTACTAATTATGGTTGAACCTAACTGCACATACACACACACAGCAGGATCAAATGGATTCATTGCTGAATTCTAGAAGATCTTTAAATAATATGTTCCTCAAATTATTACATGAAATAGTAAGGGAAGGAACACTTCGAAACTCATTCTATGAAACCAGTCTTACCCTGATACTAAAATCAGAAAAGCTCACATCAAGGAAAGAAAACTGTAGACCAATATTCTTGACGAACATTTATGCAAAAATCCTTAATAAAATATTAGCAAATTGACTTCAAGAACACATTACAAAGATCATATAACATGATCAAGTTGGTTTCATTCCTGGGATAAAAGGATGATTCAACATACACAAATAAATAAGTATAATATATCATATTAACAGAACCAATGTCAAAAATCACATGGTCATTTCAATATCTGAAGAAAATCGTTTGACAAAATTAAGTAGTCATCATGATAAAAACCCTGAAGAGCCAGGATAGAAGGAACTTCCTAGAAGTTGTACTAGACGAATCCAGAGTCAGCATCATACTGAATGGGAAAAACCGGAAAGCATTTTTTGTTAATAAAAATCAAGTCAAGGATGTCTACTCTCACTCCTTTTATTCAATATAAAACCTGAAATTTTAGCCAAAGCAATCAGGCAAGAGAAGGAATAAAAGGGATTCCAATAGGAAAGGAAGAAATCAAATTATCATTGCTTGCAGATAGTATGATAGCAAGATACTAAAAGCCTTTTCTACACACCAATAATGAATCTGCTAAGAAACAATGAGGAAAACAATTTCTTTCAAAATAGCTTTACAACAAAACAACCCCCAAAACCAACCTATGAATAATCTAACCAAAGAGTGAAAAATCTCTACAATAAAAACAACAGAACACTAAAAGAGAAAGAAAAGATACTAGAATATGAAAGACCTCCCAGGTTCAAATACAATATTAAAATTATCTTTAAAAAATCATTAGTATATGAAAATATACTCAACTCTTAACTATGGAGAATGTATAGTAAAATAAAGTATACTAAAATATTTTATGAAGTGTTTAAAAATGTTTTGTGTTAATATCAATTCTTCTCAGTGGGCCATATAATATTTTCAAAGCAAAGAAAGAAAAAGAATCTGAATGAAATTAAGTTATTTGTCACCTATGTAGGAAAGTGTTCTTCTGGTTATAACAAAATTTGGCTGATGTTTCTCAAAATTTATCATCACTGAAAATTTTCATGTTTCTCTGATAATCTCTTTCTTTCTACAAAATGGATGTTTTTGAAGTTGTCGAAGAATGGATCTGAATGAAATAAGTTGGTTGGGTTTGTGTCTGAGTGCTTTACTTGAAGTGAACTCTATCTTCTGAAATTGCAGCAACATTAATAACTGATTTTAAAAATTATTATTGATTAAATAAAATATACTTTTATCTGAGAAGAATAATATTCTTTTTTTCAAATAATTTGCATGCTTTGCCATCTTAATTGTTGACATTTTAACTTATCTCAGATAAGGAGCCATTATGTAGGTACTTCCCATTGTCCTTATAACAAATCTCTAAGCTGTGATCATTTATACTCATCTTCTCCATTAACAATGGTATGAATTCACCTATCAAATATAAATATTCTGTGTTTGATTATAACTCCTACGTTTTCATTTTTATTTTCATATTTTTCCTTTGATTTTTCCATTTCTTATTAACTTTCAACATTTTTCTTTATAATTGATTATTTTCATTTCAACATCATCTATCATTGTTTGTGTTAATATCATATATTTTGACACCCTCATCACTTTTTCATTGCCCTTACTTACTGACCTGTCCTTATTCTTATTTAACACCAAATTTCTGAGAATTGTCCATATGTGATTGTCACTATTTGACCCCTTTCCATTCATTCTTCAATCAACTAAAATCTTGGCTTCCACTTTCACTACTTCATATTGCTTGCCTAACTCTGGGCTGTTAAATTTAATGCACACTATTTCCATCATCATGTATGTTCTCCTAAAATATAGCATCCTGCTGATTGCTCCTAAATTGTCCTCAAAAAGCTTCTATGACACCACATTTTTTGTCTTTCCTTTTACTTCCTTGTTCCTCATCCAACCCATTCTCTTTCATTCAAGAGCTTCTCAAACTTTACCTTATGGATCATGAAGAGGTCTTCTAAATGCAAGTTATGCGTCTATAGGTCTGGAATTGGCCCTGACATATTGCATTTATAAAAAGTTTCCAGCTAAAAAGTTGATGCTGTTATTTCATGACCATTCTTAAGGAAAATGTTTGCACAAAAATCACTAAAATTGTAACTTGTCTTGTAACTTCTCTCGCTGTATGTGTTCACATCCACTCTTTTCACTTTGAATACCTTATTTTTTTTTTTTTACTTTGAATACCTTATGTTTATGACTCTCAAGTTTAAATATCATTCTAGTTCTCTTTAGTAATTTCAAGACCCGTTCATCAAGTTCCTACTTGGTATCATCTCTTGGAAGTTTTATTGGCATTTATAAACCCTTAATTCCAAAAGTGGAATACTAACACTTTCTTTCCCACAGATTCTTTCTCTTTGTTACCATTTCAGTCAATGATGTATCCATTTACCTAGCAGCAAAGTCATAAATTTGATGCCAGTTCTTATTTCTGTTTTCTACCCATTAAGAGTAATAAATCTCATTTTAGTTCATTTATTGTTTAGGTTCTAGCTTAAATATAATTTACCCAGATAAGACCCTCCATTGTACTTTGAGTTTTACTTTCTGGGATCTCTTTAAAAGGAAGAAAAAAAATATATAATATTTTTTACATTATATATATATATATATGTATATATATATATATATATATATATATATATATATCACACAAATATGTTTAAAGCCCAAGCACTGTGCTAGGTGTTTAATTTAATATGATTTAATATGATCTCTGGTTTTTTGGAGCTTGTGAGATTGTGTTAGTTTTGTTCAACACTCTATTAGCACCTTACAGAGTTCTTAGACTTCAAACATTTGTTGAGTGAATACTTCAACAAAGAAAAGTAGAGATGATATGGTTTTAATTCAGATATTTTGACCTTCTAACTCTAATTTATTCTGTCTCTGTGATACTTAAGTCACTCAAATTGAATTAATATTCAACTGTCATTAATTTAAATAGCTACTTGATTTCTCCCTTAGGCCTTTGCTACTAGATAGAACAGTTTGTTGCTGAATGTTAGCAGTGCAATATAATGAATTTTGCAAAACCAGAATTTGGTTACATTTTGATAAAGAACAATTAATTATGTAATATGTTAACAAATAATTAACACATAGAATTTAGAAATGCTAAAGATTCTACAGATTATCTAACCAAATTAATTCCCTCTACGTGCCAAAAATCTGTCAATTGTTAGTGATTCATAGAAATGCTAGGATGGCAATGAATGTAGTCAAGATTGGGCACAATGGTAAAGAGTGATGAAATCCATTTGCAAGGCTATAAAACTGGAGCATTATATAACACCTGAACTTACATAGACAAAGAATTTGAAAATCAGGCAAAATATTTGTTGTATTTAAGGTCCCACTGAAAGTTCAGGACAGAGTCATGGTTAGAATTTAAATTTCCTAACTTTTAAATCTATTCTATAGTTTACTGTATAGAATATTCTTTAAAGACATTTTAATATTTTAATGTTTATGTTTTCCTAAAGATTGAATGCACATGCATATCTTTTGTTTCTGTTATTAGAATGGAGCAGCATTAAATAGGATCTTTTAAGATACTACATTAGATTTTCTTTTACTCAGATGCTTAAATGATATCCAAAGTAATCACTTAAGTCATTGATGTAGTATTTTTCACTTTGTTGCTGCAATGTTTGACTTTGGGTATCATCACTGTAACTGGATTAAGAGCTTCCCAAATAACTAGTAAAGCATTAACTATCCTCAGTGCTTTGGTAGAAAGAACAGTAGGTGGTCTGGCATTTAGTAACAATGATTGTGCTGCCCCAGATGTGTGTGTGTGTGTGGGGGAGTATTATCAGAGAGACTGGTATAAGGATCAGTGGACTGAGTGGGGACGATTCACACTCAAAATTGGCTGTGTGCTACCTAATCAGCTGGAGGGTCTGCCTGGATAGAACCCCCCCCCAAAAAAAAAAGGATGAATGGTAAAATTAGGATCTCTCTTGTAGGTAAGAACTCCAGGTTCTTTAGCCTTTGGACTCAGGAGCTCACACTAGGAGAGCTTTATGGGCTTTTGGGCCTCACACTGAGGTTTATGCCATTAACTTCCTTGTTTCTAAGGCCTTCAGACTTAGACTGATCCATGATACTGATACCACAGGTTACCTAGTGAAGAGTTCTGCTCCCTCACATGTTGAAGTATACCATTCAAGGAGCATGCCGAGGCAAGCATATAAAGCAGAGTTTATTTTAAAAGGGGTAACAGACTTGCCCTGGCAGGAACAAGGGGGCAGAGCTGGTATCCTGGTATCGCAAGAAGTGAGGTATTCTGCCTTTTTTTTACGTGTCCTAGGCTTCCTTTTTTCCCCATTCTCTCTTCCCCTTATCTTTCTCCTTCCTGTGTAAGTGACTAAGCCCAGGAGATGCTCAATCAGATGACCAAAAAGTGGGAAGCAGATGGATTGGAGGAGACAAGTTGGAGTGATCTAGGCAGGAAGGAGGCATAATTAACAACTCTCCATAGGGAGAGACAATCTCTGGGTCAGGTTACCTTAGCAACAGGTTGGCGCAGGGGCAGGTTATCTGGGTAAGGATGGAGAAAGGGCTCTGAAGGCTTCAGCATTTCAATCCCTCTCCAACTTCCTTGATCTGACCTGACTCAATTTACCCATCTAAACTGACTGCCTGTGTAATTCTGGTTTCAATACCATCTTCTCTGATTCTCTAATTGTCAGACAGCCTATCATAGACTTCTAAGCCTCCATAATCGCTTTAACCAATTCACCTAATAAAAACCTTATTTTTCTTCTCTCTGTTTACTTTCTATATACCCTGGAAATTTAATTTCTTTGGAGAGATCCAACTAAAATAGTTGGCCATATGTAGACCAAGTCTATCTCAAATATGTTGCTATCAAATCCAACTGTATTTTCGAATTCTAAATAGTGGAAATTGCTTTAAGAACCACTATAAATTCCTGGCCTACTACTACCTCTTTTAGTAAAAATGATTTTTCTTAGAGCATGTCTGTTTATTTTTAAAAGGAAGTTGGACTTTACTACTACATAACAGCATTACTTAATCAACCTAAATATACATGGGTTTATATTAGCTATTATACTTGCTGATAAAAACTCTAATAAATACAAAATGATAAGACTATTTTTCTACTCAGCTGGGTTGTCAGTATTACATTCTCCCTTTCTCAGTTTTAAAAATATAATAAGGAAAAAAAGTAGGAAACACTTGTCTTTTCAATGAATGTAAATTAAGAACTTAACATTTGCCTTGATAAAGACTGAAGTATTTTAGGAGATAAGATAAATGAGATTAGTCTACCCAGTGGAAATGTTTAAGCCTACTCAGTTTTTCAAGAAATCAGAGAGTGTTCACTGAATAGAAAAAAATCCATTTTTGAGGAAATAAAAAACTCTAGAAAAGCAGAATAACAATATTAAGAAAAATAGTAACTGCAAATACTTTCGTATAGCATAGAAACATTTCTTATTGTGGAATGTAAAAAAAAATAAAGGATTTCATGACAAACTAACTAAAATATACTCTGAGTTTTTCTAAATATATGATTTTAATGCTTAGTAATAAGCATAGTTATAAGTATTATCTAGGTACCTAATAAATGGCTCAATTACTTTGTTTTTCCTAGTTTTACAAAGCAGGATTTAGAAAAACCCAATCTATGCTTATGTTACACTTTGATTCTTTATCTCTATAGCTCTGAGATAACATTAAAATTTAAAAATATCATGTTGTAACAATTCTAAACAACTGTCCTGTCTCTTAATGCCACTTTGTGAAGTGATAGTGACATAATATGCAGTGATTTTATTCATTTTTTTTCAAAAAAGAGAGATAATGGGTAGGATAGATGGATGGATAGATAGATAGGCAGGCAGACAAATGAATGAGAAGGGATTTATTACCCATGATTATGAATGTTTGGAAGTCCTACAGTGGACTATTTGCCAGCCAATATAACAGCGAGGATGGTATCATGGCTCAGTCTAAGTCTGCTGGCCTCAGCACCAGGGAAGTTAATAGTGTAACAATGAATCTGAAGCAAAAGGTCTCAGAATTTGGAGGGCCACTGGTATAATCCGCTGTGTCCGAATTCAGGGAAATCTGAAGTTATTATATGTAAGGTAGAGGAGAAAGGGTGTCCTACCTTCAGAAGAGAGTAAAATTCACCTTTCCTCTGCCACCATTTTGTTTCCTCAGTAGATTGGATGGTGCCTGCTCACAGTGGGTGAGGGTGGATCTCCCTAGTTCACTGAGTCAAATGCTTGCCTTTTAAAGAAACCCCCTCACATATATACAAGGAAATATTGGCTTATCAATTTTCTAGGTATCCTTAATTCAGTCAAGTCAAAACCTAAAATCAACCATTACAACACAAGGGTTTTGTATCTTTGCATTGCATCTATTATACTTTGTTTGGGTTTCCACTCTCATTGTTCTTGGCTTGCTGTTCTCAAATAAAGGATTGTGTTAGTTTTGTGTTATTCTGACCAAAATAACTGACCAGAACAACTTAGAGGGAGAGAAGCTTATTTTAGCTCAATTTCAAAGATTCAGTCTATGGTTGGCTGACTCCATAGCTCGGAGCCCAAGATGAGGCAAAATATCATGACTGAAGGGTGTGAAATAGAGAGGTGCTCTGCTTCTGAAAGCAAAGAGAGGTTTCTGTTTTCCAAGGAGATAACATGAACCTCCATAAATTTGCTTCCTCTAGCTATGCCCTACTTGCTTACAGTTACCATTCATTAGTCCATTAAAATTATTAATCTTTCAAATGGATTAATCCACTGATTAGACTACAACTCTCATAATCTAATCATATCATTTCTGAACATTCCTGCATTTTTGCACACATAAGCTTTTGGGGAACACCTTATATTCAAACAATAAGAAGAACATTTTATGCTTCTTTATGATTGAGTAAAACTCCATTATGTATATATACTACATTTTTAAATCCATTCTTCTGTTGATGGAATATCTAGGCTGGTTCTATAACTTGACTAGTATGAACTGTGCTACTGTAAAAATGACATCATGATGTTACATGAAATAAGTCAGATTCAGAAAGTCAAGTGTCCTGTGTTCTCTGTCATATATGGAAGTAATAGAGACAAAAAGGAAAAATGGTGTGTGATCCCTTCCAAATCATCTCATAGAAATAGAAGGAAACTCAGTACAACAGAGGATGAGGACTAGGCAGAGGGAGGGAGGGAGGAAAGGTGATAATATGGAGGAATGAAATAGACTAAATTAGGCTTTTGCAGGTACAAATGTATCAAAATGAAGCCTACTACTGATAATAATTGATCGATAAAACATTTTTAAAAACAGAATCAACATTTTAATTCTTGTCTCAGATTCTGCTTTCAAGAGGATCTATTCTAAGACAGTACCCCCTTTGGTAGACATATATTCACAAAATTATATATATCTCAGAGGCTTTTCTGGGCCACTTTGGTACTTCTTTGGGTATTGCAATGTAGTTGTTTTTTTTTCTTTTTTTTTGTGTGTACATATATAATATATATAAATATAGTGCATTTTTAAGATATACATCTATAAAATTATATATTCTATATATATGTATATATATATATATATATATATATATGATTAAAGTGCTTTAGAAAGCTAGAGTTATGGGCTTTTAAGAAAAAAAAACACAATAAAGCAAACTTTGCCAGTATTATTTCTTCTGAAATTTCATATTTAATAAATAAATCAAGTCTTCAAGCTACAAATTGTACAAAGAGTAAAGTCCTCTCTATCAAGGCTCTGTTAAAGGAAGGAATCTTTTTATGGGGTGGTTGGTTCACCATGGAATTCCTCATGGCCAATATCTTTCTTGACACAAAGAAGACAATAAAATGTGATGGATATACTAAAAAACGAGATCTAATCACTATCAGTTTAAAATTTTAGTGATAATGATTCATATTACTGCTTCTGATATGATGATTGTCCTTTTAAACTTTGGGGTACATTTTACTTTTAAATAATGATTTTCATATCTGGAGCAGACTACTATTAAAAGATTTCCTTTTTATAACTTAAACCTTCAGAAAAACATATTTTAAAATACTTAAATTTTCAATAAATGTTCTCACACATTACTTAATCTTTATTCAGAAATGTCTGGTGGGCTATATGGATGATACCAAAAGCTTATTGATTCGTTTATCTCAAGCATATGTCAATTCCTTGAATTAAATCAGTAAAATTTTCTGCTTGATTGATTTAACTTATGACTTAAGGTGGTCTATTGTTTTGTTAGGCAGATAACACCAGTTTTATTTTCCTCTTTTCATTTTTGTTTTAAGGATAATATTGCTTGCCTTAGTATTTCCAAGTGTGGTGCTAACTATATTCTTCAGAAGGTGCTATGGAAAGTTAAATTATTTTTACTCTTGCAGATGGCTTGTCTCTGATAGGCTTCTATGCTTCAGATTAAGCATTATTCATCAAGTACAAAATTTGTTTTTACTTATTTCCCAACAAATTCAAATTTTTCTCTTCCTGAAGAAGTCTAGCTTAAAATCATGGATATGAAGAACTTTGGAAATTCTATCCTTATGTGAAAGTAATGCTTTTGAAGTCTTTCCCTTAGGGAATATCAGGGGGATAGATTTCCTGCATAACTTTTTATAGCAAAAAGGTCTGTAGATTTACCTAGGCATAAAGACCTGAATAAGTATGTTATGCAAATAAAATATATACTCAGATGCTTTCTCAGAAACAGGCCTTTTCCTGTTGAATTGAGGAGAGGAACTTTATGTTTTATTTGGAGCAATATAAAAGACTTTGAAGATATTCAACTGTAACTGATTGTGCTGTCTAAATTAAATGTATTTATGAACTTAAAATGTTTTGTGTCCTAATAATAATAATTTTGACAATAAAATAAGCTAGCATTTGTTGTTAAAAAGTGTATTTATGAAGTATATTTTACGTGACTGCTGGGTTAACCAGATTTTACTAAAGAGAATTTCATGGAGAATGTAAAAATATCTAAAACAGAAATAATATTTTTTTTATTATTGTGTTTTGAGCTTCAGTCTATGTGTAATGAAAAATAATTTGTTAAGTCCATAACATTTATCTGATTGTAATGTTAGTTTTTTGGTTGCATAGTCCTATTTCTGAATTATGAGTCTTTTGGGTCAAATAAACATATTTTATTCATATCTCTATCCCCAGTAACTAGCATAATACCTGGATGCCCACAACATTTTTAATTGAATGAGGGAATGAATAAAAAATACTGAATTAATATATATTACTATACATTAGGGGATAATTTTATCTGCACTACTTTTGAAAAATTTTACATGTAGTGTTTAAAGAATGTAATCCCTTGCCAGACTAGCTGGTTTACTGGCATGAACACAGATGGGGATTATTTTATATCTGTGATAATGCTTATAGTTAGCACACGGATATAGAAGGCTGGGAATTGATACTTGGGGTGAGACCCTTGAAACGTGAACTTTTCCATTTTATTGTTCACAGAATTTAAATGAATGGATGATGTTGGGCTCCTTGTTCACATCTTTCACGGATTGCAATTTAATTGCTATACATCATGATTGATAAATCTTTTTGATAACTCTATTTATACATACTTCAATTCATGTATCTTTTTCTCCTCATTATTGGAGAAGAAGTGTTATCTTTATAGTTATTTCTTATTGTGTAAAATACAATACCTTCTATTACTCATGATTTTTTCAACTATCCAATAGTGCCCTTTTGTTATTAACTTTTCCTTATCCTACAAAAAAAAAAAATCCCATAAGTTTAAAATCAGCTTTTTTTCCATTTAAACCTTGGGTTTTTATGATGGGACACATTTTTGAAAATGACAGGAAAATTTTATAAATATTTTTCTATGAAGTTATTTTGGCACAAGTTTAAATCCCAAGAAATGAATACAACCTACAGACATTTATTTTGATTTCCCAAAATGTAGTTTGCAATAATTTATTACCCTATTTAGCACAGAAATTATTTATAGGTAATGCATTGATTTACAAATATTTGCATTGGACATTCCCTCTCATTTATGACCCTCTGAATTAATTTATTTAACAAATATTTATGTAGCCCTTATGATGTGTAGGTATTATTTTAATTCTTAGAGGTATAACAGTGAGAAAAAATGAAAATGTTGCTTTCTCTGAGCTTATATTCCTGAGGAATTAGAGAGACAATAAACAAGATGAATAAATATTTTTATTATTATAGCAACTTAAAAGTATTAAGTAAAAGGAATGAAGTATTTTACTCTTGGGGCCTCTTCCACTTTCTGACAGGCTCTAATGTTACACTTTTCTTTTCTCACAGCCCAGGAACTTATATTAAGCACACACACACAACTTTGGGTGAAAAAAAATCTTATTTTTTTAAAAAGGCTGAATATAAACAATTCCAATTGTGTGGCATGTTGTTCAGAAATATTGCTTCCATAAACAGAGATCAATTCTTATTTATTGCTAAATGATATAATGATGCTTAAACTACAGCAGAATACAGAATAAATGCCCCTTTAAGATCACTTCAGTGACATAAAACCCACAAATTCTGGAAGGCAAAACTGACTGGATCTCTAAAAGAAAATATGGGATGAATGATCATGATCCTGACATTAAATGATGTGATGTTCCATTTGTGTCTAGCTCTAGTCTGAGTGTCTTGAGGCCTGTTTTGGAACTGAGAAAATGTCAACATTGCTTAACTGTGACTCCAGGTCTAGGAGTTTTTAAAGATAATCACCTACTCTGATTTAGCAAGGTAGAATATGGAGCGGGAATGGAAACAAGAAATTGGTCATGGTATGGTTGGTGGCTGTACAGTTTACATAGTCCTAGGGTCTTCCAAATGGTAGTACATAACCTAATATTCAAGCAGGCATTTGAACTGCATTGCTGAAAAGAGAAAATAATGGAAAATTTACAGCTGCTTTAAAAATTTGCTTTAATTAGTTTTACATGACAGTAGAATGCATTTTTGATACATTGTATGCAAATAGAGCACAACTTCTCATTCCTCTGGCTGTACATGGTGCAGAGTCCCACATTTAGTACAATCATAATTGTATATAGGATGATAATGTCTGTCTCATTCTACCGTCCTTCCCATCTCCATAGTTCCACCACTCTCCTCACTCTCTTCTACACAATCCAAAGTTTCTTCATTCATCCTTATCCCACTCCCGCACCCCCTCCCACCCACACACACTGGATCAGCATCTGCTTATCAGAGAAACCATTTGAACTTTGTTTTGGGGGGATTGGTTTATTTCACTTATATTCTCTAGTTCCATTCTTTTACCTGCAAATGCCATAATTTCATTCTATTTTTAAGACTGAGTAATATTTCTTTGTGTATATGTACTGCATTTTCTTTATGCATTCACCTGTTGAAGGGCGTCTAGGTCTGTTCCATAATTTAGCTATTATGAATTGAGCTGCTATAAACATTGATGTGGCTGTGTCACTGTAGTATGCTGACTTTAAGTCTTTTGGATGTAAACCTAGGAGTGGAATGACTGAGTCAAATGATGGTTCCATTCTAAGTTTTCTGAGGAATCTCCATACTGCTTTTCACAGTGGTTGCAGCAATTTGCTGTCCTACCAGCAATGTATGAGTGTGCCTTTTCCCTCACATCCTCGACAACACTTATTATTGCTTGTATTCTTGATAATTGCCATTCTGACTGGAGTGAGATAAAATATTGATTTGCATTTCTCTAATTGCTAGAGATGATGAACATTTTTTCATATGTTTGTCAATCGGTTGTATTTCTTCTTCTGTGAAGTGTCTGTTCAGTTCCTTAGCCCATTTATTTACTGAGTTATTTGTTTTTTTTTTTGGTGTTAAGTTTTTTTGTGTTCTTTATATATCCTGGAGATAGTGCTCTATCTGCGGTGTGTGTGGTAAAGATTTTCTCCCATTCTGTAAGCTCTCTCTTCATGTTTTTGATTGTTTCCTTTGTTGAGAAAAACTTTTTTAGTTTGAATCTATCTCATTTATTGATACTTGACATTCAGCAACTTTTTAATAATTATTTTTCTAACAGGAGTCCTTAGTAAGGATTTGGTGCTCAACTGTAATAATAAGCCAAGGGGTTAAGAATGGTTATTACTACAGATTAAGATACTGAGCTTCAGAGAGGCTAACAAATTTCTTCAGTCATTAATAAGTTACAGAATTAATATCAGCATGAAGACAATTTGATTTATCCAAATTGTTGACCAGATAGACAAATGGGACAATTTTCCTGTTCCTAATGTCTATTTATTGTTTTTCATTAGTTCTTGAAACTTAGTGTTTCCCAAAGAGTCTTATTAAAAACTAGTTCCAAAGAATGTGGAAAGATAATTTTCTAAAAACTAACATATAAAGCAAAATATTTGTCTAAACAATGGCCAAAAGTTAATTTGATTTTATTTGTTAGCTTTAATACTAATCTGAATATTTTATATCCAA